>NW_028234413.1:33839345-33844345 GCF_977035675.1 Penaeus japonicus | reverse complement strand
TACAAACACAAGACCACGCGCGCGATCCAGAGTGACGCAGGGAGCTGGCAACACTTACAAGGAGCCTGGTAGGGCGCGGAACACGTGGTGCTGCGTTGGCGGCGCTTGCAGACGACGACCCTGGGATGGCGAGGGAGAACACACACACCAAGTGAAGCTTCTGATCGGGGGAAAGCAGGGGGAGGACGACGCAGGGAGGAGGGGGGGGGGGAGAAAGGAGGGGGGCGAGGAGGCACTGGATCCGGCAGGAGCAGCGGGAGCAGCAGGGCCGGCCAGCAGAAACAGGAGCAGCAGTAGGAAGAGTAGGGACCCGGCACTGTCATCCAGGTCTCACAAAACTACCCACACACTCTCTCTCTTCCTCACTTCCCCCGCCGGCCCGCCGCCTCGCTCGCTCGCTCGCACACGCAGCCCGCTCTCGCTCCCTCTCGCTCGCTCTCCTCCCTCTACGCTATCCTCATGACCCTCCTCCCTGCCTACTCGATGCCCTTATGCCTAAGCATCCCCTCTCCTCCGCTCTCCTTATCCTTTCTTACTCCTTCCATAACAGCAAAAAAAAAATCCGAGCCAAATAAACATACCCATTCGTAACTCCTTTCCCTCCCTCCTCTTGCTACTTTCCTTCCCTTCCCTCCTCCGATCTGCTCTCTTCTCCACACCGCATTTCCCCCCTTCCTTCCTCTCACTCTCTGTTCCCCGTTCCGCAATCTTCTTTTCTCTCTCTTCTTCCTCCCTTCTCCTTTCTCCCCTACATACACACCCGTATATCAAAGCACCATCGCAGCACGGATACAGGGCGAGGCTCATGCCTGCTCGAGAGAGCCTGACACCAGACACGACCACCGTATGACACAACGAGACCGCAGGTAGTGCCAGCACCGGTAGTCCCCGGTCTCTGTCATAACCGGGGACACTTTGATTTTGTCTTAGTTTTTGTTTTCTCCCAAGTTTTACTTTTATGCCCTCTCCAACCACCAATTTTCGGTTGATTTCCACGCCTTCAATTCTTTTCGTTCCACGCTCATCCCTAGCTTCCATCTGCTCCTCATTGCAGCTTTCGTTCTTGATCTCCTGTTGTTGTTAGCGAGGGTCCAGTAAACGTTCTGTCGCACCGAAAGACACACGCGACCCGTAGCCCCTAGTGTGCGGTTTTCATGGTCGCGCTGGGGGGGTGGCTGGCTCGTCGGGGATAGGGGGCAGTGGGAGGGGGGGGCGGTTAGAGACAGAGAGAGGAAGGGGGTGGGATGAGAGGGGGGAGGGGGGAGGGGGAAATAGGGGGGGAAAAAGAGGGGAGGGAGAGGGGAGGGGAAGGAAAAAGTGATGGTAATGAGACAAGAAAGGGAGGGCGAGTGGAGGATGGGCGTTGTATGGAAAGGAATGGGGGACGGTGGAGGGGGAAGGGGGGAGACTCAAGGAGCAGATGGGTGAGGGGGAAAGAGAGGTGAGCGGGGAGAGAGGGAAAAGAAAAAGAAAAAAAAGGAGTGAGAGCGAGACAATAGAGTTGTGTGGGGAGAAGGAGTAGAGTGAGTGTGCGCGCGAAAATCAGTGGCCGTAGTAGCGGGGAGTAGGGAGAGAGAGGGTGGGAGGGCGGTGATTGAAAACTTTGCGAACCAGTAACAAGTGTCACTTCACGCACATTGCATCCGAGACGGACACACACTCACACAAACACACACACACACACACACCACACACCACACACACCCCCACACCCACACACACATCACACACCCACACACAGACTAAGTCCTCACACACCACCGACGCAAACAATGAAACAATAAATTCATTCCACACGTAACAAACACCAAGGACAAGACCGACAGGAAGAAAGACAGACAGACAGCAGCGGCAGGGCAGAGAGGACAGCGCCTCTCGGTGGCCAGTATGGGCAAAATTCCAACACCTGTGGAGGGTGCAGGGGAGGGAGGGGCAGGGAGGGGGAGAGGGGGGTAGACCGGATATCCTGGAGGGTGGAGTGGGTCCATGAAGGGAGAATGGGAGGGAGGGAGTAGGAAAGGAGGGAGGGGGTAGGAATGGAGGGAGGGGGGTAGGAATGGAGGGAGGGAGTAGGTAGTGAGGGAGGGAATACGAAGCTCCCTTCCTACTCCCTCCCTCCCTTTCTCCCTTCATGGACCCACTCCCACCCCTATGGTAGAAGGGGGTAGAAAGGGAGTTAAGAAGAAGGTGAAGGTAGTACGAAGGATGGGGAGAGGGAAGGAATGGGAAAGGTGGGAGACAGGAATATTGTGGGAGGGAGGGAGGGGGGGAAACCAAAGTGGAGGATGGCAGGATAGATAAAAGCAGAATGGGAGGCAAGAAGGATTAGAAGGATAAGAGAGATGAGATAAGAAGAGAGAAGAGAAGGGGGGGATGAGAAATGAAAACCAAGGGAACGAGGAAGTGAAGGAGAGAGAGAAAGTGAGATGAGAGAAATCCGAGACCAGGGCAAATAAAGGAGGTGTGAGAAAGGGGGAAGGGGAAGGGAAGGGAAGGGGAAGGGATAGGGGCAGGGAGGGGGAAGGGGGGGAAGGGGAGGGGGAAGGGGGGGAAGGGGAGGGGGAAGGGGGGAAGAGGAGGGAGGGAGAGAGAAGAGACAGAGAAGGGAGAGAGAAGAGAGAGAGGAGAGGAGAGGGAAAAGGAGAAAGGGAAAGGAGGGAGGGAGGGAAGAGGGGAGGGGAGGAGAGTGAAGGAGAAGAAAAAGAAAGGATAGAAAGAAAGAGAAAAGATGAGAGAAAGAGAAAGAGAGAGATGAGAGAGAGAGAGAGAGAAGCAGAGAGAAAGAGAGAGAGAGAGAGAGAGAGAGAGAGAGAGAGAGAGAGAGAGAGAGGGGGGGGGGCTAGAGGAGAGGAGAGGACTAGAGTAGAGGAGAGGAGAGGAGAGAGAAGAGAGAGAAGAGAGAGAAGAGAGAGAAGAGAGAGAAGAGAGAGAAGAGAGAGAGGAGAGAGAGGAGAGAGAGAAGAGAGAGAAGAGAGAAAAGGAGAGGAAAGAGACGAAAAGGCCGCTTGGTGGGGCCGCACCTCTCCAATGAAGTAATTACACCCTTGCTAACGACGCAGTAACGGGCGATAATTACCCGCATCACGCCCGTTAATTAGCCCCGCCCAAAGCCACGCGCCCACATACCCACATACCCACGTATCCACATAGCCAAACCCCCCCTCCCTCCCGCCTCCTCCTGAACAGATGCTCGCGAAGATAAGAAGGGCGGGGGGGAGGAAGGGAGGGGTGGGAGATGATAAAATGACAATAGTCATAATCATCATCATAATAACAATAATAATGATTGCTATCATTATCATTATTACCATTTACCATCTTACCACTGTTGTAGATGCAAATAGTAGTCTTTCTACACCCGACTTGTTGAAGTCCTATCAGACGGAAAACAGAGAGAATGAGAAAAAGAAGGGAAGGGACGAGGGGGGAGGAGGGAAAAGTGGGGAAGGGGGGGAGAGAAAGAGAAGGAAGGGGAGGGAAAAGGGGGAGATTGGGGGGGGGGGGCGGGGGGGAAGGGGGGCGCCAGCAAAAACGACGTAAACCGAAATATATCAATACAGCTGAGTTGGTCGCCAGAAAGGGGGGGGGGGGGGTGGGGGGGGTGGAGAGGGGGGGGGAGAATAGGATATGTAGAGGCTAAGTGCCCGTCTTAACTTAGTTCCAATACATTACACAGAGGCGGGAAATGAGGAGGGGGGGGGTAGGTAGAGCGGTGGGGGTGGGGAAGGAATGGGAGGAGGTAAGAGGAGAGGAGAGAGTGGAGGGAGTTGAAGAGGGAGGGGAAAGAGGTGAAGAGGAAGGGGGGGAAGTGAAAAGGGAGGGGGGAGAGAGGTGAAGTAGGGGGAGGGAGAGGGTGGGGAGAAAAGAGAAGAGAAGATAATTACAAGGAAGGATACACGGAAGGAGAAGTGGGGAAAGAGAAACAAAGAACATAGAAATAACACACGAAGAAAAAGGTTCTAGTTCCACCTGAGAAATGGACTGAATAACTGCAGTGATAGTTGGAGAATGAACTGGACAAGAACAAGAAGAGGCAATAGAAGAGAGGAAGAAACGAAGAAAAGAAGAAGACGAGGCGCTGCAATGGAAAGAGGGTGAAAAGGGAGGAAAATGAGGAAAGGGAAGGCAGAAAGAGGGGGAATTGGGGAGAAGGGTTAAGAAAAGGACGAGAAACAGTGGACGCAGAATATCCACGCAGACAGACAGACAGACAGAGACAGATAGATAGACACATTATTACCACCCCCGTTCTCGTGCGTGTACAACTTTCGGGAAGGGGGCACAGCTGTACCCTGGTGGGGGAAGTCACCAGCAAGCGTGTTTACCTTGTTTCAGACACATGAAAGTATATCTTTAAAAATCAAACAGCGGGATAGAGAGAGAGAGAGAGAGAGAGAGGGGGGGGGGAGTCTGAGAGGGGGATCAAAGCCCCTTCTCATAGGCTTCCCTTAAAGCTACGCCACCATGAGATTGGCATATCCAACGCCCGTTACTTACGCGTCTGACGATCAGTTAGATGCGCCCTTGATGTTTCACTCACCTGTAAGAAGAAATAAAAGAAAACGGTTAATTGTTATCATAAGTAGGGGGGACTGTGTTATCTTTCATTTGCTACTTTAATTTTCACTTTGTTATTGGCTTTGCTTTCTTTTTTTTTTGTCGGTCTGGTCGGGTCTTTATGTATTTTGTATTAATAAAATATATTCTCTCTCTCTCTCTCTCTCTCTCTCTCGTCAGACAGCCAGACAGACAAACAGACAGCGCGACGGGAATATGACAAACGACCGAACAAATGCTATTATTAACCACAAGGAAGAGGAGCCAGGACGGAGGTGGAGGGGGAGGGAAAAGGGAGGGGGAAGAGCCACTCTATTTGACCCCTACGTGACAAGTGTGGCCACGAGGCAATATTTGGCACCAATACTCTCTCTCTCTCTCTCTCTCTCTCTCTCTCTCTCTTTGTTTGTTTCTATCTTTCTCTTTCTTTCTCTCTCTCTCTC
>NW_028234413.1:33826997-33834497 GCF_977035675.1 Penaeus japonicus | reverse complement strand
GGAGCCTGGTAGGGCGCGGAACACGTGGTGCGTTGGCGGCGCTGCAGACGACGACCCTGGCGATGGCGGGGAGAAACACACACACACACGTGATGCTTCCTGACGGGGGAGCAGGAGGATGACGACGCAGGGAGGAGGGAGGGGGGGAGAAAGGAGGGGGGCGAGGAGGCACTGGATCCGGCAGGAGCAGCGGGAGCAGCAGGGCCGGCCAGCAGAAACAGGAGCAGCAGTAGGAAGAGTAGGGACCGGCACGTCACTCCAGGTCTCACACACACTACACACTACACTCTCTCTCTTCCCTCACTCCCCCGCCGCCGCTCGCTCGCTCGCTCGCACACGCAGCCCGCTCTCGCTCCCTCTCGCTCGCTCTCCTCCCTCTACGCTATCCTCATGACCCTCCTCCCTGCCTACTCGATGCCCTTATGCCTAAGCATCCCCTCTCCTCCGCTCTCCTTATCCTTTCTTACTCCTTCCATAACAGCAAAAAAATCCGAGCCAAATAAACATACCCATTCGTAACTCCTTTCCCTCCCTCCTCTCTTCTCCCTTTCCTTCCCTTCCCTCCTCCGATCCTCTCTTCTCCCATTTCCCCCTTCCCTCCTCTCCTCCTTGTTCCCCGTTCTCTCTTCTTTTCTCTCCTCTCTCCTCCCTCTCCCTTTCTCCCCTACAAACACACCCGTATATCCAAGCACACGCACGCACGGATACACGGGCGAGGAATGCGTGAGAGAGCCTGACACCTGACACCCGACACCGTATGACACACACGAGACCGCAGGTAGTGCCAGCCCGGTAGTCCCCCGGTCTCTGTCATAACCGGGACACTTTGATTTTGTTTAGTTTTTTTTCTCCAGTTACTTTTTCATCCTCTCCATCCACCAATTTTCGTTGATTTCCACGCCTTTCAATTCGTTCTCGTCCACAGCTATCCCTATGCTTCCATCTGTCTCATTGCAGCTTGTCTTGATCTCTTGTTGTTTTATCGAGGGTCGTAAACGTCTGTTCGCACCGGAAAGACACACTCGACCGTAGTGTGCGGTTTCATGGTCGCTGGGGGGTGGGCTGGTGGGGGAGGGACAGTGGGAGGGGGAGGTTAGAGACAGAGAGAGGAAGGGGGTGGGATGAGAGGGGGGAGGGGAATAGGGGGGAAAAAGAGGGGAAGGGAGAGGGGAGGGGAAGAAAAAGTGGGGTAATGGAAAAAGGGAGGGGGAGGGGAGGATGGGTGGTAATGGAAAAGGAAGGGGGGAGGGGAGGGGGAAGGGGGGAGAATAGGAGAGAGGGTGGGGAGAAAGAGAGGGGAGGGGGAGGGAAAAAGAGAGAGAGCGAGACAAAGAGTGGTGGGGAGAAGGGAGAGGGGAGAAAATGACGAAGGGGGAGTAGGGAGAGAGGGGGAGAGGCGGTGAAACTTTGCGACCAGTATCAAGTGTCACTTCACGCACATGCATCCGACGGACACACACACACACACACACACACACACACACACACACATACACACACATACACACACACACACACGCTAAATCAAACCACCAACCGGCCAAACAATAAAAATAATAATTCCTACACGTAACAAACACAGGACAAAGACAGACAGGTAGAAAGACAGACAGACAGCAGCGGGGGAGAGGACAGGTGGTGGCAGTTGGCAAAATTCCAACACCTGTGGAGGGTGCGGGGGAGGGAGGGGCAGGGAGGGGGAGGGGGGGTAGACCGGATATCCTGGAGGGTGGAGTGGGTCCATGAAGGGAGAAAGGGAGGGAGGGAGGAGGAAAGGAGGGAGGGGGTAGGAAAGGAGGGAGGGGGTAGGAAAGGAGGGAGGGGGTAGGAATGGAGGGAGGGAGTAGGTAGTGAGGGAGGGAATACGAAGCTCCCTTCCTACTCCCTCCCTCCCTTTCTCCCTTCATGGACCCACTCCACCCTCATGGATAGAGGGGGTAGAAAGGGAGTAAGAAAGGAAGGAGTAAGGGAGTACGAAGGATGGGAGCGGGAGGAAAGGGAGGGAGACAGGGAATATTGTGGGAGGGAGGGAGGGAGGGAAACCAAAGTGGAGGATGGCAGGATAGATAAAAGCAGAATGGGAGGCAAGAAGGATTAGAAGGATAAGAGAGATGAGATAAGAAGAGAGAAGAGAAGGGGGGGATGAGAAATGAAAACCAAGGGAACGAGGACTGGTGGAAGGAGAGGAGGGAGAGAAAGGCAGAGAGAGAAAGTCATGAGATGCGATGGGGGGAAAGTTGATGAGATGAGAGAAATCCGAGACCAGGGCAAATAAAGGAGGAGGTGTGAGAAAGGGGGAAGGGGAAGGGAAGGGAAGGGAAGGGAAGGGAAGGGAAGGGAAGGGAAGGGGAAGGGAGGGGGAAGGGGAAGGGAGGGGGAAGGGGAAGGGAGGGGGAAGGGGCAGGGAGGGGGAAGGGGGGGAAGAGGAGGGAGGGAGAGAGAAGAGACAGAGAAGGGAGAGAGAAGAGAGAGAGGAGAGAGAAGAAAGGGAAAGGGAGGGAGGGAGGAAGAGGAGGGGAGAGTGAAAGAGAAAGAGAGAAAGAAAGAGAAAGAGAAAGAGAAAGAGAAAGAGAGAGAGAGAGACAGAGAGAGAGAGAGAGAGAGAGAGAGAGAGAGAGGAGAGGGGGGGGGGGAGAAGGCTAGAGAGGCTGGGGGGGCTAGAGGAGAGAGAGGAGGAGACTGAGAAGAGACTAGAGTAGAGGCGGAGAGGAGAGGAGAGGAGAGGACTAGAAGAGAGGAGAGGAGAGGAGAGGAGAGGAGAGGAGAGGAGAGGAGAGGAGAGGAGAGAGAAGAGAGAGAGGAGAGAGAGGAGAGAGAGGAGAGAGAAAAGGAGAGGAAAGAAACGAAAAGGCCGCTTGGTGGGGCCGCACCTCTCCAATGAAGTAATTACACCCTTGCTAACGACGCAGTAACGGGCGATAATTACCCGCATCACGCCCGTTAATTAGCCCCGCCCAAAGCCACGCGCCCACATACCCACATACCCACATACCCACATAGCCAAACCCCCCCTCCTTCCCGCCTCCTCCTGAACAGATGCCCGCGAAGATAAGAAGGGCGGGGGGAGGAAGGGAGGGGTGGGGGATAATAAAATGACAATAGTCATAATCATCATCATAATAACAATAATAATTATTGCTATCATTATCATTATTACCATTTACCTTCTTAACACTGTTGTAGATGCAAATAGTCTGATAGGACTTGTTGAAGTCCTATCAGACGGAAAACTGAGAAGAGAAAAGAGGGAAGGAGAGGGGAGGGGAAGAGGGGAAGAGGGGATGGGAGAGGGAAGAGAAGGAAGGGGAGAAAAGGGGGATGGGGGGGGGGGCAGCAAAACGACGTAAACCGAAATATATCAATACAGCTCAGTTGGTCGCCAGAAAGGGGGGTGGTGGTGGAGGGGGAGTAGAGGCTAAGTGCCCGTCTTAACTTAGTTCCAATACATTACACAGAGGCGGGAAATGAGGAGGGGGGGGGGGTAGGTAGAGCGGTGGGGGTGGGGAAGGAATGGGAGGAGGTAAGAGGAGAGGAGAGAGGGGAGGGAGTTGAAGAGGGAGGGGAGAGAGGTGAAAAGGGAGGGGAGAGAGGTGAAGAGGAAGGGGGGGAAGTGAAAAGGGAGGGGGGAGAGAGGTGAAGGAGGGTGGGGAGAAAAGAGAAGAGAAGATAATTACAAGGAAGGATACACGGAAGGAGAAGTGGGGAAAGAGAAACAAAGAACATAGAAATAACACACGAAGAAAAAGGTTCTAGTTCCACCTGAGAAATGGACTGAATAACTGCAGTGATAGTTGGAGAATGAACTGGACAAGAACAAGAAGAGGCAATAGAAGAGAGGAAGAAACGAAGAAAAGAAGAAGACGAGGCGCTGCAATGGAAAAAGGGTGAAAAGGGAGGAAAATGAGGAAAGGGAAGGCAGAAAGAGGGAGAATTGGGGAGAAGGTTTAAGAAAAGGAGGGTTTTGGTGGCTCAAGAAAAAGGACGCGCAAGTGGGACCGCAGAATATCCACGCAGACAGACAGACAGACAGAGACAGATAGATAGACACACATTATTACCACCACGAACTAACACACAATTACCATGAAATAACCTAACCACAAACCCATACCACAGACATTACCCTTAACCATAACCAACATACCAAAATACCCACACATCATACCACAACTAAAAAGCCACCGGAACCAACCAACCAACCTACCTAACCATCACACATATTACCCACACATCAACCACCACAAAAAAAGGTGGGTTCACAAAAAAATAACCGCAACACCCCCCTACCCACTATATCCACAACCATAGCTACTCTTTCTCCCGTTCTGTGCGTGTACACTTACGGGAAGTTTTTGGGAAGGGGGCACAGCTGTACCCTGGTGGGGGAAGTCACCAGCAAGCGTGTTTACCTTGTTTCAGACACATGAAAGTATATCTTTAAAAATCAAACAGCGGGATAGAGAGAGAGAGAGAGAGAGAGAGGGGGGGGGGAGTCTGAGAGGGGGATCAAAGCCCCTTCTCATAGGCTTCCCTTAAAGCTACGCCACCATGAGATTGGCATATCCAACGCCCGTTCCTTACCCGTCTGACATAGTTTGGAGATCAGTTAGATGTCCGCCCTACTTACTCCTTTGTGATGTGTTTCACTCACACTGTGTAAGAAGAAATCAAAAGAGAGACACCCGGTTAATTGTTATCATAAGTAGGGGGGACTGTGTTATCTATATGCTACATTAAATTTTCCTTTTATATTGGCTTGTCGGTCTGTATTTTTGTAAAATATATTCTCTCTCTCTCTCTCGTCAGACAGCCAGACAGACAAACAGACAGCGCGACGGGAATATGACAAACGACCGAACAAATGCTATTATTAACCACAAGGAAGAGGAGCCAGGACGGAGGTGGAGGGGGAGGGAAAAGGGAGGGGGAAGAGCCACTCTATTTGACCCCTACGTGACAAGTGTGGCCACGAGGCAATATTTGGCACCAATACTCTCTCTCTCTCTCTCTCTCTCTCTCTTTGTTTCTATCTCTCTCTCTCTCTCTCTCTCTCTCTCTCTCTCTCTCTCTCTCTCTCTCTCTCTCTCTTCTTCTCTCCTCCTCCTCTCCCTCTCTCTCTCTCTCTCTCTCTCTCTCCATCGTTCCCCTCTGTTGTCTCCTATTATAAGCGACGTTCTCTTGGCCTCCTCCTCCTCCTCCTCCTCCTCCTCCTCCTCCTCCTCCTCCTCCTCCTCCTCCTCCTCCTCCTCCTCCTCCTCCCTCGTTCTCCTCTGTTTCTCCTATTACGCCGACGCCTTCTCTTGGCCTCTCCTCCTTACTCCCTTCCTCTTTCCTTTCTCCTTCCCTCTCTGCTACCATCTCTTCCTCCTTCCCTCTCTCCTTACCGTCCTCCCGTCCTCACTCCCTCCCTCCTTCCCTTTCTCTCTTCCCCCTCCCTCCTTCTCTCCTTCCCTTCCTCCCTCCCTCCCTCCCTATCTCTCCCTCGCCCTCCCTGACCCCTCGTAAAACCCATCACGAATTCCATCTCGCCACAGCCAGCGCCTACCTACTTCGCCCGCATGACGAACGAAGGGGGTGTGCATGGCGGCGACCAACTACCCGTGACCGAAGCCCTCTGAGAATCTACTGCCCTTGTTACATCCCCCCCCACCTCACCTGCAAGGGACAATCGAGGTCAAATGCAGGACAGTTGCTGACTTCTCTTGAGGGCCAATTCGTAAGAAAATTATTATTAATATCTATCATCTCTGTGAGAGAGAAGAGGGAGGGAAGAAGGGAGGGGGGAGGGGAAAGAATGGAGGGGGGAGGGAGAGAGGGAGAGAGGGAGAGAGGGAGAGAGGGAGAGAGGAAGGGAGAGGGGGAGAGAAGGAGAGAGGGAGAGCGTACGGAGGGGGAGAGAAGTAGGGGGGAGAGAGAGGAGAGGGAGAGAAGAGAGAGAGAGGAGAGAGTGAAAGAGAGAGAGGGAGAGGGTGATGGAGGGAGAGGGAGAGAGAAAATAGAGTGAGAGGAGAGAGAGAGAGAGAGAGAGAGAGAGAGAGAGAGAGAGAGAGAGAGAGAGGGGGGAGGGGGAGAGGGAGAGGGGAGAGGGAGAGGGAGAGGGAGAGGGAAGAGAGGGTGGAGCGGACGAGAGGGGGAGGGGGAGGGGAAAGAGAGAAGGAGAGGAGAGAGAAGGGGAAAGGGAAGGGGAGAGAGAGAGAGAGAGAGGGAGGTGAGAGAGAGAGGAGGTGGGAGAGAGAGAGAGAGGGAGAGAGAGAGAGAGAGAGAGAGAGAGAGAGGAAGGAAGAGAGAGAGGGTGATATGATGAAGGAGGGAGGAAGGGAGGGAGGGAGAGAGAGAGGGGGTGGGAGGAAGGAGGAGGGAGAGCGCGCTCCTCGTACGAGCTCTACGCGCGCGATATCCGAGAGTCGCTCTCTCCTCGCTTCTGCGCGCTCGCGCTCTCACGCTCCCTACAGGAAGGCCGCGCGGCTCGTTATGCTCCAGCGTTACTTCTCAAGTTCTTTCTTCTCTCTTTAATTGCTTCCTTCTCTGCTCGCCATCCAATGACGGAGGATGGGGCTATAATACTACCCACATTAATTAAAAAAGCCAATTAAAAAAGGCAATTAATAAAACAAAATAAAAAATAAGCCGTTATATCAGATTCATATTCAAACTACATTCGACGCTTATCAGAAAGACACTCAACGCCAATTATAAAACAAAACAGAGTAGATATCCCATGATAAGAGCAACCGACCAAAGCGCCGATAAAACCATGAAATCGGCATGATAATCAATTTCTTCCTTTTTCCCCTCCATCAAAGGCACAGTCGATATCCTGTCGACGATGAAAGTGGACAATGTTTGTGTCTTCCTCCCCCCTACACCCCCCAAAAAAACCTACTCCCCACATCCCCTCTCTTTCCACCCCCCTTACCACTGTTCTATTTTGTTCTCGCGAATGAATTAAACCTCAAAAAGAAAACGGAGAAAGGTGTCGTAATGTCAGCGCAATTCTAAGAACGAACAGCCATTACCCATGATCGATTCAACTGAAGACTGAAAACTGCAGGACTTCGCCAATGTGAGGCTCCTTCGCACATAAACACACACACACGAACGTACACATATACGCATCTTCAATAAAAACACACTACACACAAGAACTGTTATTGACCATACACACAAAAAAAGCACAATAAAAATTAACACATACACATACGACCGCAAAAATCACACTCAGAAACCACCACGTAAACAACACAATCACAACACCCATCACAAACAAAACCGCAAACACAACACAGACCCGCAACCCCTTCCCCCTCAACTAATCCCTCTCCACCGCAATACACATCACACACTACCAACCGGCACCCGTTTCCAACCTCTCCGGGGCAACCATACCCCCACACAATCTGTGTTTGCGTTACATGCGTACATGGGGAAAATGGTCGGGGGGTTCGTTTTGGGGGGGGTGTGTTTGGAGGTTACCCCTAACCATCCTACCCAAACCACTAA
>NW_028234413.1:33804497-33806997 GCF_977035675.1 Penaeus japonicus | reverse complement strand
TACCAAGAGCAAGTGGCAGTGTAAGGATTCACCATAAACAGAAGCCAACGAGACCACGAATCAGGTGCCACATTCCTGCCTCACTAAAAGGGGGCACAGATTGGGTGCCATATCCCAAGAGAGGCATCCAAGGTATCAAGGGTTCCAGGGTGTCACAGCATAAGGTAAGCTTCTGCGAAGCCACAGCATGATAAAAGGCGACCTAGAGAGCAAGGGTGTCAAGAGTGTCAAAGGAACAACAAGGGTGGCACAGTCAGACGGAGACATCCCATGCTGTCGAGAGCGCGCGAGTGCCTGCCAGAGTGCCAGATTGCGCGAGGATCAAAACATACATGTTCGAACTTTTTGCCCTTGGGGGGTGGACGTGGGTAAGTGGGGGACGAGCGGCTGGGGCTGGGCGAGGGGCTGTAGGGGGGTCGCGCCACCATCTGCCGCGACATTACCCGGAAAATCAACGGCTAATGAATTTTCGACCCAACATAATTACCTTTGCCGAAACACCTCAAGACTGCCAGGAAGGAAAGGAGGGGCAGGGCGTTGGTGGAGGGGAAGGTAGAGGGAAAAAAGAATAAGAAAGGAGAGATGATGGAAAGATATGGGAAAAACTGGATGGGGATGACAACTAGGTGTGGAGGGAAGAAGAGGGAGAGGAGGAAGAGGGAGGAGGGAGTGAGAAGGAAGGAGAGGGAGAGGGAGGGAGAGGGAGAGAGAGAAAGAGAGAGAGGACAAGGAGAGAGAGAGAGCGGAGAAGGAGAGAGAGAGAGAGCGAAGGAAAGACAGAGAGAGAGCGGAGGAGGGAGAGGGAGAGGGAGAGGGAGAGGCGGAGAGGGAGGGAAGCGAGTGGTGAGAGGTTAGAGAGAGGAGGAGGAGAGGACGATAAGAGAGAGTAGAGAGAAGATGAGACGTGAGAGTAGGAAATGAGAGACCGAGAGAGATCAAGAGATGAGATTAGATGAGAGAGAGAGCGAGAGAGAGAAGGAGAGAGAAAGAGAGAGTGCAGACGGAGAAGGGACAGAGAGAGAGAGACGAGGATGACTAGAGAGAGGAAGAGAGAGAGGATGACTGAGAGAAGCGGAACGAGAGAGAGAGAGTGAGAGTCGAGAGAGAGTGAGAGAGAAGAGAGTGAGAGAAAGGAGAGAGAGAGAGACGAGGGGAAGAGAGAGGAGAAGAGAAGGAGAGAGAGAGAGACGAGAGAGAGGAGAGGAAAAGAGAGAGGAGGAAAGAGAGGGAGAAAGAGAGAGAGAGGAGAGAAGGAGGAAGAGAGAGAGAGAGAGAGAGGAGAGCGGAGGTGCCCGGGATAAGGAGAGAGGAGAAGAGAGGAAAGAGCGTGAGAGAAACAGAGAAGCGAAGAAGGAGAGAGGAAAGAGAAGATGAGAGAGAGAGAAGGTAGCACGCGAGAGAGAGAGGGGAAGATTGAGAAAGGAGATCGTGACAGAGAGAGAGAGCGGCTCAATGCAGAGAGAGACCAGAGAGGGAGAGAGAGAGCTAAAGAGAGAGAGGACAGAGAGAGCATAACCACGGATGAAGGGAGAGATCGGAGAGAGAGGAGTAGCGAGATCGGTGAGCAAGAGAGAGAGAGGATGAGAGAGAGAGAGAGAGACTTGGAGGAGAGAGAGGGTGAGAGAGGAAGAAAGAGGAGCGAGAGAGAGAGAGAGGAGGAGGAGAGGGAGAGGAGAGAGAGAGATGAGGAGAGAGAGAGAGCTAGGAGGGAGAGAGAGAGCGTTTAGAGAGGAGTGAGAGATAGGATAGAGAGAGAGAGGAGATAAGATAGAGAGAGAGAGAAGACAGAGAAAGGATGAGAAGAGTAAAGAGGAAAGAGAGAGAGAGAAAGAGAAAGAGTATGAGCGAGAACTGAACGAGAAAGTAGAGAAAGTAAAGAGAAAGAGAGTAAGAGAGAAAAAAAGAGAGTGAAGAAGGAGTGAAGAGAGAGAGTAGAGTTGAATTGATGAAATGATGAAAGAGAGAGAGAGAGAGGGAGAAGGAGAGAGAGAGAGAGAAAGAGGGGAGAAGGAGAGAGAGAGAGAGAGAGAGAGAGAGAGAGCGGAGAAGGAGAGACAGAGAGAGAGCGGAGAAGGAGAGACAGAGAGAGAGCGGAGGAGCAAGAGGGAGAGGGAGAGGGAGAGGGAGAGGGAGAGAGAGAGAGAGCGGAGGAGCAAGAGGGAGAGGGAGAGAGAGAGAGAGCGGAGGAGCAAGAGGGAGAGGGAGGGAGAGAGAGAGAGAGAGAGAGAGAGAGAGAGAGTCGTGCGATAAGAGAGGATGAGAAGAGAGATGAGATGAGAAAGAGAGAGATGACGAGAGAAAAGAGAGAGATACGAGAGGGAGGGAGGGCGTGAGGAGAGAGATTAGGTGTACAATGTTATATAAAATGAAAAGTATGTACAAGTGTTAAATGGTCTGTGTACTTATGTATATATGTATATATAGATATTATTATTATTATACATACATATAACGGATATTACATATATAATATAATATATATATATATAGATATATATAA
>NW_028234413.1:33776997-33791997 GCF_977035675.1 Penaeus japonicus | reverse complement strand
CCTTCAATCTTTCCTCTCCGCCCTTCTCCCTCGCACCATCTCTGCTTGCTTGCCTCCATGTCTGCCTGTCTGCCACTGCCACAAATACGTTTCGTCCAGACTATTCCGATCTCACGATCGCGGGGTCCTATCTCCTTGGCGTTATTTCCCCTTGTGTGTATTATTATTATTTAATATAATTTATATATATTTATATATAATTATATATATTATATATTATATATATTTATATATATATTTATATATACATATATATAAATGTTTCTGTATGTATGTATGTATGTATGTACGTACGTATGTCTGTATGTATGCATGTCTGTATGTATGCATGTCTGTATTTATGCGGGTCAGTATGTCAGTATGTAAGTATGTACGTATATATTCACCCCCCCCGTCCCCCCCTCCCTCCCTCCCTCCCTCTCTCTCTCTCTCTACAGGAGAGCAAAGGACGCACAGGCACAGCACGCACAGACACTATATATATATATTATATATTATATATATATTATCTATATATATATATATATATATATATACATATATATACATATATATACATATATATATATAAATATATATAAATATATATATATATATATAAATATATATACATATATATATATATAATAAATATACATATATATACTATATATATACATATATATTATCTATACATATATATATACATATACATATACATATATATAATATATATAATATATATTTACATATACATATACATATATACTATACATATATATACATATATATATACATATAAAATATATCATATATATATACATATATTATACATATATACATATATATATACATTATATACATATATATATAATATATATATGTATATATATATATATATATATAATATATATATATATATATATTTATATATATATATTATATATATATGCGTGTGCGTGTGAGATGTCGATAGAGTGAGATAGAGATATACATAAAGAGAGACTGTATTCATATATTTCTGTCTACCTGTCCATCTGCCTATCTGTGGGTGGATGTATCCGCGTGTATAAGCGTTCGCGCGCGGTGTGTATATGGATATGCGTGTGGTTAGCAAACCGCTAAAATGCCTACCTAATTAATGCATGGTTATATGGCCTTAACTGGACTTGTCGTGATGTGCGTGCCTATACGTGCATGTGTAGTTGTATTTTAATTGTAATTATTATTATTTATTTGTAGTAGTAGTAGTCTAGTTAGTAAGTAGTATGTAGTATTAGTAGTAGTAGTTGAGTAGTAGAAGAAGTAGATGTAGAAGTGGAAGTAGAAGTAGAAGAAGAAGTTAGAAGTAGACGGGTAGAACGTAGAAAGTTAAGCAGTAGCGCAAGCAGCAAGCAAGTAACAGTAAAGTAGCAAGAAATAAAACGTAACAGTAGCAGTAGCAGCATCAGCACTAAACATCAGTAACAGAATAGATATTGGGCAACACTAATCCTCATATCATTGACCAAACAACACTAAAACTAAAAGCGTAATTCATTCTCATCTCTTTTCGCGTTGGTCACTTAGGCATACCCTCCCCCCCCCCTGTTCCTACCCGTGCAACGCATGAGCGTCTCCGATAATAGAGAATTTATACCTTAATTACAGAGGACAGAGATAAATCACAAGAAATTAACTTTCCGCAAAAAGAAGAAAAGAACAAAAAAACATATTCCATCACAATCCTCCTCCGTACCCATACTATGTTCTTTGTACACCCCCCCCCCCCACAGACAACAACAAAAACGACGATGACAGTGACGATGACGACGACGGTGCCAGACGCACGACGACGCCAAAGAAATAATGTAAAACCAATCGACATACATCATGATGACACTGACATCGAACAACGTCAGCTCGCCCGACGTTTACGCGTGACGTCATGCGGAAAGCACCCCCCCCCCCACCCCCACCCCTCGTTCTCAGTGTCTCAGCGCCAACTGCGTCGCCCTGCAGAGACGCTTCTACAGCCGCCACTTTGCGTGCGGTGCGTGCGCTACGTGGGGTCGTGGGTGCGTGCCTACGTGCTGTGTAGTTGTAGTTGTAATTGTATTATTATTATTATTAGTAGTAGTAGTAGTAGTAGTAGTAGTAGTAGTAGTAGTAGTAGTAGTAGTAGTAGAAGTAGAAGTAGAAGTAGAAGTAGAAGTAGAAGTAGAAGTAGAAGTAGAAGTAGAAGTAGAAGTAGCAGTAGCAGCAGCAGCAGCAGTAACAGTAACAGTAGCAGTAACAGTAACAGTAGCAGTAGCAGCAGCAGCACTAACATCAGTAACAGCAATAGCAATATTGGTCAAACCATTAATCATCATAGCAATGACAAAACAACACTAAAAATAAAAAGCGTACATTCCATTCCTCTCTTTTCGCGTTGGTCTCTTGGCATACCCCCCCCCCCACCCCTGTTCCCCTACCCGTGCACCACCGCATGGAGCGCTCTCCGATCAATAGAGTTTTATAACTTAATTTCCAGAGGACAGGATAATTCACAAGATAATATAACTTTCCGCAATAAAGAAGAAAGAAAAAAACATATCCATCACAATCCCTCCCTCCGTACCCCCTCCCTGTACACCCCCCCCCCACAGACAACAACAAAAACGACGATGACAGTGACGATGACGACGACGGTGCCAGACGCACGACGACGCCAAAGAAATAATGTAAAACCAATCGACATAAATCATGATGACACTGACATCGAACAACGTCAGCTCGCCCGACGTTTACGCGTGACGTCATGCGGAAAGCACCCCCCCCCACCCCCACCCCACCCCTCGTTCTCAGTGTCTCAGCGCCAACTGCGTCGCCCTGCAGAGACGCTTCTACAGCCGGGAGAGAGAGAGGGAGAGAGGGAGAGTGGGAGAGAGGGAGAGAGGGAGTGAGGGAGAGAGGGAGTGAGAGGAGGGGGAGAGAGGGGAGATATGGAAGAGGGAGAGGGGATGAAAGGGGAGAGAGGGAGAAAGGGGAGGAAAGAGGGAAAAGGGAGATAAAGACCGAGGCAAAGAGGAATAAGGAGTAAGAGAAGTAGAGGTAGGGAGGGAGGGAGGGAAGGAGGGAGGGAGGAAAATAGAGAGAGAGAGAGAGAGAGAGAGAGAGAGAGAGAGAGAGAGAGAGAGAGAGAGAGAGAGAGAGAGAGAGAGAGAGAGAGAGAGAGAGAGAGAGCGCAATCCGCTGCAGGAATATTAAATGCTACAGTATGAATAAAAGCACTGTGCGTGTGTACAGTTACCTAGAAGTACACACTCCTACCTATACTCCGAATCCAGTAGAGTCTCAAGACGTAATTCTCGGAATCTCAATCATGAACCTCAAGACTTTGAAGGAAAGAAAATATACATGCACAAGGTTATCCCGATGCCATCTCTAATCGCTGGCGGAGGCTTGGGCTATAACGGGAGGCTAGGAATCATAAATAAATACAATAATAATGATGATCATAAAAAATATAAATAATAATGATAACAATAACAAATGTAATAAATAATCATAATAAAAATATAATAAATAATAATTATAATATAAATCAATAAATAATAGGAATCAATAATACTAATAATAAACAAACATAATATCTATACCAACAACAACAGCAATAAAAACAACAACAATAATAATAAACATCCCAAATCGGTTGATGCCTCGAGACCCGCTACCCCTGCCACCCCCGCCACCCCCGGACCCGGTGGTCTCAATAACCTTTGGATTCCTTCAGGAGGGAGAATCGAACTGCTGCCGATGAACGCTCGTCAGTCGAGCGAAGACGTCGGCTGTTTCAGTAGCAGTAAGTAAAAGGGTCGGTGCTGGGAACTGCCTCGCGGGTTTAAGGCTCGAGTACGATGTAACGTGAAAGGCTTTCTGGGGAACCTGCACCCGAGAATGAAACCTGCTTCGTGAGAGAGACATTTTAAAACCTGTAGCCAGTAGCTAGTTTGGGTCTGATCCAAAGTGTGGCAGGATTTTCGTTTGATGGTAAATTATTTTAGGCCTAGAAAAGTTATTTGGGCCTAAGTAAGCGGTATTTACGACAGCAGTAGCCACCCAGGGAAGACGTCAGTGCTGAGATTTTTTTTCCCCAATTTTCTTTGAAGGACCTTCCGGCCGCTTCAAAAAATAAGATGAGACAGGGAAAGGCCAAGTTAGTAGGATCAGAAAATAATAATTACTCATCGGAGGATAGCTATTCCCTTGGCTAAAACCTGGAGGAAAAGACCGCCGTGATATCACTGCAAATCCTCTTGAATCCACAGATGGCCCTGGCACTGAAAATCATCTAAAATCCGGAACACAAAACACACGAACAAGGTTCCCCCTTTCCAAACGGCGGCAGTGATATGCTCGCTTTTCCTTCTTTCCGGAGAATAAGAGTAAGGCAAGAATCCTGACGCCTTCCTCGTGGACTAGGCGTGCAGCAAGGGTGTGTTCTGGAGCCTGCACCGTTCGACCCTTGCGTGCTTTGAGCAGGCTAAGAGAGCAGGCCTTGTGATACCTGGGGGGGGGGGGGTTCAGATCATGTTTTAGCTAAAATTGCAGCTATTTCCCCACCTCTCTCTCTGTCTCTCTCTCTATTCCTCACTCACCCACTCAAACACTGGCCTAACTGACTCACTGACTTTCTCTCTCCCTCACTCTATTTGCACGCGCGCGTGTGTGTGTGAGTAGACGTATATATTTTAAATATATTTTTGTCTATCCAAATCGCTCGACAGTATACAGTTAAGGTGAACATCCGTAAACGAGCTACACAGCCAATGTGCAGCTCGGAGCGACAGGTGTGAAATAGTGTTCAATCTGCAGTGCGCGAGGCTTTTGAACCTGGCATTCAATTTAAACACTAAACAAATGTGCGCGTGCGTGAGTGTGAGTGTGAGTGTGTGTGAGAGAGAATGAGAGAATGAGAGAGTGAGATAGGGGGGGGGGGAGATTCCCTTCGTATGTATGTATGCATATAACTTATGGAGCGCTTATTTCGAAAAAAAAATTAATCCCCTTCCCAACCTCTAGATCCAAAACAAGAAACATTAAAACAACTTTCTTTATGTTAAAAAAAAAACAAGAAAAACATTCCGAAGCAAAAACTGCTATTGAAAATTATCAGACAAGAAAAAAAAATCCCACTGCTTCCTCAATCTTTTTTTTTTTTTTTCTTTTACTAAAATGCTAATTAGGGTCATTTTGATCTCTCTTATAATGGCTGGCATCATCTCTCGCTTGACTTTCTCTCATTTTCTTTCTTTAGCTTTCGTTTCCCAGTTTCACTTACTTTCGTTCATCCTTTGTTTGGCATTTGTTCAAGTCAATCAAGAAAAAGAGAGAAAGAGGGAGAAAGAGAGAAAGAGAGAGGAGAGAAAGAGAGAAAGAGAGAGAGGAGAGAGGAGATAGGGGAGAGGAGAAAGAGAAAGAGAAAAGAGAAAAGCGTGTGTGCGTACGTGTGTGTTTTCACCCGCCCTAAGGTCACAATCGAACGCAAATACAAAACGCCGAATATTCACCATAAATACAGCACACCGAGATAAAGTTGTCGTCGCTAGCCTCGTCTCACTCACCTGAAAAGAAAAAAAGGAAACAATTACAATGTGATAATATGGATGTGCAGATATATGCAATAAATGATTAGTGAATCGCCATGAGAGAGAGAGAGAGAGAGAGAGAGAGAGAGAGAGAGAGAGGGAGGGGGGGAGGGAGGGAGAGGGAGGGAGGGAGGGAGGGAGGGAGGGAGGGAGGGAGGGAGGGAGGGAGAGGGAGAGGGAGAAGGAGAGGGAGAAGAGGGGGGAGAGGGGGGAGAGGGAGGGAAGGGAGGAGAGAGAGAGAGAGAGGGAGAGAGAGAATCTTCATGCTCCATATACCAATTTTCTTCCTCGGCGGAAACTAGACAGAAATCCTCCGAACTAACAGCTTCCCCCCTGCCCCCTCCCGTCCCTTAAATAAATGCACCCTCTCCCTCCCCGACTCTCCCCCCCCCCTTTTCCGAGAGCTTCCGCACCGCCCACAAGGGAGGGAGGGGGGAGAGGGGGACGTAAGGAGGATAGGACGATGGGAGGGAGGGACGGGAGGTGGGAGGGGGCAGACGGTGGGGGAATCCGGCCACAGCCACTGCTATCCACAGGAACTGCACCGCCACAGGATTCTCTCTCTCTCTCTCTCTCTCTCTCTCTCTCTATATATATATATATATATATATATATATATATATATATATATATATATATATATATATATATATTTTAAGCGTTTGACAACGAAATTCCCCCGCACCATTCCAGTGATACGGTGGGGTGGGGAGGAGGAGGGGGAGGGAAGAGAAGTGAGCACAACAAATACGCAAACAAGAAAAGCAAGTACACGAGCACAAGACACGTACCCTGTCACACAGTCTCCACCCGCGTCACAAGAACCGTCACGACGTCAAGCACAGAAGCAAAACAAAAATTGAGATGACACACTCCGTACGTCACTTCACACGACACGACACGACACGCCCGACGCGATAAGCGATATCGCTTCCGTAGTTCCGTGACGCAGTCCGGTCGGCACTGACGATGACGGACTCTGCGACAACCATGTGTGGCGGCGGCGGCGGCGTGCTGCCCATATGGCAACACCGAGTACTCAGCTGATCGAGTTGCACGCTAGCATATTATTACAAACAATATTATTAATTCTTTCGGTAATGTTTTTGGGGGAATTGGTAAGTTTCATATCTCTCATTATCATTAATTACTAATACTCCTATTCAAATCGTTTTGCTTTATTTTTTTCCTCTCTCTCTCTCCCTCTCCCCCTTCCTCTCTTTCTCGCTCTCTTTCTTTCTTTCTCTCGTGGCTTAATCAGCGAACATGTTCGTATTATTTCTAGCTCCGATGACATCATCTGTTCAAGGTGACGTCATCAGTTAGAAGTGACGTCATCTTTTTCTGTTGGTAATTGGTCTTTCCTGAACGTCTTAGCATTTAACCACGATTTTTTTCTACTAACTCAACTCAATCTTCGATTCCATCCTTCTTCCTTATCTCCTCTGCCTCAATCTTTTGCTTCTACTTTCTTCTCCTCTCCTTCCCCTACTTTCATAATTCAATTCAATTTCTTCTTCTTGCAACGGCCACACGACCCCACCCCTCCTCATCCCGCCCCATCCCACTTCATCCCACCCCACCCACCCGCTTGCATGCATAACTCGGCACCCACGCCCACAAGCGAGGGGAGTTCTCGTAATTTCTTGCTCGTTTAAGTACTTCGGGCTTTGGGGGAGGGAATGGGGATAAACTGTGATAACGAATGGAAGGGAGGACGGCACGAGGAGGGATAGAAAGCAAGAGAGGGAGAGAGATGGAAAACAAGAAGAACTGTGAAGGGAAGGAAGGTACGAGAAAGAAAAGATGAGAGAGGCAAATGAGGAGGGAAGGAAAGAAACTGGGAGAAGGAGGGAGGGAGGGAGGGAGGAAGGAAGGGAGGAAGGGAGGAAGGGAGGAAGGGAGGGAGGGAGGGAAGAAGGCAAGAGGTATAGATACGAAGAATGGAATGCACAGAAAAAAACACCAGGAGAGAGAAAGGCACGAGAGCGAATAACATAGAAAGAGTCGAGGTGGCCCTTGGACCAACACCCGGTGCAACTTCGCAGGACGTTACAGGACGTCGCCGACAGGCCTTAAGACGATGTTCTTCCCCCGGCTCTCCTTCGCGACCGATCCTCTCAGGTCCTTCCCCCAACCCCCGCCGCCCTCCCTCCCCCACCAAAAATCCTACCTCTCACTTTCTCGCTCATTTTCGATCATCTGTTTCCAAGATATTAATAACATTATCGGCGGGGCGGCCTCCTTCCTTCCGCCATTCCTCAGGTGGCGGGGGAAGGGGGAGGGGGAAGCGAGGGCGGCTTCATTACCATAAAAACTTCCCACGATCATTATCTACTTCCAGTGTGTCCTCCGTGGCTTCTTCCTTGCCGTCTACTCTTCCTTTTCGTTCTCTCTCTCTCTCTCTCTCTCTCTCTCTCTCTCTCTCTCTCTCTCTCTCTCTCTCTCTCTCTCTCTCTCTCTCTCTCTCTCTCTCTCTCTTTACCCCTCTCTTCCTCTCTCTCTCTTTACCCTCTCTTCCTCTCTCTCTTTACCCTCTCTTCCTCTCTCTCTTTACCCTCTCTTCCTCTCTCTCTCTTTACCCCTCTCTTCCTCTCTCTCTCTCTTTACCCTCTCTTCCTCTCTCTCTCTTTACCCTCTCTTCCTCTCTCTCTTTACCCTCTCTTCCTCTCTCTCTTTACCCTCTCTTCCTCTCTCTCTTTACCCTCTCTTCCTCTCTCTCTCTTTACCCCTCTCTTTCCCTCTCTCTCTCTCTTTACCCCTATCTTCCTCTCTCTCTCTCTCGTTACCCCTCTCTTCCTCTCTCTCTTTACCCTCTCTTCCTCTCTCTCTTTACCCTCTCTTCCTCTCTCTCTTTACCCTCTCTTCCTCTCTCTCTCTTTACCCTCTCTTCATCTCTCTCTCTTTACCCTCTCTTCATCTCTCTCTCTTTACCCTCTCTTCATCTCTCTCTCTTTACCCTCTCTTCCTCTCTCTCTCTTTACCCCCTCTTCCTCTCTCTCTCTTTACCCCTCTCTTTCCCTCTCTCTCTCTCTTTACCCCTCTCTTCCTCTCTCTCGTTACCCCTCTCTTCCTCTCTCTCTCCCCCTCCCCCTCCTTCTCTTCCTCTCTCCCTACCTCAACTACTCCCTCTTTCTCTACCTCTCGCTCTCCTTTTCTATTTCTCTCTCCTTCTCCTTTTCCTTTTCCCTCTTTTCCTTCCCATTCCTCACTGACTCCCCCTGTTCCTTCCGCTCTCCCACTCGTCTTCCCTCAAACACCCTCACAAACCCTTGCGTGCTGCCTCCCCTTCTTACGCATCCACATCCTTGACACCAATCTCGCGGACTCCTCTCCTCTTCTCTCCTCTCTTCTGCTCTCGCTCTTTGTCTTTCTGCCCGTGGCCGGGCTCTCTCTCTCTCTCTCTCTCTCTCTCTCTCTCTCTCTCTCTCTCTCTCTCTCTCTCTCTCTCTCTCTCTCTCTCTCCCTTCTCCCCGTCTCTCTGTTTGTCTCTGTCTTAGTAACTTATTGTCTATCTCTTTCCAAAAGTCCACACACACACACACACACACACACACACGTGAACACGGACGTCTAACCTGAAACGGTTTTCAAGCCAAACACCGGTATTTCCACCTCCGTCAGATCGCAGCCGTATCCGTATCCGCCATATTTCCTAAGAATACTAATGAAATTGATATCCTTTATCGTCTTTTTGCCCATATCCCCGCGCTTCCCCTCCCCCTACTCACATCCTCTTTTAAAAAAGGTTTTGGCCCCTGAGGAGACCCTTCTTTCTCTCTCTCTTCTCTTCTCTTCTCTTCTCTTCTCTTCTCTTCTCTCTCTCTCTCTTTCCCTTGTCCCCGTCTCACTCTCACTCTCACTCTCACTCTCTCTCTCACACACACACATACACACACGCAAATTTATTTATCTATTTATCTATATTCATATATATGTGTGTATACATATACACATATATACATACGCGTGAACACACACAATTTTCTCATTTCCCCCTTTTCTGCCTGCAAGCCTTTCCTTCCCTATGTCCCTCTCCCGAAAACACTCCCCACACCTCTCTCAAACTCTCTCTCCACTCTTCCCTCCTGTTCTCCCCCTCTTCTTCAGTGAAGAAGTCAACGAAGGCAGCCCGGAGCGTGTCTCGGGGGCGCACAGCTGACGAATGACCGCAAAATGCACTCGCGGGAACGCCGACGTCGAGCCGGCTGCCCCAAACGCGCCGCAAACTTAATCGTACCTAAACATTAGCAAACAAAAATATACACGTTAAAACACACACACACACACACACACACACACACACACACACACACACACACACACACACACACACACACACACACACACACACACACAACAAACTCCGTGAAACCTGAACGAATTAGTCGAGATACCGAACACAAACTTTAACCCAAACCGACACCTGGAACGAACCGCCACCGAAACCGAACCCGCCATTCCAACATCGAACCCACACCCAAACCAGACAATGTGAGCGGACCATCCAAGAGACCGTTCCAAACCAATCGTAAAAAAATTAAGGTGAACCAACTGAGAACTGACCAAACCAACCAAGACACCTGTACCAAAAGAAACATTCGAAACCCGAACCCGAACCCAAAACCGAAAGTGCGAATGAACCACCTGGCAATCTTCTGAACGCACCGAAACGAACCCCGACAGAACAAGACTTCGAGCTGTGAGCACAGGAACACGACCCACACTGCACGGTGCTGCGAGAGGCCGTAAAGTCACAAAAGGATCACAATACGACTAAATGCCCTCTCCCACTTCTCGGTCCCCTATACTCCATCTTTTTCTCTCTCTTCCTGTTCTCCTTGCTCTTCTTCTTACTCTTTTAATTCCTCGTCATCCTACACCCATTCACCACCATCGTATTTTTTATTCTTCTTCACCCTCATATTTGTGCTCTGCTTCTTATTCTTCCCCCTTCTTTACCTTCTTCCCTTCTCCTTCCGATTTTTTCTTTCATTCGTCTTTGTTTTCTTACTCTCCTTCTCCTTCCCTCTTCTCCATCCCCTTGTGGACGTCCCAATCCCAGCGGATCAGTCGTGGATCCGCCACCCACAGGACCACACGACCGCCCTCGCCAACCCGCCAACCAGCCAACCCGCCAGCCAGCCTCCCTCATTCCCTCCCTCCCCGCTATCAGCATCCAGCATCTCCTCCGTCACCATCTCTCTATCTCCGCCTTTCGCCATCTCGGACTTACGGGTTTAGTGAGGCTTGGGTATGGGATGAGATGGAGGGAGGGAGGAAGGGAGAGAGGAAGGAAAATGTTGAGGCATCGGGAGGAAAAGGTTAGAAAGGGAGGGAGGGAGGGAGGGAGGGAAATATTGAGGTATAGGGAGGAAAGGTTAGAAAGAGAGGGAGGGAGGGGTGGACAGGAGAAATGAATGGTGGTAGGCATGGATAGATGAATGGAGAAAGGAAGGCGGAACGATGAAATAGAGATATAGAAGTGGAACAAGAGAAAGGAGAAGAGAAATAAGAGAAGGAAGAGGAGGGAAGAGGAGGAGGAGGAGAAAAAGAAGAGATGGGCGAGGGGGGGAGAGAGGTAAAATAAGAGAACGAGAAAGAATAAGGGAGAGCCGGGGACAGAAGGAGCGTCATATGGAGCGAGGAGCGAGGGGCGCGGCGGAGCGAGAGGCGGAGGGGACACGGCACAGGACCATCCAGCGGTGCCGGCGCCAGAACCCCCCTCCCCCTCTCCTCCTCTCCCCTAGCCCTACCCCCTTTTCCCCTAGAATCACGGCACCATACAATCCATCCAGGCCGCCGCCGCCACAGCCTCCCTTTCCCATAAGCTCTTTCCTGTCTCGGTCTCGGTCTCTCTGCTTTTCCTTCTTGTCGTTATTCCCCCCTCATCCTTTCTCCCTCCCTTTTCCTTCCCAAATCCGCTATCCTTTTATCTCACGCTTTCTTTCTCCCACCTCTTTTCTCCACCACGCAACCTCATCTATTTCTCAATCGTCTTGCCCGTCCTTCAACCACAAGCTTTATTCATTACTGGAAATGGTGAATAATAATAATAATAATAATAATAATAATAAACCAACAAATTCCATTTCAAAATATCTTCTTGGTCATCTGTCTGTCTAGCAAAGCCTCACTTTTCCCCCTTTTTCCTCATTTTTTTCTTGTTCTCCTTTCTCTTATTTCTTTTTTCTTTCTTTTTTTTTCGATTTAATTTTCCTTTCTCTTTTCCGTGGCCAACTCGACCACTGCGTCACGGAGGCTTGCTAACGTTAGCCAGCCATAATTTCATTTCCGCCCTAAATCATGATTTTTTCCTTTTTGATTGATAGTTTACTGAATGATGGACAGACAATCGGGCGGCCTGTCTGAGTGACTGGAGCAAGATTTTTTTTTTCTTTTTTTTAGAAATAAAGACATATTAATTAAACCCAAACTGATTAACTAATTAAGAGATACATAGACAGACTACTTGAAATCTACAACACTGAACGAGGTGAGCAGATGAAGAGTGAGGAACAATCACAAATCCTGCGATCGGAACAATGAAAAAAACAACAACATTAATTCAATAGTAAAGATAGTGATGGCACACAAGGAATAGCCAAAAGCCTTCTCCCAATTTAGATAATCAACGCGTCGCCAAATCAAACAAGATAAGTGATAATGAAATAAAACCGTGAAAATCCGCTTAAAACGGAGCACAAACAGAAAAATCCCTCCCCCCCTGCGATCGATCAAAGTTTTAGTCTCGGTGATCAAAGTTCCTCTCGGACGCTAACTGTTCTCACAAAGTTCTCCACTCTGCCCCCTGCAAGCTCCTCCCCCCCCCCGCGATCCCCCTTTCTCTCCACTCTCTCTCGTTCCTTATTTCTCTTCTCTTTGCCTCTTCTTTCTTTTCAGCCCTGCCATTTCCTCTCCTTACCCCTCTTCCCACCAACCCCTTCCCACTCCTCTTTGCTTGCCCAAATTCTCTCTCCCCTTCTTTAATCCTTTCTCCTCCCCTCCTTTCCCCTCTTCCCTCCTTTCGCCTTTTTAACGTCATCTTCCCATTCCCTTTTCCCCCATCCCCATTCTCCTACACCCTCCGTTTTCCCCAATCACCTCTGTTCCCCCACTTATCATCCTTTCCAAATTCCCCACACCTACCCTCCACTTCCTCATTTCCTCTCCTTCTTGCTTTTCTCTCCCCCCCCCCTTCCTCCTTCTCTTCTCTTCCCTTCCTCCCTCCCTCCTCCTCCTCTTCCCTCCCTTCCTGTTCCTCTTCCCTCCCTCACTTCCTGCTCTTCTTCCCTCCCTCCCTCCCTCCTCTTCCCTCCCGCCCTCTTTCTCTTCTACCTTCCCACTGTCTTCCTCTTCCTCCCTCCCTCCCTCCCTCCCTCCCCCACGCATTCTGATCCTAATCAAAGTCTCTAAAAAAACGGCCTTTGATCCAATGCGTCACGAATGATATTAAAAGTTTTTTGTCTATGTTTTTAGTGATAAAAAAAACGGGCCAGGGAGGGAGGTGGAAGAAGCAATGAGGGAAGGAGGGAGGTAGAAGAAGAAACAGGTAAGGTAGGGAGGTAGCGAGGGGGTATAGGAGAAGAGGAGGGAGGGGGAGGTTGAAGGACGATAATGAGAGATGGAGAGAGAACGAGAGCAATAAAAAAAGATAAGTGGGAGACGAAACGCAAGGCAGGTCGGGAGGAGGAGAAGCCGAGGTCCCGTTCATTTCCCCGCTAGAGAGAGAGAGACGACCATCCGCCAAAACCGAAAGACCTGCAGAAACACCAAACAAACGACTAAATAAAGGAAACAACCGAAAAGGAAGAGAGAAAGAAAGAAAGAAAGAAAAAAAAAACAAGAATACAAAGCAACTCTGAATAAGCCAGAGTCAACCAATCGATCAAAAACCTCCTCCCCCAAATCTCCCCATACATCCTTCCATCCTTCTCACATCCGTCACCCTCGAGTGGCATTGGCATCCTGGCACCCTCGCTAAGGAATCAACTGACTGCGACATCACCGGCCAAGGAAACTAAGGGAAGAAAGCGAGAGCGAGCAAAAGCAAGCAGGAACAAGATGCACAGTCAAGGACGTGGAAGAGGACAAGTCAGAGCAAGCCAAGGCCAACTCGAGTCAATTCAAGGTAGGCCAAGGCAGGCCAAGGCAAGCAAGCTGGCAAGCAGACGGGCAGGAAAGCAAGTAGGATGGAGCGGGACCTGGAGTGTTGCTTGTCTGGACTTGCGCCAAACAATGAAGAAAAGACACGCCGCCCGCGGGCTCCACTCATTTACTCTCTCATTCACTCACTCACTCACTCGGTCTCTCATTCATTCAGTCGCTTTGTCACTCGCTCACACAATTCTCCATTCATTCACCCTTTTCTCTCTCACTCAAACATTCAGCTATTCTCTCACTCACATTTCGTCCCATGAAATCCCTCTCCCTCACAGCTCCTCCCTCACACCCTGAGGACGGGTGTCCTAGTAGGCACCCCAACCCCAGGTCGCCCACACACGCACACTATTACTATAGCCACGCCCGCTACGGTAAACAAGGGTAGTGCGTAGACTAAATGAACATACGCGGCCACACCCATAAAAATTACAGACATAAGGAGAGAAACAAACAAACATAACCGTACGCATATTCACATGTAAACAAATACAACAAAATAACACACGTAAAAAAACAAGCTATAACGGTGCGCAAACACTTACACTGCATAAAAAAATCGCAAACAAACTGAGGAGCAAGCAATAATAAAAGAAATAAAGGATAAAGTTAGGAGGAGATAACAAGGAAACAAAGTCATATAAAACAAAACAAAAAGGAAGACAAAAAAATGGAAAGTACAGGATACAAAATAATAACCAAATATAGTCGCGACCACACCCCCGCAGGAAGGAAAGTAGAGGGAGGGGGTGGAGAAGGGGAAGGGGAAAGGGGGGAGAGATGGTGGGGAAAGGGCGAGGAAGAAGAGGAAGGGGAAGGGGAGGGTGAGAGGGAGAAAGAGACAAGAAGAGGGGCAGAAAAATGGGGAAAGAGGAGATAGGGGAGAGGGGAAGGGTGAGGACGACGAGAGGGGAGAGAAAAGAGGAGGGGGAAAAGGGGGAGGGGTAGAGGGAAGGGAGATGGGGATGGGGAGGAGAAGAGGGAGGGAGGGAGGGAGAGAAGGGACGAGAAGTAAGAGGGAGAGAGGCGAGCAGAAGAAAGCGAGGAGGACGGATGGGGGAGGAAAGGCGAGTAAATGAGATGATGGGAAGAGAGAACAGAGAAGGGGAAGACAGGAGAGGGGAGTGAATGAGTGCTGGGCAGCTGGACACACTGGAAAAGGGGGAGAGGGAGGAGAGAAACAGGAGCGGGGGAGAAAGAGGATGAGGAGGAACGGGATGGATTGGGAGGGGGGGGGGTGTTGAGTTGG
>NW_028234413.1:33764497-33774497 GCF_977035675.1 Penaeus japonicus | reverse complement strand
AAAAAGAAGAGAAAGTGAAAGATGGGGAGAGGGGGAGAGAGGCAAAGGCAGAAGAGGAGAGGAGAGAGAAAGGGCAGGGGGTGGAGGAAGAGAAGGGGAGGAGAAGCAGAGGAGGGAGAGGGAGAGGGAGAGGGAGAGGGAGAGGGAGAGGGAGAGGGAGAGGGAGAGGGAGAGGGAGAGGGAGAGGGAGAGGGAGAGAAGGAGGGAGAGGGGTAAGAAGGATGAGGAGACAACAAAGGAGGCTGTGGGGAGGAGCGGGAGGGGGGGGGCGGTAGAAAACTACGGAGCACGAGGAAGTGGAAGTGAATGCGGAGGGGGAAAGAGGGGAAAAATTGGGAGACGAAAATGAAGAAGAAGAGGAAGGGGGATAAGGAGGAGGAGGAGAGAGAACGAGGAGGAGACAGGAGGAGGATAAGGGAAGAGACAGCAAGGTAGAGTAGAGGAGAGGAGAGAGGTGGAAAATCATGACGAAGCGAAAGAATAAGCAGAAGAGGACCATTCGAACAGAGACGAAGAAAAAATGATGAATAAAAGCTGAAGAAGAAAAATAAAATAAAAGAATAAAGAGAATAACAAAAAGAAAGAAGAAGATAGAAGAAGAAGCAGAGGTAGAGGAAGGCGAAGGAGAAAGACAAGAAGCCAAAGAGCGAATTTCGAGCGAGCAGGGAGGGGGGGGGGGGAATCAAGAGAGGCGAGAGGGACTTCACATTCAGAGGAGGAGAGGGCCGGGAAAGAAAAAGAGAGGGGAGGAGGGGAGGAGGGGAGGAGGGGAGGAGGGGGAAGGGGGTAGGAGGATCAGAAGGAAAAGGAGGAGGGGGGATAAGAGGAGGAAGTGGAGGAGGATAAGAAGGGGAGGATGATATGGAGGAGGTTAGGCAGGAGGAGAATAAGATGAAGATAAGAGGAGGAGGAGGATAAGGGGGGGAGGGAGGAGGTGGATAAGAGAAGGAGGAGGATAAGAGGAGGAAGAGGAGGAGGTGGGAGAAGAGGGGCAGGAGGTATACGAGGAGAAGGATAAAAAGAGAAGAATAAAAAGGAGGAGGAGAAGGAGGTAGACGGAGAGGAGAAGGATAAGAGGAGGAGGAGGAGGAGGAGGAGGAGGAGGAGGAGGAGGAGGAGGAGGAGGAGGAGTAGAAGAAGGAGGAGTAGAGGAAGGAGGAGGAGCAGGAGGAAGAGGCGCAGGAGCAGCAGTAGGAGTAGGTGAGGTTGAAGGTACGACAAAAAAGAAAGAGAGCAGATAGGACGTTGGATATGGAAAAGGAGGAGGAAGAGAGTAAAGAGGAAGAAAAAAGGAAGTGAAGAGAGTGGAGGACGAGGGAGAGGAGGAGGAAAAAGTGGAGGAGAAGGAAGAGGAGGAGGAGGCAGCAAGACACGGACGAGAGAAGGCAGGTAGTCACGTCCGTGAGGAGCGATCAAGTGCTTACTGGACGCTTTCCATTGTCGACCCTCCGTGCAGGACGGGTGGTGGTGGAGGAAGAAGAGGACGAGGAGGAGAAAGAGGAAGAGAAGGACGATGATGATGATGAGTATAAGGGAGGCGGAAGAGGAGGAGGACGGGGGGAGAGGAGAGGAGAGGAGAGGAGAGGAGAGGAGAGGGAGGAGGGAAGAGGAGGACAGGGGAGAACAAGGAGACGAGGAAAATCATCAGTAAAATATACTAAAAGGATGGGGAAGAGAGGAAGATGATAAGGAAGAAAGTATGAAGTAAGATTTTCAAATCTAGAGAGCGGAAAAAAGGCACCATCTTTTCATTTAACAGGTCGTCGAGGAGAGAGGGCCAAAGATGGGAGTTACGAGGGAAAAAAATACTGGCATATTAGACCATACAGACATACGCACATATTCTGAAAACTGTTTGGAGGGACTTAATGGTCTGCATATATATATATATATATATATATATATATATATATATATATATATATATATATATACATATATATATATATATATATATGTGTGTGTGTGTGTGTGTGTGTGTGTGTGTGTGTGTGTGTGTGTATGTGTGTATATGTGTGTGTGTGTGTGTGTGTGTGTGTGTGTGTGTGTGTGTGTGTGTGTGTGTGTGTGTGTGTGTGTGTGTGTGTGTGTGTGTGTATGTACAGTATATATAAAAAATATATACATATATACATTGACCATCTCTGTTACATAAATCTGTTAGAAGTTTTCTTTCTTAATGAACATGAGGAAGGACTGTGGGAGCAAGGGAAAAACATACGGAAAAAGCGAGCTATGGGGAAGGGAATGAAGAGAAGAGAAGGGAAAAAAAGAAACAAGACAATAAGAAAAAAAAACAATTAAGAAAGATAAATAACAACAACAACATTCCACATATAAAGAGAAACGTCCACCCACACATTCCAATCCCAATGAACTTCCTCGGCTTACCCTCCCCCCCTCCCTCCACCCCGGGCCCTCCTCCTCAATGAGATCACGCCGGCCCGTGATCTTTCGACCTCTTTCAAGAAGAAGAATGTTGTCCCTAGATACACAAACCCAAAGAGAAAGCGGGGAAGATAACCAATAACAATAATCGACCATTTCAAAAACAGCAAACTCCTTTCGCAATAAACAACAAAAACAAATCATTTCTGCTCCATGGCAACTATGACAACCGAAACATCTAACTATCAACAAACCAAACAAACAAACCTGCTAAAGGCATCGCCGGAATAACAACCACACGTCAGCATCATCAACCAGCTTAGCCAAAGCCAATCTTCTGGCTCCTCTTTTCAGCAAAATAAACCTATCGTAGGCCTATCATCTTCACCACGTTACTACTCCTCCTGTCCCTTCCCCTGCCCATACCTCATGCACTATGACCCACCGGGGATTATGGGAGAAAACAATGGCTCGGGCTAACTGTCCAGGAAGACTACTAGTAACAATTAAAACGAAATAAAAATAATGATGAAAGTTAAAAAAAAGGAAACTCCGGTACATACAAGAGCTGTAAACACGTGCGTAAATACACACAAACACACACGCACGCACGCACACACAATGAACATACGATCCCCACATCACGACACTACTTAGCAACACTCACCTGCGAGGGAAAGAGAGAGAGCGAGAGTGAGAAAAACACGTGTTACATTAAAGGTGAGCAAAAACGACGGTCATGTGACGTCACCGTTTGTTTACGTAGTGCATTGTGGGAGGGTTTTGCCTTTCCCCAAGCCCCCCTCCCCCCTTCACCCACCCCTCTCCTTATACCTCCTCATAATAATATTGGAATTCAGACCTTTCCGGTTTCCGTTCGATTGCACAGTCTTTTTTCTTGAAGATACGCCTTAAAGTTGAACAAACGTTGCGGAACGTTTTCGTCTGCACGTGCGAATACAAATGAAGTAAGGGGGGCAATATGCCTCTCAAATCCTCATCATTATCAATTCCATTCCGAATTCATTCGAAATATACCAATAATCAAATCAGAGGGCACTTCATCGCATTGGGATTGCAGCAGATATTGCAATATGCATTTCAGTTATATAGTTAATAACGATCATACATATCACATAAACGATTATAGAAAGACAAGAAAATAAACAATAATTGATATCCACTTGTCTATCTATCTATATATGTACATATGTATTTACATATGAGAGAGAGAGAGAGAGAGAGAGAGAGAGAGAGAGAGAGAGAGAGAGAGAGAGAGAGAGAGAGAGAGAGAGAGAGAGAGAGAGAGAGAGGAGAGAGGAGAGAGGGGAGGGAGAGAGGGAGGGAGAGAGGGGAGAGAGGGAGAGGGAGAGAGAGGGAGAGAGGGAGCGGGGGAGAGAGAGAGGGGGGGAGAGAGAGAGGGGGAGAGAGGGGGAGGGAGAGAGAGAGAGAGAGAGAGAGAGAAGAGAGAGAGAGGAGAGAGGAGAGGGGAGGAGAGAGGGAGGGGTGAAGGGAGAGGGAGAAGGAGAGAGGGAAGGTAGAGGGAGAGGGGGGGAGAAGGAGGAGGGAGGGGAGGGGAGGAGAGGAGGGAGGGAGAGGGGGGAGGGGAGGGGGAGGGAGGGAGAGAAGAGAGGGAGGGAGAGAGAGAGAGAGAGAGGGAGGGGGAGGGAGGGAGGGAGGGAGGGGAGGGAGGGAGGGAGGAGGGGAGAGGGAGGGAGGAGGAGAGGAGGAGGGAGAGAGGGAGAGGAGAGAGAGAGAGAGAGAGAGAGGAGAGAGAGGAGAGAGAGAGAGAGAGAGAGAGAGAGAGAGAGGGAGAGAGAGAGGGAGAGGGGGGGGGTAGAGAGAGGGAGAGAGGGAGGGAGAGAGAGGGAGGAAGGGGAAGGGGGAGGGAGAGGGAGGGAGGGAGGGAGGGAGAGAGAGAGAAAGGGAGAGGGAGAGAGCGAGAAAACAAGCAGACATGATAATGAACTGACTGACACACAAGATAACAATTTGAAAATCTTACATCTGTCACCGTCAAACTAAACTATGCCCGCCCTTTCCAGAGTGAGTCCGTTGGTTGAATAAGTGAGTCGGTGAATAGATAAGTGAAGAAGCGAGTGAATAAGTAACTAAATGCGTGAGTAGTTTAATAGTTAAGCGAGTACGTAAATGAAATAGTAAATAGTAATTGAACGAGAGTATGTGATAGGCTAGCGAATGAGTGAGTGAGTGAGTGAGTGAGTGAGTGAGTGAGTGAGTGAGTGAGTGAGTGAGTAAGTGAGTGAGTAAGTGAGTGAGTAAGTGAGTGAGTAAGTGAGTGAGGTGAGTGAGAAATTAACTGAACCAGCAAGAGAATGAGCAAAGCCAACGACGAGTAACAGTGTGCCGTGTGCACCGCCCGCATCACATGTTCCAGAAAAACTGCGCTTGTTCAGCGATGAGTGCGTCTCCCAAGAGTGCGGCTCCCTCAAGTGCATCCCTCGGTCTCTCTCTCTCTCTCTCTCTCTCTCTCTCTCTCTCTCTCTCTCTCTCTCTCTCTCTCTCTCTCTCTCTCTCTCTCTCTCACACACACACACAAACTCACTCACTCTCTCTCTCTCTCTCTCTCTCTCTCTCTCTCTCTCTCTCTCTCTCTCTCTCTCTCTCTCTCTCTCTCTCTCTCTCTCTCTCTCTCTCTCTGCTTGCTTGTCCTTCAGTATATGTCGACCTCTGTTTGTTTGCCTCCCTCCCCCCCAATCTTTAAGAAGACTGACATGGAGAAGAATAAAAGGAGACACACATAGGCCGGAAACAGGCAAAAAGAACCAGAAATAAACCAAAATAACAAATACATTGAAAAAGATAGTGATGGTGATACTACTACTACTGCTACTACTACTACTAATAATAATAATAATGATAAAATAATTATGATGATGATATTAATAATAATAATAATAATAATAATAATAATAATAATAATAACAATGAAATAATCATAATAGTAATAACAATGAGTAATAATAGCAATAATGACATCAATAACAAAAGCAACAGCCGTATTAGCCGTTCGACAGACCGACAGGGAGAGAGGGAGAGAGGGAGAGAGGGTGAGAGGGAGAGAAGGAGAATCTCCTGACCTTTCGGAGAGGGTGGGGAGGGAAGAGGGAGGGGAGGAGGGAGGGAGTGAATAATTCAGGGCGGGAAGTTCTCCCCGACAATAAAGCCGCCAGACCTAAGGGCTCTTCGTTCGCCTCCCTCTCCGGCTACCCACTCAAAACGCACGCAAAAATGCACGCACACACGCAAGTGCTCACAAATCTGAATCAACTAATTGCTAGTTTAATTGACTCACCCAATCGTGCACTCATTCGGTCGGTTCGCTCACTCGCTCACCCGGTCACTCACTCCGTTTGACTGCATGTCTGTCTGTCTGTCTGTCTGTCTGTCTGTCTGTCTGTCTGTCTGTCTGTCTGTCTGTCTGTCTGTCTACTTGACTGGCTGGCTGGCTAACTGACTGACTGACTGACTGACTGACTGACTGACTGACTGACTGACTGACTGACTGACTGACTGACTATTCCTCAGTCATCCCCCCCTTCACTCATTTTCCTCACCCACCTCCTCATTCACACCCCTGATCCGACCTCCGAAGAAGGGACGCAGAACCGACGGGAAGTGAAAATGAGAAGACGAAAAAAAGAGAGGGCGAAAAAAAAGACAAGGGTTAAAAAGACAAACTCACCACAGTGTGAATTGAACCCTTCCCTCCCTACCCTCCCCTTCCCTTCCCGGTCTCCAGTCCTCTCCCCACTCCCCACTCCCTTCTCCCTTCCTCTTGACTTAACCAGCCCTTTCTCTACTCATCTCTCCCTTCACCTTTCCTTAACTAACCCTCCCCTCCTCCCCCTTCCCACACTCCTCTGCCTTATTCATCCCTATCTTCTCTCCCTTCCCCCCTTTCCTCCCCCATCCCTTCTCTCCCTTTCCCCTGCCCCCTCCTCTCTCAGCATACTCCCTCCCGTCCTCCCCTCCCCTTCACCCCCCTCCCCCTTCCCCCAAGCCCCTTGTCTGCAGGAAGGCCAACCAGCCCGCACTGATCCAGGCCCTTCTTTGCTGTGCTCTTCTTCCTCGTTTTATTATTGATGTTTTCTTTCTCTCCACTTCCTTCTTTCCTAGCCCTTCTACCTCGCTCCACCTCTTCTATCCTCTCTTTCTCGGTCTTCGGTCTTCCTCTTTTCTTCCTCTTCGTCATCAAGTTATCATCCTATTTACTCTTCCCTTAATTTTAAGAGCAGCTTTTCCTTCTTTTTCTCTTCTTCCTCTCTTCCTCCCCTCCCCTCCTCCCCTCTTCTTCCTCCTCCTTCTCCCCTTTTCCCTCTTCATCATTATGTAAAAAAATATATCAAAATATGATCTTACATACAATTCCAACAGTCACTGAAATGAACAGTAATTGAGTTCATCTGTTTGCTAAAGAAATGAAGTCAATAATATATATTCTAACTAACAGGTAATCCTAATCCATCTTGTGTCTCTGGAGCACATCTATTTAAAACAAAATGGTAATGATATTAATCTACTTTATATCAATAAACCACATTCATCAATGCCATATAAAGCATCAATGCCATATAAAGCATCAATGCCATAAAAAGCATCAATGGCATATAAAGCATCGTCAATCCTCTTATCATGGCTACCAATTTATAAAACAAGCATAAAAAGTTATAAAAAAAGATAAAGTCATTATCACAATGAATTTCAATAAAATATGAATATAATGATGATAATGATAATGATAATAATGATAATGATGATGATGATGATGATAAGTAAAAAAGTAAATCAAAACTGAGTAAAAAAGAAATTAAAATGTGTTAATAAACTGACCATATATTCAAATAAATTTTAAGAATTTGCATATAATAATTAAGATGAAAAAAACATTTTCAAAATATGAAAAAGAAAAAAAATCTTTAACCTGTAACCTGTTGTACTCAGGCCATTCCCAGCATAATGGCATTATCTCTAACACAAATTAAAAAATATAAAAATAAAGAAAAGTATATATATAATAAAATGAAGAAATATAAGATCCATGAATAAAAGCTACAAAGAATAACAATTAAACATATAAAAAACAAAAATAATAACCAAAAAACTCATTATAACATCAACAAATAAATTAATTCAGCATGTCACAAAAGCATTACACATCTATTCTTGGACAAATGCTACAAAGGCAGTAACAGGATGAGAGAATGTCAAGGTGACAAATGCTGCTGAGAGATGCCAAGTGCATAGCTCCAATAATAATGGTGATATTTAGAGCAATGAATATAGCAATATTACTGATGATGCTAATATTAGCAGTAGTAGTAGCCAGTGTTATGACAGCATCAGTCATAGTAGAAACTATAATAATAATAATGAAAACAATGTTTATACTAATAATACTCATAGTTACACCAAAACAATAATCATAATCATAATCATCATCATCATAATAATAAAAAGAACAACAATAATAATAATAACGACAATTAAAAAAATAGCAATGACTACTATATATAACAAAGACAATAATAAGAAAACCAATTATACATCATACCCCTTCCTTCTTCCTTACTGTTTTATCCTTTTGTGATTATGAACATGAAGATGGTAACTTGATAGTGATGGTAGCAAAGGTGATATGTTTATGGGATGATGCCTGCGATAACAATTACAAAAATTACAACTTCTGTAATGATGGTGGTAACTACCACTACAACCATAAATAACATTGACATAACAATAAAAAAAAATCAATAGAACAACAGCAACATACACATACCTTGATTGGTCCCTTATTATGAAGTTTGTCGTCCTCTGTAGAGGGAGAGAGCAGAAAAGGCGTTGTTAATAAACAAGAAAGAATTTTCAATGCTTGTGAAGTACAACAACTAAAGGTGATTGGAGTGGAAAGGCAGTAGAGAAGGAGCGGAGTGATGAAGGAAAGGCGAGGGTTGGGTTGGGGTGGGGTGGGGGGTGGGGGGTTAAAGATAAGAGATAAGGTATAATAGTGAGGGAAGAGGGGTGAGGGTAAAGGCTGGGGTGGGGTGGGGTGAGGGTAGGGGGATGGAGGAATGGCTTATCTTATCTACCTATTGGTTCCCTTTCCCTCAGACTATTGGCTTGTTGACTCTTGTTCCTTGCTCAATGATATCCGATAAGGAAACCTGATGTATTATTAATCAACGTTATCTGGATAGTATAATGTAATACTCCTTCTTCATTACAAAAATCCTTTGGCAAAATAATTACTTACAAAAATAGGGAACAAAACAAATTTCTATGCCAAAATCACAATATACATGCTCACACTTGCGCTCAGAGTAGTACACACAAACCCACATGTACAAAATTCTAATAATAATAACTGTAGTAATAACAATGACAATAATTCAAAATATCAAAAGACTAAAGAAAAATCAATAAATACACAAATGAGATCCCATGTACCCACACCCTGCTGGAGGGCCATACCCGTCCCCCCTGACCAAGACCCACCAAAATCTCAAAGACAACAGCTTTTTGGGAGAGATGCAAGGCACTTGTCTTAACATGATAAAAGGCCTTCCCCCTCTCCCTCCATGCCCTTCCCTCCCTCCCTCCCTCCTTCCATCTCTAGTTACACATTTATCCCTCCCTCCCTCCCTCCTCTCTATCATCCCCCTCACTGGACCAAACATACAAGCAAAGGCAACTTATTCATGCCCTAGCCCAGATGCCATGAGTCCCCCCTCTACCCCCTACCCTCTACCACCACCACCACCACTTTGCTCACGCACTAAGCAGGCCTCGCCTTGCTGCCGCACTTAGGCTGACGACCCATCCTCTTCCTCCTCCTCATCTTTTTCTCTTTTCCCTCCTCTGCCTTCTACATGTCTTTCAAGTACATTTTTTTCCACATTCCTCATTTCTTATTCTAATTTCTCCAACTTTTTCCTTTGCCTAGCATTCACTTTATTTTTAATTTTATTTTCCTTCCTTCTTTTACCCTGTACCTATCTTCTCTCTCACAGTTAATTCCTTCCTCCTCCTCCACCTCTCCCCTATACCCCTCCCACACACACACACACAAGCACCATTCCTATTCTCATTATCTTTACTCTTTTTTTTCTTTACTTTTTCTTATTCCTTTCTTTCTTCTACATATCTAATTATCTCATTTCCTCTCTCCTCCTCCTCCTCTATATTCCTTCCTTCCATCCCATCCTTCCTCTTTTCTTACTGTCTCAAGTGATGTCCTTAAGGATGCAAGCTGATATTTGCAAAGAAAGCTGTGCTGACATGGCGCTAATTTTTTTATTCACCATTTTTTTCTTCAGAGGGGATAGGTGGAGAGGAGGTCTGAAAGCTTGACAGAGGAGCTTTTCTTGTGGTGTGGCATCTAGGAAATTTACACAATCTTATATAATCTTTGTTTTCTTTCAATTATATATTTTTTTTCATCTTATCGGCCTACACTGAACTGTCTTGCATATATTTAAGCCTAGGTTAAAGAGGTAAACTGCAGAAAAAAAACTGTTGGCAACACACACACACACACACACACACACACACACACACACACACACACACACACACACACACACACACACAC
>NW_028234413.1:33762978-33764397 GCF_977035675.1 Penaeus japonicus | reverse complement strand
TGTAATCATGACGCCCGTCGTCAGGCCAAAGCTCCTACGTCATGTATGCCATGACACCCGTACGCAGTGGGTTAAACAGCACTATATACATTTTTTTCATAAAAATAGTTGACTAACACAATTTACAATACAGATATTCTTAAGAATATCAGTGCACACACCTACTCACCTCTTTCTTCTTTGTCTGTCTTTCTCACTTTCTCTCCTGAATGTTTGTTGAGTTCATTCACTATTATCGCCATTTAAAAAAAAACAAGCTAGATTTCAATGAGGAAGCTAACTAGAAAACTTCAATCTTCACTCACACAAGAGTCCAGCTAGAAACACCTCTCTTTGAAAACATTTGTACTGATGCTGAACACTGTACATCCATGAGAGAGGCCCATCATCATGAACAATTCCCTAACTGAGGTAGCCAGGCATTGAGAAAAGTCAAAATACATTATTCCTTCTCAAGAAACTTCATCCCTCTATGTATCAACACTTCTTCTTCTTCCTCTTCTGTTTTTCTCTTCACTTTCATCATTCTTCAGACCATCATAATTTCTAGAGGTCAAGCACTTAAAGAGAACCCTTAAAGAAACAAAGGAAAATGGTATATTTGAAAGCCTTCATTTCACAGTAGAAGAATACTCACTTTTCTTTTTGGACTCATACTTTTGCATATCTATCTGTCTAGTCAAGTCTGTAAGAACAATGTGATTTCTATGTATAAAATTTGAAATGGAATAAGAAGTAAACATCATAAATATTACAAAAATTCTTATAAATGAAAGAAAAATATGTGAAAATACAACAATTAAAAAAAGCTGCTCACTAATGTGAAGAAAACAACACATTAATAAAAACTGAAAACTGAAAATAAATAAAATGCTTTCCTTACTGAGTGTGCCCAACCAGCATATTCTCCAAAGACTTGACGGAAATGGTTGGCAATTTCCTTGTAGACCTTGTCGGTGACTGTCTTGCATGAACGTAGGTGAGGGAGGTAATCTCGTACAGCAATTTTGGAACACGGCGTTCTACTGGGAATGGCCCTCAAGGTGACCCATTGACATGAACAGATGCAGTCACTCCACACTAGATAATGGAGACAAGGAGGAGACATGGAGAGGAAAAAAGAGAGAGAAAGAAGAGAGAGAGAGAGAGAGAAGAGAGAGAAAGAAGAGAGAGAGAAGAAAGAGAGAGAGAGAGAGAGAGAGAGAGAGAGAGAGAGAAGAGAGAGAAAGAAGATAGAGAAAGAGAGAAGAAAGAGAAAGAAGAGAAAGAGAGAGAGAGAAAGAGAAAAAAGAGAGAGAGAGAAGAAGAGAGAGAGAGAGAGAGAGAGAGAAGAGAATGTAATTTATTGGTTTAAAAATGTTATCACAACCGAGAATACCCTAGATGTATCACATAATTAAAAACTATTTAACAAATCCA
>NW_028234413.1:33755478-33757978 GCF_977035675.1 Penaeus japonicus | reverse complement strand
AATAATATATATATATACATATATATATATATATTATAATATATATATATAAATATAACCGACATGCCGTACAACAGTGAAACAAAAACTATTGTGAAAAAAAGAATCAACATTGTCGATCGTACAAACAATTATCTCACACCTAAAGGATTGTCCACATTGAAGAGTAATATCCAGTCGTAACTCAGACTTCCTACAGGCAAATTTGAATAATTTCGAAGACGCTGTCATGTCTGATATCATTACAATGGGACAAATAAACTAATCTCTCGCAAAAAAGTTTAACTGAATGGCGAGAGATGAATAGCTGAGACCTAAGATATATTTATACGTTATAAAGCTTTTTATATGTACTTTTGATATTCTATCTTACAAGTGTTATAGTGTAATAATAATCTTAATGTAAAACATTTACTGGTTTACGTCAATACGTTCAAATCTGTGAGAACATTCTAAGCCAATACAATCGTGCACGAGGTAAACAAGGCGAAATGTAAACAAGTGAATACATCATTACAATATTTCTGACATATCATTTCTCCTTCTCCGATATACTAAAAAATAAGAATTATAATAGATATATGCATCAATAATGAATGTAATGTACATTTCTGTTTTATTTTAAGCGTTAAAGAAAAAAAAAATAATTATCTCTTTAGCAAAGCATTATTCCTCTCATAAAGAAATTTTCAAAGAATGAATACCCACAAGTTAGATGTAAACAAACGAATGTAAACAAGAGACACAAATTTAGACTGAGAAAAACATGTAATTTCCCTGAAACTTATCACTACTGCATGACGTTATTGATGAAACAATGGGAAAACAGACGCAGAGGACGCGCTGTAAGCGTGAAATCTGGAAAAAAAAAGCATTAAGCATTTAATATGCATTTAAAACATGGTCAATATTAGATTTGCACACGTTTTCTGAGACAACTATCAAAACGTTTTACAAGCATATTGTCTGACGATGTATTACATTACATAAACCATGCAATAACGCACTAATGGGAAGATTATTTCTCATGCTTGCTAGTGTTCACATAATCACTTGTGAAGCAAATCAGTTATGCTCAATCAAAAATAAAACCTAAACCAGACATGCTCCTGAATATAGACATTATAAAGCTTGACATTGTACAGATATGGTATTTTAACAGGATTTTTATTCCAAAGGCTGTTGGGAATTGATATGAACAACTGAGCAGTCAGTGTGTTCCACCATCATTTCACCATCTGATAAATTGCTTTAGTAATTTATTTGATCATTTCCTGTTGTACTTCTGGAACAGTTTTAGAAAATAATTCGTTTAAAGTGGGATGATAATCTGATAAGGTTAGTTATCATTAAACATTAGTTTGGCAAAGAAGCAGTGATGTGCACCAGTCATGTCTGGTATACATGTCTGGTATACAAAGTAATGCATTGATGCACAAACTGATGCCCTATTTCTATAATAGCATACCCAAAATGTATAAGCTTGTGGAACACATAGGATGCTGCACCACCCACTGTACAACAATTGACAGTTATACTATCCAGTGCACAGAAATTTACTTTCCATATTGGATCACAGACATAGAAAGTATTTTTTTAACAGGAAAAATATAGTTTAAGATTCCAAAAGGGATCATATTCATATTAATGATAGAATAATTATTTTTGGTGTAAAGGAAATTATTGATTATAGATTAAGATGGGGCAATTATCCTGAATTGGACGACATCCACCAGTGCCCATGGCCTCAGTATTTTAGTGGTCTGTAAGAAGCCAATTAAAACTCCCATGTAATGATTGACAAATAGAGTTTGGACTGGTTTCGTATTTGGATATACATTGCCATACAAGGTTCAAGATCTTGCTTGTCCAGAATGTAAATTGTGTGGCCAACTGCTGAACATTCTGGAGCACAAAGGCATGGCATAACATGATGCATAAATCCACTACATTTATAAACAATTATGATGGCCTACCCATCTGTTATACTTATTTTTTGTTTATATTATTAATGTTTCATGACCATAACCTATATTTTCTCTTCAGTCCGTCTTGATTATTACTAAGTAAGGATTGATGATTATGATAACAGTAGTATTAGTAAGGATGGCATTTATGAAAAAAAAATATAATTGAAGTAAGAAAGTAGTTATGCTAAAGATTGTATTATATGTTGATTTGCTAAATAAGTCCATTTCAATTTAGGCTACAAAAGACATCTCAAACCATGGCTTGAACCATAGGCCGCAGAAAGGTAAAGAAGCCCCCGGATACCAGCCAGGGACACCCCTTTAATGACCCTCTTTCCGTGTGTAGTATTTTTTTCCCCCCCCCTAAAAAAGGCCCCCTTGAATGAAAAGAATGAACAAATATGAGCGCATATATAAGACCAGGGGGGCCCCCCGGGATGTGACAGTAACGTAGCAAGAGGTTCCTCTTCTCCCTGCAGAGAATACCTGGTGAGAGGTATGGAGGAGCTTTTGTAGTGGCAGAAAGGCAT
>NW_028234413.1:33751363-33755378 GCF_977035675.1 Penaeus japonicus | reverse complement strand
TATATATATATAATAAACGCACATATATTTTACATACATACATACAGCATACACACAACACATAATACATGCATTTTATTGTAAAATATACTTACTTACTTGTTACTTGGGGGTATAACACCTACCTTGTTAGTACTCACCGGCCATCCCGGGGGGCCGCCCTTTTTTTTTCAGTTGCAAGCAACTAATTTTATGAGGGGATGAAAATTTGATTCAGCCCTCGTTCTTCACTACCACAGTTGGTGTTCACGTACGAATGTCCCCTTTTATCATTTCACTGATTTTGGTTTTTTATATCCTTCGGTAGGGTATTAAAAAATTTACTCCGTTTTTTAGGAAACTTTGTTTTTTTTCATTTTTTTTAAAAAAGCATTTTGTGCACTTCCCAGGCGAAGCAATTTTTCCCTCCTGGGGGGAAAGTCTTACCTTTACTCCCCTTCCTTCAACAGTCTTTGGGTTTTTGGTGTTTTTTCAATAATTTTTTCCCCACATTTTTTAAAAGATATCCTCTTTCCCCTTTGTATATACATCGTTTTTTTTTTTTTTTTTTTTTTTTAGTCCCTTTTTCCCTTTTTTAGACCCAATTTATCTAACTTGCGGTAAAGATTCTTTTGGGCTTTTCTATCAAAATTATATCTTTTAAATTTTTGGGGTCTATACTGGGAATGGTATTCAATCTTGGCACTAAAATTTTTTCCCTAGTGGTAAAAGTGTTCTGGGGCCTTTTTTAAAATTTTCATTACCCCCACCTAACTTTTCCTTTGTTGACAATCTGCTCTATATGAAAACTCATTCATTACTCAAAGATCCCCAATCTTTTTTTTACTTTTTTTTTCTCAATCTCCACACCTTCGACAAAAATGATATTGCCTTAAAATTCTGTTGACTAATCTTAAGATTCAAATTATCTACATGGATTTTAATTATATCAATCCCCCTTTCAGATGGTATGTAATCCCCGTTTTAAATTTTTTTTCATATCTTGTATTTTTATGGTGTACTTTTTCTTATATCCTCAAATGATGTTACTCTCGAGTGTTTCACACCATTACCCTGCACCAACAAATAAGGGAAAAACAAAGGCCCAAGAACGGGCCCTTTTCACCCCCCATAAAACTTCTTTGAGTAAAGCCCCCCTTAATTTTTATTTTTTGTTTACGATTTATTAGGTTTTGTAAACCTCTTCCAACTTTCCCACCATTTCCAAGGGCTTTAAAACTTATGTACAAAACCATAAAAAACTTTGCAATAAATATAAATAATATAATATATATTTAAAAAATATATTAAAATATAAATATATTTATAAATTAAAAATATATTTTATAAATTATATATATATCTTTTGTAAAAAATATATATATATATAAAATAAATAAATTTTTATAAATATATATTAAAATGTTGTTGTTTTGGGTTTGGTTTTATTTTATATATAATATAAAAAATTGTTTAATTAAATTTTATATAAATATATATAATATATATATATCCCAAAAATATTTTTAAAAAATATATATATAAATATATATATAATAATATATTAGAAAAATACATAAACATATAGGTTTATATGGATATTTATAAAAATATATTATATAAATTTTATAAATTTAATATAATAAATTTAATATTACATATTATATAATATATATAATATATAATATATATAATTAACATAATATATATATAATATAATATATATAATATATATATTATAAAAAATAATTTTATATAAATATCAAGGAAAAAGATGGAATTTTACCAATCTATTTCTTCCCCTTTTTTTAAACCAAAACATTGAGCAATTTTCCTTTATTTTTCAGTAACATTTTTTTTTTTGCTTCATGTTTGGGAAACTACAAAAAAAATGGTTTTCCCCCCTTAAAATTTTCATTTTTTAAATTCCCTTCGTTTTTCCCTTTTCTAAAAAGATTTTCTTTTGGGTACACTTCTTTTTAGTCGTAAATTTTTATCTGTTTTTTTAAAAAAATATAAAAAATATATATAAATATATTTATAATATATATATATAATATATATATAAAATATAAATTATATATTTAAATTTTTATATTTTAAAATATATATAAAAAAAAATATAATATAATATATTAAAATATATAATAAATATATAAAAAATGTAATATATTAAATTTATATAAAAATATTTAAATAAAATAAAACCAAAAAAATAATATAAATTTTATATATATACATATATTATAATATATAATAATTTTTTTTTTTTTTTTTGTGTTGTAATATCATCTTTATGTAATTATTATGTAAATTTTAAAATTATTTTTATTTTAAAAACTTTGGTTTATAAATAAAAATATATATAATATATATAAATAATATTATATAAAAATTTAAAATAAATTTTATATAATATTATATATATAAATATATATAAAAATATATATATAAACTATACATATATTTATATAATAAAATATAAAATATAATTTATAATAAAAATATTAAATAAATAAATGTTTTGTTGTTTGTTTTTTTTTGGTTTTTTTTTAATAAAATATATAAATATTTATTATGTAAAACATTAAAAATTTATTATTTTATAAAATTTGTATTTAAAAATATATATATATAAATTTTGAATAAAACCATACAACAATATATGTATATATTTAATATATAAAATATATATATATATATTATATATTAATAAAATATAAAATATATATGTTTATTATATATAAATATATAATATATATATTATTGAATAGCAAAGTAACATATATATTAAAATAAAATTAATAATTTTAAATAATATATTTAAAATATATATTATATTAATTAATATATATACATAAATATATATAAAAATATATTATATATATTATTAATTATAATGAAATGGTGGGTATATGTTAAAATATATGTGTTGTTGGGGTGGGGGGGGGGGTGTAATGTTGGTGGGTTTTGGTGGGGTGTGTGGTTTTGTTTGTTTGGTAAATATATATATATATATATATATATATATATATTATTTATATATGTTATGTTTGTTGTGGGTGGTTTGTTGTGGGTGTGGTGGTGGGTTTGTATATTTTAATTATATTATATATATATAAATAATTTTATATATAAATATATATATATAATAATATATATGTAAATATTTATTTTAAAGATTATATTTATAAAAATTTATATTATATATATATAAATAATATTATATAAATATAATTTTATCAATTTTACCTTTCCCCCACAAGAATATCTCTGAATTGTTTTTTGCTATTATTAAAAATAAAGTATGTATACATTTTCACAAATGAACCCAATCAGACTATTTAACTAAGTGAAACATCCTCTTTTTTCATCTTTCCCCAAATTAAACGGTAATATCTAATCCATTCTTACGTCATTGCAAAAATTTAAAAAATATCAAAAACCAAGAGCCCCCTAAAAAGACAGGAGCAATGTTATAATGACCATTTAATTACTATTAATGATGATTAATAAACAAGTCATCTACTTCAGCTTGACTAAAAAACTGTGCTTGCATCAACTATAGAAGGACAAATATAAAACAGTAATAAATATTATCACTAATTACCTTATCCGTTATTAACACAGCATTTTCGGTTCTAAACTTTTAGTTTTCAAAGAGGGCAAGAAAAGGAACTGACAAATTGAGACATTCTTTCCATAGTTTACCAACAACGGCATTTCCTCTTGTCGTAACATACACTCAAACGGTTTACACGTTATTAGAAGGACCTCCCCCGAAGCACGACCTACGCAGCAAAGAAATATGTGGAAAATGCCCTTTCACAGGAAATCCTTCAGTTGGCCCTGCGTCAGTCACACAGAAAACGTGATGTGTCGGTCCCTTGCGTCACGAAGACCACATATATAATCTGCGCTGTGTAATTGACGCTACTTCAAGTGCTAGATATGTGGGGGCACGTGGATTCGTTTGTAGATCTGAGAGACGGGATTGCGGTCACAGGTTGAATACTTGAAGAATGTGGGTAGATTG
>NW_028234413.1:33732658-33735158 GCF_977035675.1 Penaeus japonicus | reverse complement strand
AGGAAAGGGAAAGGGGGAAGGGTTAAAGGGGAAAGGGAGAAGGAGGGAAGAGGAAAGGGAAAGGGGGAAGGGTTAAAGGGGAATGGGAGAAGGCTGAAAGAGGAAAGGGAAAGGGGAAGGGTTAAAGGGGAAAGGGAGAAGGCTGAAAGAGGAAAGGGAAAGGGGGAAGGAGGAAACAGGAAAAGGAAAGGGAGAAGGGCTAAATGGGAAAGGGAGAAGGAGGAAAGGAGAAAGGGAAAGGAGGAAGGTTTAAAAGCGAAAAGGAAAAGGAGGAAAGGGGAGAAGGAATAGGTGGAGCACAAGAAAGGGGGGTTAAAAAGCGAAAGGAAAAGGGCGAAGGGGAAAATAGGAGAAAGGAAAGGGAAAAAGGAGTGAGCAGCGAGGGGAAGGGGAAAAGATAAGAGAAGAAAGGGAAAAGAGAGGCGGGGAATAAAGGAGGAGAGCGGATGGGGCAAGGGTTAAATGGGAAAGGGAGAGGAAGCAAAGGGAGATGGGGAAAGGAAAAGGGGGAGAGAGTAAAGTGGTAAGGAGTTGGAGGAGGAGAGAGAGAGCAAGAGCGGATAAGAGGAAAAGACAGGAAGAAGGGTGAGTAAGTGAGTTAGCAAGAGTGACAGTGAAAAAGAAAAAAAAAGAGTAAAAAAAAAAAAAAAAAAAAAAAATCAAACGGAGGGAAAAAGAAAACGAAGGAGAGAAAGAGATAGCGAAAGAGATAGCGAAAGAGCGAGCGAAAGAGAGCAACAAAAAGAGGGACAGAGAGAGAGAGAGAGAGAGAGAGAGAGAGAGAGAGAGAGAGAGAGAAGCCTCCGGTGTAGGCCTACCGCTGATCCCGAGCGGGTCGTAAAGGCGACAAAATGAGGGAGATGAGTCTGCGATTAAGCCTAAGGCCCATTTCGGAGCGAGAGATCTGACCTTTGCGGAGGGGGGAGGGGGTGGCACCAGGGGATAGGGGGTAGGGGATAGGGGGTAGGGGAAGGGCACCAGGGGATAGGGGGTAGGGGAAGGGCACCAGGGGATAGGGGGTAGGGGAAGGGCACCAGGGGATAGGGGGGGGGGGTAGGGGAAGGGCACCAGGGGATAGGTAGGGGAAGGGATAGGGGGTAGGGGAATGGCATCAGGGGATAGGGGGTAGGGGAAGGGCACCAGGGGATAGGGGGTAGGGGAAGGGCAGAGGGGATAGGGGGTAGGGGAAGGGCACCAGGGGATAGGGGGTAGGGGGGGAAGGGCACCAGGGGACAGGGGGTAGGGGAAGGATAGGGGGTAGGGGAGGGCACCAGGGGATAGGGGGTAGGAAGGGCACAGGGGGCTTGGGGGTAGGGGAAGGGCACCAGGGGATAGGGGGTAGGGGAAGGGCACCAGGGATAGGGAAGGGCACCAGGGGATAGGGGGTAGGGGATAGGGGGTAGGGGAAGGGCACCAGGGGATAGGGGGTAGGGGAAGGGCACCAGGGGATAGGGGGTAGGGGAAGGGCACCAGGGGATAGGGGGTAGGGGAAGGGCACCAGGGGATAGGGGGTAGGGGAAGGGCACCAGGGGATAGGGGGTAGGGGAAGGGCACCAGGGGATAGGGGGTAGGGGAAGGGCATCAGGGGATAGGGGAAGGGCACCAGGGGATAGGGGGTAGGGGAAGGGCACCAGGGGATAGGGGGTAGGGGATAGGGGGTAGGGGAAGGGCACCAGGGGATAGGGGGTAGGGGAAGGGCATCAGGGGATAGGGGGTAGGGGAAGGGCACCAGGGGATAGGGGGTAGGGGAAGGGCACCAGGGGATAGGGGGTAGGAAGGGCACGGAAGGGCACCAGGGGATAGGGGGTAGGGGAAGGGCACCAGGGGGTAGGGGGTAGGGGAGGGGAAGGGCACCAGGGGAAAGGGGTAGGGGAAGGGCACCAGGGGATGGGGGGTGGGGGAAGGGCACCAGGGGATAGGGGGTAGGGGAAGGGCATCAGGGGATAGGGGGTAGGGGAAGGGCACCAGGGGGTAGGGGGTAGGGGAAGGGCATCAGGGGATAGGGAGTAGGGGAAGGGCACCAGGGGGTAGGGGGTAGGGGAGGGGCACCAGGGGACAGGGGGTAGGGGAAGGGCACCAGGGGATAGGGGGTAGGGGAAGGGCACCAGGGGATAGGGGGTAGGGGAAGGGCATCAGGGGATAGGGGGTAGGGGAAGGGCACCAGGGGATAGGGGGTAGGGGAAGGGCATCAGGGGATAGGGGGTAGGGGAAGGGCACCAGGGGATAGGGGGTAGGGGAAGGGCACCAGGGGATAGGGGGTAGGGGAAGGACAGAAACGCAGAAAAGGGGAGGGGGACACGGGAATGAGACAGGGGGGAGGGAGGATAGGGGAAGGGGGAGGAGGGGAAAGGGAGGATAGGGGAAGGGGGAGGAGGGGAGAGGGAGGGAGCAGTGGGGGGCGGGTGGAGGGGGGAGGGCAGGGATAGGTCAAGGCAACCTCTTTTTAGCTTTTCTTAAGGTCATTGATATTTTGTTCTCGATACTTCTCTTTATCTGCCTT
>NW_028234413.1:33720158-33725158 GCF_977035675.1 Penaeus japonicus | reverse complement strand
TTGTTTTTTTTCAGATTTTACATTCTTGTGGAAACAATGCTATATATTTTTTGGCTGTAATATAATAGTACACCATTTATGAACATCACATTTTTCCTGAATTTACTATCCATTTTCATGATCTTCTCTATTCTATACCATTGAAAATATCAACACTCATGCTAATATGACCAATCTATTTCATTATGTAATTGAAAATAAACTTATCTTGCACAGGAAAATGTCATTAATTCAGATTTGAATATATAGATCTAAAGTGAATATATCTGCTGGATCATTAGCATAGGGAAAAAACAGAATGTAGAATAAAATATATTCATTTCATCTTTAAAATACATGTGCTAAACCTGAGAAATATTCAATAGAACATTCAAACAACTATTTCATGTGTACAAAGTACCAATTTCTTGAATGACAGAGAATTTCACTTACAATTTCTGAAACCATAGATTCTATACACTAAATGTCTTTTCAGATACTGAAAAAAGTATGGACGTGAACAACTCATATTGCAATGCAAGAGGTGTAATTAACATTTTGATAGTTAATTAGTCATTAGAATGATAAAATTTTAATGAAATGTTACTTTATGCATTTTTGTTCATTCTTATTCATTCATTTTTAAATAAATAAATACAATATAACACAAAAGTGGTGCAGACACAGATAAAGAGAATAGTGTCAAGGCAATCATTTAAACCAATCTAGATTTTATCAAGCAAACAAAACCTACTCTATCAGCTTGTAGATATCATATCAATGGCACTTAAGTGTGATGAAGAGAACATTACATGAAGAAAAGGGTTGTTAGGGTTGCTGGCTCTCCCTTTCAGTAAGTGGTTGACACAAGCAATCCATAGATATCAGGGTTGCAGGACAGGACAGGATACCAAGGGCAATGTCCTTTACCCTGGAAACAAGTGTTACTGTTTGGAGAAATGTCTAATTGTGACTAAGTTTAATATTATATTGAAGAGATTTTTTGTTTTACTACTGGAATCAGTTAGTTTGATACAAAATATAAAGCCACTGGCAATGGACTGTCCAGAATAGTGTTGTTTTATTGATTTTGTGACTCAAAGATGGTTCTGCAAGTGCCCAGTCATTTAGTAGTCAGTTAAATGACCAACTTGAACTTACTTGTTTACCCCTTTCCTTGAATTTTTGGTTTTAAAAAGTTTTTGTTCCTATTACTATTTTTATCATTACTAATGTTATTCTTGCTTCCACTATTATCATCATCATTATAATGGTAATTAATGATAATAACAGTGGTAAAACTCAAATCAAATTGAAAAATGGGGTAAACAGTTGAATTTCTAAAAGTTGAGAAGCAATTATAAAAATATATATAAATCCATGATTATCCAAAGGTTCTAAAAAGAATTAGGAAAATTATACATCATATATGATCTTTTCATACCAAAATAAAGTTTGTCAGTCCTCATAAATAAATAATGAATACACATTAACCCATTGCAGACGGGGATAAATTTGCTTGCCCAGCCTCCAGGATAAGCTTTATTTTAAAGAGAGACTGCTTGAAGCATTATAATTTGAAGTTTTTTTGAATTCATTCCAATCATTTCAAGTCATTTCATTGTTTGTTGTTTTTGTTTTTTTGTGGTTTGTGTTTTTGTGTGTGTTTTTATTAGTTTAGAAGACTTCTGTGTGCCATATAACAGCTCTATTCCCAGCTCATTGCTGCTGCAGTTGACTAAAATTTGGTAGTATATTATCTATATAGGAAGTATTGCTGTTTGTATTAGAGCTCAATGGTGATAGAAGTATTTGTAGCTGTTTTATGGGAGGACAAAATACGAATTATTTATTCGTATTTTTTGGTGCTAACAATGAACAATAGAGGAAGAGGAACCCCCTACATTAAATAAAAGATAACAAGAAAGGTAAAGAAGAGGAATGCGAAACCTGTGCTTTGTGACTGTGAGTGCCACAAATGAAAGGCATCCATATTGGCTACAGGGAGCACATTTTTAGACTGCAACTGGGCGTTTATGAGTCACCTTTCCCTCTCACTTAGTGGCCTGCACATCCTTAATCGGACATTGTTTTGAGCAAGGTTTCATCAACTTAGTGGGGTGGCTCATCGCTGCTGTGAAGACAGTGGGTCCCCTTGCTCGAGAACCGTGGATGGGTGCCATTCAGGCTCTCTCTCCCAGACTGTGGGCTAGGAAAAAGTGGTGCCATCATAGGTTTTGGGGACGTTAACCTAGCAACGGTATTTCGTAATTTATAGAATTATGATCCCAAGTAGCCATCATCACTCATTCCTTTTTTTCATAGCACAATAATAAATAGCATAGTTATTTACCAAAATCCCCATAGAAGCACTATATACATTTTTTCATAAAAATAGTTGACTAACACAATTTACAATACGGATATTCTTAAGAATATCAGTGCACACACCTACTCACCTCTTCCTTCTTTGTCTGTTTTTCTCACTTTCTCTCCTGAATGTTTGCTGAGTTCATTCACTAATATTATCGCCATTAAAAAACAAACAAACAAGCTAGATTTCAACGAGGAAGCAAACTGGAAAACTTCAACCTTCACTCACACAAGAGTCCAGCTAGAAACACCTCTCTTTGAAAATATTTGTACTGATGCTGAACACTGTACATCCATGGGAGAGGCCCATCATCATGAACAATTCCCTAACTGAGGTAGCCAGGTATTGAGAAAAGTCAAAGAACATTATTCCTTCCCAAGAAACTTCATCCCTCTATGTATCAACACTTCTTCTTCTTCCTCTTCTGGTTTTTCTCTTCACTTTCATCATTCTTCAGACCATCAAATTTCTTGAGGTCAGCACTGAAGAGAACCTTTAAAGAAACAAAGGAAAATGTTTAATTGAAAGCTCTTCATTTCACTGTAGAAGAATACTCCACTTTTCTTTTTGGACTCATACTTTTGCATATCTATCTGTCTAGTCAAGTCTTAAAGAACAATGTGATTTCTATGTATAAAATTTGAAATGGAATAAGAAGTAAACATCATAAATATTACAAAAATTCTTATAAATGAAAGAAAAATATGTGAAAATACAATAATGAAAAAAGCTGCTCACTAATATGAAAAACACACATTGATAAAAATTGAAAACTGAAACTAAATAAAATGCTTTCCTTACTGAGTGTGCCCAACCAGCATATTCTCCAAAGACTTGACGGAAATGGTTGGCAATTTCCTTATAGACCTTGTCGGTGACTGTCTTGCATGAACGTAGGTGAGGGAGGTAATCTCGTACAGCAATTTGGAAAACGTGTGTGTCTACTGGGATGGCCCCAAGGTGGCCCATTGACATGAGACAGATGCAGTCACTCACCTGAAAATGGAGAAAAGGAGGGAGACATGGAGAGAAAAAAGAGAAAGAGAGAAAGAGAGAGAGAGAGAGAGAGAGAGAGAGAGAGAGAGCAAGAGAAAGAGAGAGAGAGAGAGAGAGAGAGAGAGAGAGAGAGAGAGAGAGAGAGAGAGAGAGAGAGAGAGCGCGAGAGAGAGAGAGAGAGAAAGAGAGAGAGAGAGAGAGAGAGAGAGAGAGAGAGAGAGAGAGATAGAGAGCAAGAGAAAGAGAGAGAGAGAGAGAGAGAAAGAGTATATACTTTTTGTTTTAACTGTTATCACAAGCAGAGAATACCCTAGATGTATCACATATTTATAAAACTTTTTAACAAACCATTCCAAGCCCCTGTATGTTTATAAGCATTCATCTTTCCTTTTTTTTTAACACCTTGAGCTGAAGCAAAATTTCTCTTACTTTGGCTCCAATGCCATTCAGAGTCACGAGTTGGGCATGGCACTCCTCGTAGGGCAACGTCCTCAGGTTGAATAGCCACTCCTCCCCTCCCTTCTCCTGGATCATCTGTGCTGACTTGCTGATGAACTTTGCCCTGTTTGAAACATGTGAACAAATAGAACAGAATATATGATACAATAAATAAAAAGGGGGTAAACAAAATCCCTTCTGGTGATGGGATTAAATAAAAGAAGATAAATTAAATTTTAATTTATTGAGTAAATCGTAAAAGTAATATAATTGTGTGTGTAAGGTGTGTATATGTGTGAGGATGAGGGAAAGAGGGAAAGGAGATAGAAGAGGGAGGGAGACTGAAAGAGAGAAAGGGAGAGGGAGCAAGGCATCCCTGTATATAAGATATTGCTTGAAAAGGTTATAAATTATACAAAGTCAAACCCCCTCTAACATCTAATGAAGACAAACACACACTATCATAATAGATATTTGTACATTCACCCTTGCAACTCCACACTCAAGTAGGGAATGACTATCAAAAATAAAAACAGGCATCCTGTCACATACAAAATATCTTTATTAAAATGTCTTTTTCTTTAAAAATTCCAAAATACCTAATCTTCTGAAGTCTTTGTAATCTATGTACCACCTAGGTGTAAATTGTATCATGAATCTCTGTTTCTTACAGACCCATTTTCCCACAGGTAAATATTTTTAAAAATTGTGTGATTTTCCTTCAGCTACTGATTTTTAATTAAAATTCTTACTTTAAAGAACACAAAAAATGAAAAGAGAACTAAAATAAGAAATAAAAGGAAAGTAGGTGAGAAAGTAGTTGGAAGAGAGGAAATACCTGTATCCAAACCCATGTTCCCTGAGTGTCTCTTCCACCCCTGATTCAGCCAAGGATGTCACCCTTGGGAAGGAATTCCACGTTGTTCCATCTACTGTTGCCACAGGAGAACCATAGAGTTTGCACAGTCTGTCCACCAGCATGGTAATCCTGGGAGTGAGAGACAAAGTAAAATTGCAGTAAATATGACTGTATTTTGAACAAGAAACAAATAGTTGATCTAATTTCTTAGTATGTAAGAGCTATAAGCAGGAAAATCTTTATTACTTTATTACTCAATATGTAAATGTCAGTTACTATCTTTTTTTGTAATACTAGCATGGAATTAAAAAATAATTCATCAATTTATGAATTAACCCCTATATTATGTGCTGC
>NW_028234413.1:33712658-33715158 GCF_977035675.1 Penaeus japonicus | reverse complement strand
TTGCTGGAGCACAGAGGCATGGCATAACTTGATGCATAAATCCACTGACATTTATAAACAATTATGGGCCTACCCATCTGTTATACTTATTTTTTGTATATATTATTTATGTTCATGACCATAACTTATTTTCTCTTCATGTCCTGTTCTTGGTTATTACTAAGTAATGATTATGATTATGATAACAGTAGTATTAGTAAGGATGGCATTTATAAAAAAAAGTATAATTGAAGGTAATTAGTAGTTATGATAAAGATTGTTATTATATTTGATTTGCTAAATAATGTCCATTTCAGTTTTTAGGCTACAAAAGACAGTCTCAAAACCATGGCTGACCATGGCCGCAGAAATGTAAAGAAGCCCCCAGATACCAGCCAGGACACCCCTTTAATGACCCTCTTTCGTGTGTATTCTAAAGCCCTTGATGAAAAGAATGACAAATATGAGCGCATATATAAGACCAGCCGGGATGTGACAGTACGTAGCAAGAGGGTCATCTTCTCCCTGCAGAGAATACCTGGGTGAGAATATGGAGGAGGAGCTTTTGTAGTGGCAGAAGCATGTTGATTTACAAGGCTTTACCAACTTGTTGTTTACTTCATGATTATTTATGATTTGTTTTAGATTCTTCAGTAGATTAGGTTTTATTCATTAATTGTTTTGTGATATATTGTCAGTTTTTTATTTGCATAACTATTGCATAGAACTTTATCTTGGTTATAGATAAATATAACTAAGAAAAATCACCTGGATTTTCAGTTTGAGTGAAGAGGAAAAGGAAACGTTGATGGCATCAGCTACAAATGAATTACGTGACATTGAGCGTACGCTCCTAAAACATATTGCCATGGAACTTAGGGATGAGGAGCCACATCAGTTTGTTAATGCATTTACTTCAGGTAAGGAGAGAAATGAGGATATAGATGTAAACAACTGTACTTTTTATTGTTTAATGTTTGGTGATAATCTTACACATGGTGAAAATATATTGACAGCTAGGATTGCTTGTAATTTGATATTTAATGAATAGCCTCTGATTCGAAATCTGTATAGGGTGGGCTGTTATTGACAAACATCTCAGACTTATTATTCTAATAATAAAAATATTGATATCAATAATAGTTTTGAAATTAATGATGAGTATAATAATAATAATAATGATAATTATAATCACAAATAATGAAAATGATAATAAAATAATAATAAAGATGATTTAAAGGCTGTTAGTTACCTCATCTCTAGAAACAGCTGACTTCATTTATGGTGATGGGTACACATGATGGGGATAGTGGCCATAACTCCCTTTCATTTCATATCTCAAGGGCATATGCCCATGAGATAGAAATCTGTTCTGGAATACTGACCATTTTTTCCTACAATGGGTCTGTTAAGAACTTAACTGCAGTTTAGATGTAGAAACTAAAATATGAAATTGAGCTCATATCAGAAATTTAGTCATACATTGATTCTCTATGCAGGCATCCAAGAGTACATTGAAGCAGTGTCCTTCCACCACTTCCTGCTGACGGGCACAATCATCAGCCATGAGGAGGTGCAACGCCGTGTTACCTTTGGAGGTCAGGAGGAAGACCAGACAGACCTAGTCCCCCTCAGTGTGCTTGTCCAGCCCAAGGAGTACATCCTGGGGATTGCAGATCTCACAGGGGAGCTTATGAGGTTCTGCATCAAGAGCGTGAGCACGGGAGACTTTGAGAAATGCTACAAGATCTGTGAGGTCCTCAAAAAGATGCATGGCGGTTTCCTGTCCCTTGGTTACATACCAGCCAAGGAGCTCTACAACAAAGTCACTGTATTTAGGTCAAGTCTGCATAAGGTTGAAGAGGCATGCTACTCTCTGCAGCTGAGGAAATCAGAAGTGCCTGCTGAAATGTTGGGAGATGTCTTTGCACTCTATGATGCAGATGACCATAGCACAGGATTCATGTAAGATAGGGAGCAGCTGAATCATTGTATTTTTTTTTTCATGGGCATATTTTCTCATGAACACAAACTAATTTGAATTTTAAAAATATAAAAGATATACGACTCACACTGTGGCTTCATTTTTAACTTTGAGAGATTACATAATAAACTAGTTTACCTTATTTTTCTTATATTTATGGGTGATATTTTTAATTAATTTATTTTTTCTTTGTACTTAGTGATACTATGTTCAATTTGAGTACAAGCTATTTTTATTAAGACTGGTAAGATTAAAAAAAGTAAGTCATTATAAAAGTTATTGATGTATCCTACCAAAAGATATCAAATAATGCAGTCTGTGATCTCTGTGTTTCTTTCTCATTCTCAGACAAATTCAATGTTTCTTGTTGGTATAAATATTTTTACAAGTTGTAAAGTATTTTACATACCCTGTTACTTTTCTGTCTGTAATAGTCTGTGTCGATATCATAACGTAATCTTTCTTAATTAAGAATTTGTATTTACCTTCCAACTAGACAACAGTAATTATAGTACAATTAGGACATAAAAATATGTT
>NW_028234413.1:33702658-33710158 GCF_977035675.1 Penaeus japonicus | reverse complement strand
TTCTCTATTAATTTTGCTCACATATAAACTCCACTACTCTCTGTTCCATTAACTCGGGGTCACAGCATCGCACGCTGGCTGATGTCACCACCTCATCCAGCAAGACATTCAGGACGCTGTGAAGAGAGGAAGGAAAGTGCAATTTAGCCAAAAATTAGGCTTAGGAGAAAGTAAATAGTACATAGTATAGAAAGTAAAAATTTAGCGGAAATTAAAAGAAGGAAGCTATTGAAAATAGTTTTTACTATCATTGCAATCATTATTACTGATGTCATGTTACCAATATTGTTTTTAAGTTAACATCAATATTACTATCATTATCACTGGTTGTCATCTTAACCCACTGCCAAAACCTAGATGGCACCACTGTCTCATAGCACCAGTAGGAGAGAGAGCCTTGAATGGCACCCATCCATGGTCTCTAGATAGCACTATCTTTATAGAGCAGTGGCACAGAGCAAGTTACCGACCTCTTGCTCTAAAGTACTGCTGATGAAGGATTTGCAGGCAAAACAAGAACAGGAAGGTGACTCAAACCATGCCCAGTGTCTAAAATGTGCTCCTATGCCAATAGGGATGCCTTATACTGTGGCAATCACAGTCATAAGCACAGGTTTTCCTTCCGCTTCCCTACCTCTTCATGTTATCTTCATTGTAGGTGGTTATACGTTTCGTATTCGTTCATGACAGTACAAAAGTACGAAAAAATAAAGTTGCTTTTTGTCCTCCCATAAAACAGCAATACTTCTATCACACTGGGTATAAAGAAAATTATGAGCTGATATGGATCCTATACTACAATTTTAGTCAACTGCAGCATTGATAGAGCCTGTCATATGGCCCTTATAAGTCTCCAAACACAATAAAACACAGAAAAATTAATAAAACACAAAAATGGCTCTAGCTTTACAATGAGTGACTGAAAGAGAGTGGGAAAAGTCAAAGTATGCTGTGTGAAGCAGCTTCACTCTGAAATAAAACCCATCCTGGAGACTGGGCAAGCAAATCTATCCCCGACAATAATGGGTTAATAATGAATCAATTTGGTACACTGTTCATCAAGTTTTTGAGAGTTGTAATATATGAAATAAACCGGTCAAAATGAATACAATATACATATATGATCAAAATGATGGTATACTTTTACTAGCATCTACATGGCCATGGAAATCACTTGTAAATATGAGGAGAGACAAATCAAAAGATCAATAACTAACTAAAGTATGACCTTTTTTTCTTCCTCTCTTCCTGATATTCTGTGATATCCTATTTTTTTTTCTTTATAGTACTCTGTTTCTCAGGGAAGAATAAAGAGGAAAAGAATGGAGATGAAGCTGGGACAAGAAGGTAAAGACCAAAAAGTAGAAAACAAAGAAAAGGATGATAATGTGAAAGAAAAAGGTGAAAAAAAATATTTTGCTTTCAATTATAGTTCATGAGACCTGTAATGACAACTCCAATTTCCAAGCAACTTACTGTTCGTCAGCCACGTAAGACCAGAGATATGTGCGCAGGTAATGAGCGTCAACCTGGACTTGCTGCAGTCCAAACCGGCTAAAAGTCCTAAGGCGCACACTCTCAAGTAAAGTCTGGAGGAGGAATTACCAAAACATATTAGAAATGTGGACTGAAAATGCTGATTATTGGTGTCACTTATTATTTTACAGAATACTCTTCCCATTGACATGGCATGCATCCCCTCCTCTTTCTGAGTTGTATTAAACATTAAACATTAAACATGTAGAATACATACACATGCTTCAAATCATAGTTATATGAAAAAAAGCAATAGCTCAAGAAGCCACAATAAGTGACAACAGACATTTTCCCCTTAAATTTTGATTACTTTTTGTGTGCTTGGCAAGGGATCTTGAAAAATTGAGTTCACTCAATGTGTAGATATAAGACACTCAACTTTTTGTTTCCCTGAAGAATGCTCAACCATTATTAGATGTAAAAACTGTTGTTTGATTTAGCCTTTTTGTATCTTCTCACCCCATTTCTTGGGATTGAAAGCAAAGTTTTTTTGTTTAGAATCTGTGACTGTAATTTCTCTTGACTTGCCATTTTCTTCACTGAATATTTTTTTATCACTTACCTTTTTCCCCCTTGAATTTCATTTTCACTAGGGTAACCATTCTTCCCCCTACCCCTATTTCTCTATAAACCATTCTTAACCTCACTTTATTTGCTCTCCCCTCACCTTAAGACTAATTTTGACAATTCCGGTGAGAATGGAGACCCTTGTGAATTCTACTGGTGCAAAGATTTCAATTCTCTCTGACCAGAGCTTGTTAAGATTGGCCACCAGGCTGTTGTCGAGTTGGCTTGGGGTGTAGGTAGACCAACCTGAACGACCTCCTCCGCCCCCTCGTGATGCACTCACACTGCCGGTAAAGATTTGCAAATAATCAACCTTAATAAAAAAGCCAATGACCTATTACTATGCATTTCTTGTCATGTTGGAAGACTAAATGGGTGGACCAAGTTTGGTAAACCAAAACTAATAAATCTGAATATCACAACACAAATTATCCAATTCCCCAAATATATACATCTACGTCACCCTGCTGGGTGACGTAGATGTCACGTCATGGCTTTGTCTGGCCTTCATGCTGAGTGATTGGGTGTGTAGTGGCTGATTGTTGCTGAGCATATAAATCGCCCAGGGTGCTAGGCGACACAGCATTGAAATACTCTGGCGATATGACTAGGAGTAGCCAAATCATCCCCATCCTTAACAGGTAATTATATTTAGAAAATTAGTAAGATAGCACTAAACATGATGCCAGTGACATGGCACAAACAGTAACTAAGCAAACATCCTCTACCTGTGGAAAGTGCGTCTGGACGAATCTGAGGATCTGTCACGACGATTTCCTTCTTCATAAAGTGCGCCAACCTTAAGGAATGATAATATTTGTCAAAGAATTAATTAATGCCTTATGAAGATATAGTTTTATAAAAAATAATTTACTTACATATTGACCAACTACAATGGGTAAGTATTTCCACATAGAAAAAAAGAAAGAAAAAATAAATACTCATCCTCTTAACAATAGCTGAAGAAAAAGACAACAAAAAAATAAAATAAAGTTCACTAGGAGAAAATCCTATGTATAAACTTTAACTTTAAGCATCTTACAAGTAATGATAATTCTCTTACCTGTGTGTCCATGGTTGATATTTCTTCCAGGACAGTCCTCATGACCCTACGCACACTACGAGGCTCTCCACATCCTAGCCAATCCTTGAGCTCCACACTGCGACGAAGCATCTGTACATAAGCTATACATTAGTAATTGGTACTATATTCACCATGTTACATCACTGTGTTTCCCTTTCTACTTAAATAAAATTTTCAAACCATTCCCTCATTCTTGTCAAATCATTCACTGACCCCAAACCAACACTGTGGACCCCACCTGACTAATGGATGATCCTTGAGTGTGCACATAGTGGTTGAGGAGCCTCTGGCCGGCCTCCCTCATGCCATCTGTGATGGAGTGCAGAGGTGTCAGGCCTGTCTTCTCCTCCAGCTGTAGTTGTTCATCACAGTGGCTTAACTGTGGAGCAATTAATTAATGTTCAATACCTTAATATACAATGTCTTTATTTACGAAAGTCCACAATTCCTCAGCTGATCCCTGCCCCCTTAGTTACGATAATGCCTGAATTTTCTTATCTCACAAACAGAAAAATGATCTTCATAGATTGGAGACAGCAACTCATCTATTTTTCTTTCATACATTACACCTCTGTCTCTATTTCACTGGTGGGCAACAATTTTTTACAAGTGATTGCACATTGATGTGTTATCATATTAAGAAAAAGGAGGAAAAGACTTAATGCAAGAGAAAATGTTTTTTTTTGTAATATGTTAAATGGTTACTGAGCTGCAGAGCAACATAGATCGGATTTGTTACCGAGAGATATAGAAAATCGAGAGGGAGTGGAGGAAGCAGGCGGGATGTGGGGTAGGCTTGGGAAGAGTCAGGATGGGAGGATTGTGGGTCCAGCTATACTGCTAAACACCAACAGAGAAGCAAGAGTAAGACAGAGATAATAAGGAGGATCAATAGTAAATCTCTCTCATACTCAGTTTTGCATGGCCTGGACTAGATTTAGCCTCTGAGTAATCAACAATAAGAATCTCTGCACACTTAACCCTTCTGCTATGGGCATATTTTATGGGGTCAGATCACTAATTAGTATCACTTTTTTGTTCAAAATACAAGCTAGTTATTCCTTCACTTCTGTTACCAATGCATCATACCATATTCTAATTAGTAACATTGTGCTAATATATCATGTAAAGACTCATGTATCACACCATAAATCTAAAAAATTATAGAAAACAACAAATTAAGAGATCCAGCCCAGGGCAAACAACTGAAGATGTGGAATGTCTTGGATGGGTTAATCTAGCTCCATTGCCTTTAGGGGTTAGACAATGAAAGGTAAAATGAAAATAATATAAGAAACTCCTCACATCTCATGTAAATATCATACTTGATACAGAGGAGAAGACAGGCAAAGAATAAGAAAAATAACCTATAACATCAATTATAATTACTACAAATGTAAGTAATAATAATGACATAACAGTATTATAAAGAGTTGAATAATCCCAACACTTACCAGGTAGTGCACAGTGGATGTGTGGAGATCAAGGCACATCCTTGACAACACGAGCAGTAAGACAGGATCCTTATCCTTCTTGTGGCAGAATTGCAGGAGTGTGTCAGTAATATGCAAGAAGAAGGCGACCACAACACCTTCCCGCACCAGGTCACGGCAGAATTTGCGGCGGAACTCGGCCTTAACGGCAAAGGTGTGCTTGGGTTGTGTGAAGGCCTATGGAGAGAGAGAGAGAGAGAAAGGAGAGGAGTTGTGTTAAGGTAAAGGAAACAATTAGCATGAGAATCATGATGAAGCATAATCTGAATACAAAGGTGTAATATACAATACTTAATCAATATAATTAATATAACACAATGATTTAAGCTACCACAATATCAAAGATATAAAGCAACAACCAACCTGCAAAGCAGTGACTTTATCCTTGATAGAAGCAGCTGTGGAAGCCACAAGGCGTGTGAGGTGTTCATTGAGCTGTCTATGTGTGGACTCTGTTCCATCTTGCGTTGGATGCCTTGGGGCAACGAGAGCATGTCGGATGTCCCCTAAACTGGATGCTAGGCCTGACTTCAGCACGGATAGAGATGACTGGCACCTGGCTGAACCCGCTTCCAGGACCAGGCTCAGGGCTACACTGTTTTTGAGAACAGTTTGAGTCTTAAGTGCACATTTGATAGAAGAAAACAAAATGATAACCATTTGTATCAGAGAACAAAGCTGTAAACCACTTCATGTAAAACTATAAACTGAAAACCTGCACCTACTTCCTACCACAATAAATTTTATACATATAAACAATAAAGAAGAGGGAGAATGCATTTCCTTTAGTATAAGAAAGAGAACTCAAAAATGTCCTAATACATATAATTAACCCTATCTGTTCTCTTTCTTTGGACCCTACGCAAATCTTCCTGACATACTTCCCAAAGTCCGTGTTTGGGAGCAGCTGTGTGATGGCATGGAGGCGTCTATGAAACTTGTCGAGAGCTGTAGTGAGGTGGCCATAGTGGCCCACATCTGGCTCACTGGTCACTCTCACTCCCACCACAGCCACATATTGTTCAACCAAGTCGGCGACAAACACCCGCAGCTTTTCCATGGCCACATTTGATGATCCACTTTAAAAGACAAGAGGGAATAAGAAAACAATTAATAATATGACTGAATTGAATAAATTTCAGTAAAATAGCATTTACAGTGTCAAAAACAATGAAACAGTTTCACTCTTCTTGGTGTTCACAATTTATGTCTGTCTGTATGTCTTTGCATTTTGTGAATCCACTGTTTGTTACCTTCCTCCTTCCTCAGGAGAGCGCAGGAACATTTCTTTGTAGGATGAAATCACCAGCCACAGGTTCCCAACAAAAGTCTCATGGCAGACATCTACGAACTCCAAGATATCCTACAAAATTAAAAAGTTGTGAATATCTTCAAAATTTTAGCTTTGTGAATATCAATAGCACATCTAAAACTTCGTTCCTGCATATATATATATATATCTTTACCCAACTTGCTTAACAAATGAAGGGGATTATAAACACGAGATGATATAATATCATATTTCATAATATAACATACATCACACATATCAAATCATATAATATAATCACATATTGAGACTGAAACCTCTGCTTACCAGATTTGACCCATCCTGAAGGCTAGCATCTCCTGTCTCCTCCTGGCTGAGAACTTCCTTCATCTCTTCTGCCCTGGTACTCTCCTCAGCATTCCCTTGCTCAGCCCCCTCCTCCTCTTCACCCCCCTGGCCTCCAGCTGTCTCTGCTAGCTTGGTCAAGTTGGAGAGGTCATTCTCAAGCTTAGTACGTGCATGGGCTAAGAAGTCATCACAGAGCCCTTCTGCTGGTTCCCCTAACTGCAGCAGCAGGTCAACACATTCTGTCAAGTGACGTGCACTCACCTGTTATGAAGAAGATAATCAAATATAAACCATAAATAATATTTACAGACATTTACAATATGCTGGAAGTACATATTATATTTCAGAAAAAATAACCTAAAAACACACAAGTACACAAAAACATACATCAATAAATAATACACACACAATACTAAAAAAAACACATTTCCTTTACCTCCTTGAGTGCCAACTGCTGTTTGAGAGCCTGGTTGAGACGACCCACAGCTGCTTCGCAGTCCTCATGGATAGCACTGAAGGAAGGAAGGTGGCGGTAACGATGCACCACTTCCGCTGTCTCCACATAGCTGGCCACACCCTTGGGGAGAGGAGAAAAACAAGGGCTTTTGGACATATTGATGGTGAGATGATTCATTGTGAGTAGATCTATGCCATTAACCCATTGTGGACGGGGGATAGATTCGCTTGCCTAGTCTCCAGGATGGGTTTTATTTCAGGGTGAGGCCGCTTCACACAGCATACTTTGACTTTTCCCACTCTCTTTCAGCCACTCATTGTAAAACTAGAGCCATTTTTGTGCTTTATTTTTTGTGTGTTTTATTGAGTTTAGAGACTTGTATGTGCCATATGACAGGCTCTATTAATGCTGCAGTTGACTTAAATTGTAGTATATGACCCATATCACCTCATTATTTCCTTTATTCTTAGTGTGATAGAAGTTTTGCTGTTTTATGGGAGGACAAGCCACTTTTTTGTGTCTGTGTGCTGAATACAAACATATAACCATCTACAATGAAGATAATATGAAGAGGTAGAAGAGAGTATGGAAACTTGTACTTATGACTGTGAGTGCCACAGTGAAAGCATTCCTACTGGCACAGGGGCACATTTTAGACACTGGGTATGGTTTGAGTCCCCTTCCTCTTCCTGTTCTGCCTACACATCCTTCATCTGTGGTATTTTAGAATAAGAGGTCTTCAACT
>NW_028234413.1:33667658-33677658 GCF_977035675.1 Penaeus japonicus | reverse complement strand
CCCCTCTCTCTCTCTCTCTCTCTTTCTCTCTCTCTCTCTCTCTCTCTCTCTCTCTCTCTCTTTCTCTCTCTCTTTCTCTTTCTCTCTCTCTCTCTCTCTCTCTCTGTCTCTCTCTCTCTCTCTCTCTCTCTCTCTCTCTCTCTCTCTCTCGCTCTCGCTCTCTCGTTCTCTGATTATCTTATTCGCTGTATCTATCTTTCTGTCTAACGATTTCGAATTTACATGGTCTTCACAAGCCAAGATATTTCATAAGATATGGCACATTTGTAATGTAATAGGAAACACAAACATCATAGTGATGTGTGACTATTTCACTTTTCTTTTTCCTTTTTTTTGTTTATGTATCGAAACGTGATATTGCTTACCTTGCACTAGCATTATTCACTTTCATTTAGACACTCTCTAACAACTATCACATACGTTTGATATCTTATCATAGTAACATCTCAAGATTTCACAAATATGTCAGTTATATTTCCTTCTATGCCTCGAGTTTATTACTAAGTTCATGTCAACATTAATGTTGAATGACGCTAGTTCTTTTATCTTTTGAAATTACAGAATCCTGAAATCCTTATTTCGTAAAAGAAAAAATTCATTCAAAGAAGGAGAATCAAGGGAGAACACAGGAACAGATCTCTTCCCCGCGCGCCAAAGGTACCTAGCAACCGACCTTGTCACTTGAGAAAGACATAAAAAGAGGAGAGAGAGAAAAAAAGGTCATGGCACCTCTTAAAGATGACGACTCGACGAGTTATTCATCTTGCATTGAGTAAGTTGGCTGCTGTTAGCGTGCGCCCTGCCTCGCCGGAGCTCAGATTATGCTCATTTGGTTGAGTTTTGTATGACGTAATATTTTCTGACTTGACGTGGCGAAGATTACTCTCAGCTTAGACTAGGATAGCCTGAATCAACTTAGCTTACTCTTAATGTAACTTAGGCCAATTTGATTTGATTGAATCTAGTCTAATTTAACCGAAACTTGATCTGGATTAACCTGGCTAAATAGGGGTAACAAAACTGAACCTAACTGAACTTACCCAGGTTTAGCCAAACCATTAGCTACTCAAACTAAAATCAAACCAAATATAACTAGCTTGAATTCAAGACAGCGGGATCACAGTGACTCCACACACACACACACACACACACACACACACACACCTTCAAGAATCCAACGTAAATTCTATTCAACGAAAGGTCTCTTTATCTCTCTCTGTTTGATAAGAACTTGATTATGAAATCCCTTCCTGGAACGGAGTTAATCACCATTCCTTAATATGGAAACTTGTATACAAGTCCTGCATATCCGTCTTTGCATGTATTAACCCTCATTATATTTTAAATTAGGTCTAATCAATCGTTAATTGCTAACTTTGCTGATTCAAATGCTTCGTCATGATCAGGGACAAAGACACAACGAGCGCAAAAACAAAACAAGAGAAAAGATAAATATGTATATGAAATAAATCGAACAAAAAATCGGAATATGTTTCAGTGTCTTAAAACAAGATCAACAAATAAAAATACAAATAAAACACATACAAGAAATGAGAGAAATACAAACTACTAAAAATATATGACAGTCAACAGAAATAGGAAAGACAGGGGAGTGCAGATGACATTTCAACATCAGCTGTTTACGAGGTCACGGTTAAGATGAAAAAGTTTGTTGCACGATTTCCAGATTTTATTTTTAGCTACGGTCGATATGAGGCTACTTGCTCTTTCTTGCTCTGTCTGTCCGTTTGTTTGTCTATCTGTCTGTCTATCTGTATCCATCTCTCCTTTCTCTCTGTCTGTCTGTCTGTCTGTCTGTCTGTCTGTCTGTCTGTCTATCTGTCCGTCTATCTGTATCCATCTCTCCTTTCTCTCTGTCTGTCTGTCTATCTACTATACATATGTATACATATGTAGATGCATATATATATATATATATATATATATATATATGAATATATAAATATATATATATATATATATATATATATATATATATATATATATATATATTATATATATATATATATGTGTGTGTGTGTGTGTGTGTGTGTGTGTGTGTGTGTGTATGCGTATAAATGTGTGTGTAATTACACACACACACACACACACACTCTCTCTCTCTCTCTCTCCCTCTCTCTCTCTCTCTCTCTCTCTCTCTCTCTCTCTCTCTCTCTCTCTCTCTCTCTCTCTCTCTCTCTCTCTCTCTCTCTCTCTCTCTCTCTCTCTCTCTCTCTCTCTCTCTCTCTCTCTCTCTCTCTCTCTCTCTCTCTCTCTCTCTCTCTCTCTCTCCTCTTGGAGACAGACACGTGAGGCAAGCCCAGCCAGAAACATGCTTTCGTGTCGTTTAGCGTCGCTTGGAGGCGAGCCTTGACCTGGACCGGGATCGGAGAAAGCACGAGAGCAAAGTGACATGAAACGAAGCCAAAGAAGAAGAGGAAGACTCGTGATAAAGGATATAAAAATCGCTAATATGCCCACATGCGTATTCGTTAGCTCGTTCACGCGCACTCTAAATACGCACCTGTTTTCAGTCAGTCACACGCACATGCATACATGCACATACACATACACATAACCACATACACATACTTATATAAATACATACTGTTCACACTCACATACAGTCCTACACACACACACACATTCGGACTTACATACAGACACATATACATACCTACATATACATTACACTAACTCGTTAAAACCTACATATACTGTACACATACGCACTACCCACACACATTATTCCTACATATACTGTACACACACGCCCATACCTACCTACACACACACACACACACACACATACACACACACACACACACACACACACACACACACACACACACACACACACACACACACACACACACACACACACACACACGCACGCACGCACGCACACGCACAATCACATGTCGAGAGATTGCGTTTCCACCAGTCTCTTTCCTCCTCTAATCCCCTCACAGAAACCTCCTTGTCTCTGTTCTCCTTAGCAACAGCTGTCCCCCTCTCTTTCTCCCCTTCTTTCCCCTCTCTGTCTTCCCGCCTTACCTCCCCCTTCCTCTCCCTCCTCCCACCGTCTTCTCTCTCTCCCTTTCTCTCCCTCCCTCGGCCCTCCTTTTCCCTTCACCCTCATATTTATCTCCCTACCTTAACCATTCCCTTTCCCTCTTCCTTCTTTATCTCCCTCTTCTTCCTCCCTCCCTTTCCCTCTCCTTCCCTCGGCCCTCCTTTTCCCCTCACTCTCCTCCCTCCCTCCCTCCCTCGCCCTTTTCCTCCACCTCAACCCTCCCCCCTTCTTCCTCTCCATCCTCCGCTCTCTCCCTTCTTCCCTCTTTGTCCTATCCCACCCCCTCCCTCCCTTCCTCCTATTCCCCCTCATTTTCTTTCTCTTTTTGTCTCTTTCGTCGCCTGCAGTTCCCCTCTTTTTGTTCCTTTGTGCCCTCTTAGTCATCCACGTTTCCTTTCGTGTGTCTCGCTGACTCGACGCTATGATGCGATTATCGCTTGTCGTCTTTGTCGTTTTCGTCCTCTGTATCGGTCTGAGTTGACTTGTCTTTGTCCCTGATTTTATATATTAATTTCTTTCTTTCTTTCTTTCTTTCTTTCTTTCTTTCACACACACACACACACACACACACACACACACACACACACACACACACACACACACACACATATATATATATATATATATATATATATATATATATATATATATATATATATATATATATAAGTATATATCTGTATGCGTTTATTTATCTATCTTTTTATTACTAATTATAACTTTTTCCCGGTCGCTGCCAGTGTCGTTTACAGCAACTCCTCTCCCTCGTTCCCCCTATCTGCTCCTCCCCAAACGCCGTCATTTTGAATCCATGTTTTTGTCCATTATCCAACCTTCCTACTGTCCTTGTTTTTATAATTTATATCAAATATCTATCTTACTCTCCTACTTCTTACTAAGGCATCATGATCACATTTCCTCTCCTTTCTTTCCTCAGTCTTTCCTTTCTTTCGTGATATTCCTAATCATCTTCCCAGCATCCCCATCCGGGACCTCTTCGGCGGATCCTCTTTGCTTCTTGGCGATCAATATTCACCTTCGCACATCACCATTAGCTGAAATGTTTCGTGTTTTATTAAAAGGTGTGAATGTTTTGGTGCGTATTATAACAAATGCTTATTTTCCTCTTTTATTCTGGAGTTGGTTTATTTGTTTCTTTGAGATTCTAAATAACTACTATGAAGTAAGACATTTTTCCTCTCGTTTTTAACATCTACTTTTTTTTCTTCAAATACTTGCTAAATCCTTACCTTTTTCAGTTTACTTTTTACCACATCATCTTTGATTAATTCTTATTTATTTACATATATATTTTCTTTGTCCGTTTTATTTTTCTTTACGAATTCCTAAACGAGAACTAGAAAGAGATAATCTATCTCATCCTTGCATCTTCCTCAGTTTATTTTTTTCTCTTGGTTCCTCTAACTCTCACTCAACCCATCCATTTTCTTCATAATTTCTTTCTCCTTATTTCTGCTAGGTTAGGTTAGATTACATTACATTGTGTTGTAGTTACGTTATAATGCATTAGCTGCGAGGCGGAGCACAGCTGAGAGAGTGTGCTATGGTACAGTATACGTTTTGTAAATTCCTAAACCTATTTATCCTTCCTTCCTAAGTGTTTATTTCCTGTAGCGCTGTTTCTTAACCTCAATATGCAATTTTCCATGAGAGTCTGTTCGAATGGATTATCTATTTTCTTTTCTTTCATTTTTTTTTATTTCTTTAAACTACAAATATTTTTTTTTTACATTCGTTTTATGTGTAGTGAAATGTAATTAAAAAGTTCACTATATTACTGATTGATCATTTCCTGTAGTCATCTTTAATCTAACGTTCAATGTCATTTCGTTGACATTATCAAATCATGTCTACAGTCATTTTCATTAATTTCCAAAATGTCTCCTTTTTCACTTAAACATAATTCTTTTCCACCTCCGCTTTTATTTTAGGAACCATTTTCATTTTTTTCGTCTCATCGTCCCTCTATGGTAGTTTTTTAATCTATTTAATCTATTCGCGTTCACGAATTGTCAAATTATTTCCATTTACTTCCATCACTAAATTTTTGGCATATTCGCACATTCTATTCTAACAATCCCCCTGTTTGTTTCATTGAGCCTTATTTTAATAAGATAAGCGACTTCTATTAGTGGCGCTCATCAGAAAGATGTTTATAAAATTTTGGAGTTTATAGGCATTACAGGCTAGTGTAGTATAAAACATATTAATTCAATAACCAGTGCATTATTGCAAAGCTCAACCGAAGAAAATAATCCCAGAACCGTTGATGCTGAATACTAGAATGAATAAATGCTTCACTTTGACCGTTGATTAAATAGTTCCACATGACAAGGTGAAATATCATACATTCTTCCTTTTGATTACTTCAAAAGAAGATTGCGTGATTAGACCATTTAATAGGACATCTTGTTCATTCTGTACTCATCCGATAACGCTTAGATAAAACATTATCTGATTAACATTTAAATTGTAATTCTACATGTTAATGCCTACTCACGCTCTATAGAACCAAGGTAGAACTAAGTTTGACAACCGTATGAGATTAATTGCCACAGACTTTTTATTGCTCAAAAGGTTCTAAAATAGTATTCGTTCCTTTCTTACGGTAATCATCTGGGACAGACCCATCTCACCTGTTTCTGTAATAATCTTTCCACTTAAAAAAAAAAAATTATCTTCTTCATACCGAAAGCATTACTCACAGATTATTTTCCCTTTTTTTCTTTTCTTCTTCTATAGCATAGTTCCTCTTCAGCATCAGAAAGCAATTCCAAGCACTGCCTACTAACCAATCGCATCAGGATGAGCCTCCAAGCGGCGAGTTCAGAGTCTTAGAGTTAATAGTCATCTCTCGTTCAGCTCCATGGTTTTTTACTTTTTTTAAAAATCTCATCTCTCATTTCATGTCTTCCCTTTCCGTGGCCTTGGTGCTTCCCTCGATCGGAAACCCATAATTGATCCAATTTCACAAGCTCTCTCTCGGATACTATCTTGGTCGTCTTTTCAAAGTGCATTTTGATGTTTTCTTTCTCTGCTTGTGTGTATCGAATCGATGTTGCACTTACGGGCGATGTCCAGTGTATGTATTTCGTCGTGGACATTATTCTTATTCTGATACTTTTCTTGACTTCCAATACTCTTTCCTTCTAGTTCACATCTAAACTGGCTTTCTCCATTTCGTATCTACGATCAAACCTACATCGGGACTGAATGCAATCACCCTTCAACCTTTACGTATCATATCATACTCCCCCACCACCTATTCCCACATTCTGCCCACTCTCCTTTGTCTCCTTCTTCTCTCCCTCTTCCTGCCATTATCCAAGAGTCTTCCGGCCCTTTCGTAAGGAGGAATTGGGTCCTCCAGCATCTTGCTTACTTACGAGTCGTGTACAAGGAACACCTAGGACTCTTGCGTCTATTCCGGTTTTGAGTTAACACACTAGTTATGCACACACACACACACACACACGCACACGGACACACACACCAAAAAAAAAAAAGAAAAAAAAAAATAAAAGCAAAAAAAATCTATCTATCTATCTATATATATGTACATATATATGTATATGTATATATATGTACACATATATATATATATATACATATATATATACTTATACCTATATATGTACATATATATATATATATATATATATATATATATATATGTATATATATATGTATATATATATATATATATATATATATATATATATATATATAAAAATATATATACTTATACATATATATGTACATATATATATATAAATATATACAAATATATATATATATAAATATATATATATATATATATATATATATATATATATGTATATATATATATATATATATATATATGTATATATATTATATATATGTATATATATATATATATATATATATATATATATATATATATATATATATATGAATGGCAAAAATACTCTACCGTGTTGATAGTATAGCAGAAAAAATACTATATACAAAATATATTAATTTCAAAAAGAGACAACAGTTTCAGAATCTACCTAAATACCATCTTTAGGTCTGCAGCGCTTGTGTGTTTTTGTATATGTGTGCATATATATGTTATTATATGTGTGCATATGTACGTATAAGTAGTGTTAATTAAATAATTCTAGTGCAGGAAGCTTGACGAAGGGAAGGCCGTGTATACATTACTAATAATTAGTAATAAGTCAGTATACTAGCTTCTATAAATTCCTAGATGCAAAACCCAGAACATGATTCATGAAGCAATATTTCGAAATCAACCTTGATTTTGTTTCTGTTAAGAGTTAAGGATGAAATCAAACAAACGCACACACATGGTTTTGTAAAACATAAAGGAAAGGTTTTAATGGGGACAAATAATCACAAAACTGTTCGGTGTAATATATTAATAAAAATTAAGTATCCCGGCAATATTACAAAGCACGTACATCAATCTTATTATGACGCGTTACCTGACGCCCATGACATTTCAGCACAATTACCTTTACCGTGACCTTGGCGAGTTTGAAATTGCTAAACGAGGTGTTTGTATTCCTCTTCGTCGGATGTATGCTGCTTCCATTCTTTTTTTTGTTTTGTTTTGTTTCGTTCTTTTTGAAGCACCTCCGCTCGCTTCGAATCTGGTCGAGGTTTCGTCTACGTCAGAGGTTCTCTAACTGGGATAGACATACACGAAGGGATTTTTTAGGTTCTCATGTGTAATTACTTTTCTCATTTATATTTATTTGAAGTGAATTTATTTATATTATTTAAGGATTTTGTTAAGTTTGCAAGATTTAATAACGTTATTGATTTCAATGCTGTGTATTGCTCGATGTATACTTTCAGGATACTAGTTAATTTACAAGGTGCTTTAAAGGTTAAAGAGTTATGTGATTGACTAACGTTTTACAACCACTGGTCTTCATCCACCATGCATGGCGCAAGAAGTCCAATGGCAGCAGACATCTGCTCAATGGTTGCTGATTCTAGTGCTGAATCCATGATCTACTTCGCTCTAACATGATTTATCACAGTTGTTATATAGTATGTGGTGCTTTTGGGAATTATTTGCAGGCGATTTCTCATCTCTTGTGTTGGCGATTTACTTTTTTTAGTGCAAAGAGAATCGAAAAGCAATCGTTGCTTCCATGGATCAGTGTCTAGAAAAAATTGTTTCTAACTCTTTTTTCTTCCACTTGTCGTGGACGGCATTCGATGACGTCAATAACTGAGGAAAGCATACTTATTTAGAGACGATGACGAGGACGTCCCCTACGTAACGCAAGCGTGTGGAATGCATGATATGCCTGTAGTGGTCCTCCTCCGACGTTTCCATGACAGAGCAAACCAGGGCCGCGTTTAGTGCGAAACGCATGGCGAGACCTGCACTCCGCTGGTTTCCCTCCTGAAACTTCGGAGGCCCGAAGCTTACGCACAGGTGGCCACTTGAGTTCTTAATCACTGAAGATTCATTCTCATTCATGCCTTTTCTGCATATCTAAATTACGAGTATCTCTCTTTCTCTCTCTCTCTCAGAGACTTCCAAGGAGCCAAATCCAAGTTCGCGAATCACCCTGTGGACATTCTTTCACTGACCCTTCGCCCCCACAGGCCGAGGTCACGTGGTGCCCCACCCTACAAGTCTGCTTCCTTGCTTTCTTAGCATCACCAGGTGCTATGTAAGTTCTTACTCTTACCTTACTCTGATTTCAATACTCCCAACAGCATTTGAGGGCTCTTGAACAACCAAGCGAGAGCAACACCACACTCTCTCTCTATTTATTTATCCATATATCTGTCTATCTATCTAATAAACTGTTTCAAACAATCAATCTATATATCTGTTTATCTACCTATCTAACAATCAGCCTATCTACTTCTATGTGTATAGATGCAAGTATGTGTATCAGTGCATATTCATGATACATAAAGATTCAGACCTATACATACCTTTATGACTACTAAAGCCGTCCCTCCCCAACTAAGCAGTCACAGCGAGAATACTTTATTTCAATATATCCATCAGCCAATAATAATATGATAACCTTTCAGTAATAATAAATGATGAAACCCGCTTGTTTTTCAGCTGTAAAAAGTGTTGTGTCAGTTCAAACATATGACAAAAAATATAGGTTAACGCTGACATGTAATTGCAGACAACGAAATCGAGGGCTTTAAAAAAAACAACTTTGTATAAAAAAAATAACAAAACAAAACCACTAATAAACACATCAGCAGATAACGAAAGAAGAATGTACAAACGTTTTGGTAAAAAAAAGTCGATTAGGAAATTATGCGTATTGACTTATCTACGTATTGCGTATGAGAAGAAGTATGAACTGTGGGCATGCGATGCGCTTCTGTTTTAAGTTTACACGTGTTGTATGTTGTAGGTCAGTCCCCAACGTTTGATCTCCTTGACATGATTTTTAGGGTATTTTTCTTGCTAATGTGTGGTGAAAGTGTGTGAGAGAGATAGCGAGGGAGAGCGAGAGAGAGAGAGAGCGAGAGAGAGAGAGAGAGAGAGAGAGAGAGAGAGAGAGAGAGAGAGAGAGAGAGAGAGAGAGAGAGAGAGAGAGAGAGAGAAGAGAGAGAAGAGAGAGAGAGAGAGAGAGAGAGAGAGAGAGAGAGAGAGAGAGAGAGAGACGAGAAGAGACAAGAGAGAGTAGATAGAAAGGATAAGGTAGAGAGAAGAGAGAGAGAGAGAGACAAAGAAAGAGAAGAGAGAGAGAGAGAAAGAGAGAGAGAGAGAGAGATAGACAGGGAGATAGATAGATAGAGAGAGAGAGAGAGAGAGAGAGAGAGAGAGAGAGAGAGAGAGAGAGAGAAGAGAGAAGAGAAAAGAGAGAGAGCGAGAGCGAGAGAGAGAGAGAGAGGGAGCGAGAGAGAGAGAGAGAAAGA
>NW_028234413.1:33660158-33662658 GCF_977035675.1 Penaeus japonicus | reverse complement strand
GAGTAATATAATATAGTTTTATTTCACGTTATTCATTTCAGAATATTTTTGAACGGTTAAACTACAAGACGGACATAGCTTTTAAACGCGAAAAAATAAACAATTCCAAATCAGATGAATAAGGAAATTAAGAAATGGAGAAACTCATGGAAAAGGGAAAATAAATCTCATTATTCCTGAAAGCTCAAAACACACACGAGGGAGAAATCATCATTGAATTAAATATCAGAGATTCAACACGTGCACTCATAAGGTTGCCAAATAGGAAGTAGGAGATACACGTGTATTTACATGTTTGATATCTTATAGTTTGATAGTGATAATGTTTAAAATACTTTTTTAAAAATACAGATTTTTTTTCATCATTTTATCATTCTAATCTACTGTTTTGTTAATCGCTTACGATATCAGTTTGTATTGATATATTCAGACTCACTATTCTATCTATCCATCTATCTCTTTCTATTTACCCCTCTTGTTTTTTTTTTTCTCTCTCTTATCTATCATGTCCATCGTCAATATGGTTATCCTCGTTACCATTATTACTAACTCTTCCTCTCTCTCCCTTTATCATTCATCTGCTCTTCCTCCTCTATTCTTTCTTTTTCATTTATGATGCCCAGTGTCTCCTACGACGAAGTTCAGTGACCTCTGGTGTCGTTACTGCATCTTAAAGGTGATCATTGATTTCTGAAGCACTGCATCTTGCAAGGATAGTTAGAACATATCCAAGAAGTGATGCCAGTTCAGGACACATGATTTAACGCAGTGTGACTTCAACGCAATAATATAACCCAAGGTCAGGGCTGGCAATAACAGAGAGAAACCAAACCGAACATATCCCGAGAGCGTTTCATATCATTAGAGATTTTAACATAGGTATTCTCAAATAAGGATGTTGAAATAGCATACGTAAGACAATTTACGTAATGGATTGCAGATGCTTACAATAGGAAGAAAGTGCAACGTGTCTAAAACCGAGCCAGATGAGTGCACAATAATAAGAGGGATTATGCAACATTAATGATCATGCAACATTATGTAAGAACGGCGAAGAGCGGCGATGAGAGAATAAAGGTGACCTGTTCATGAACGCTGAAAAGCCATGGACATAGATGCCGTGTTCGTCTCGACTTGATCGTTCTTTGTCGATGGACGAGCCACGCACTTGTGGTAGTTTGTGGTTGTTTCGGGGTTGTTTGTGGCTTGTATAATGTTTATTTTCTTGTCATGCTTTGCTCGAAATTGTTTGTGGTTTAGAAACAACTCAATAAGGCTTTTGATGGTTATTGGCTGCACATTACAAGTGCTCTCGTGTAATAGCAAGGTAGTTAAGACAGGTTCAGGTTCAGGTTGCAGTTGCAGTATCGATCATCAATTCATGCAAAGAGAGCCCGTCATGGTGTTCGTGTTATCAGGTACTCAACAATACCAGGGTTGTGAGGTCGTATAAGACCCCTCGGACAACCCTTCGCCAGCAGCTCAGGTCGTCCCGGTCGCGAAAGGTGGCCGTCGTCTTCGTAACTTTCCGCTCTTTCCCCTCCCTTGCGAAATGCAGCTGGTGTAATCGTTGAGGCGAAGGTGGGTGCACCTATTGGCGGAAAAGGGGATCCCGGTCTTGGGACATCATGGGAGAGCTGCTTTGGGACTTCGGGAGTCCTTCAGGATCATGCAGGCAAAGACATCAGGAAGGTCGAGTGACGGAAAGTTCCACGGATCGCGTTGGGGTGCTATTGATCGAGGAGGTGGTGGTGCCCCCCTTACTCCCTCCCCTCGACCCGCACGTGGAAACCTCCATGACGAAACGCGAGTGTCGTCAGCCCTGCCATCCCTCGTCGCCCCTCGGTGGATCATCGCCTGGTAGCGCTTCTGGGAACTCGGTGCTGCTAGGACTCCCTGCGAGCCTCGAAGGATGGGCAAAGGTGTGCCATGGGAGACCTGAGGATGGGTAAGGTGTCCGTGAGTGCCATGCCGGGGTCGAGCGACGCGTGCGCAGTGGCAGCAACCGCTCTCTCGCGGCCAGAATAAAACGCTGGCAGGAGCGCGCGTGTGGCAGTGGGCGACCGTCGCGCGAGTGAGACTCACGTCGTCTTGTCTTCCAGTGACGCTTCTTAACGTGCAGAAGGATTGCGTCATCGTAGGTCTCTCTCGCTCTCGGTTCGATCGACACTGACGAGTCGCCGCTTGTTTCCCTTCGTCGTGAGTGAGTTTTTTGTTACCTGAGTGGCCTCTGTGAATGTGTGACCTGACGTGGCCGTGGCATGTCGACCCCTGAGGTGCAGCGAAACGGCGGAGCACCTGCGTGAGGGTGGCGGCGTTCGTGCGTTGAGGAATGGCAAGGGAGAGTGGCGAGTTGAGTCACACTGACCGCCCGGCCTGTCACGCCTCCCCGTCACACTCATGGATATTGTCACACTGGAGATGAGCTTCCACTCGCTCCACGTGTCCCTGTGATCATCTCGGTGATTGTTTATACTCAAAAATGGGGTAATTGACCTCT
>NW_028234413.1:33647658-33655158 GCF_977035675.1 Penaeus japonicus | reverse complement strand
ATCAGCTGATCTGTTCAAAACACGTCACGGACATGACATTATCATCGTGTTTTATTGAATTTTCAAAATCATGTCACTTTGTTTGTATTTGTGGTCATGTGTAGAACAAATTTCGACCTGATTTCCATTTTTTTCTAATATCTTTATCATAATCATTGTTGTAACAATTGTTATGATGATTATGATCATTATTTTTTTTGCTATCATTATTGACTTTATTATTACTATTACTATAACAATCATTATCATTGCTATTATTATTAGTTATCATCATTATTATCATTGTCATTGTTATGATCATCATCTTTATCATTATCTTTATTGTTATTATTATCATCATCATTATTGTTATCATTTTATCATCATTATTACCATTATCCGTATTATTACTATCATTATCATTATCATTGTTATTATTATCATTATCATCATTATTATTATTATTATTATCCTTACTATTATCATTATCATCATTAATATTATTTATATTATTATTATTATCATTATTATTATCATTATTATTATCATCACTATTACTATTATCATTATTATCATTATTGTCATTGTTATTATCATAATCTTTATTATCATTGTTATCATTATTGTGATAATTATCATCATTATCATTATCATCATTATCGTTGATGTTCTTATAAGTGGAAAAAGAAGGAAAATGAGGTAGATAGAGAGAGGGAGAAAGAGAGGGAGAGGGAGAGGGAGTATAAGGTAGAGGAAGCGGAATAGAGAGGGAGAGGGAGAGAGAAAGAGAAAGAGAGAGAAAGAGAAAGAGAAAGAGAGAGAAAGTGAAAGAGAAAGAGAAAGAGAGAGAGCGAGAGAGAGAGAGAGAGAGAGAGAGAGAGAGAGAGAGAGAGAGAGAGAGAGAGAGAGAGAGAGAGAGAGAGAGAGAGAGAGAGAGATTTCAATACAATAGACAGAGATGATAGACAAAGATGCAAATAAATCGCAAGGCGCCATTTTGTCGCATACAAAATGGCGGCTAGAGATTTCGTGTCTAAACATGATAACCTGAAAATGATTAGCAATTTATTGATTGTGCTTATGGCTTGCTATTGTGTCTGTTGCAATAAGTCTTTTCCATATATGATGAACCAATGTATACCCAAGCCTTACATAACCTGATGTGATACAATAACTTCAAATAGATTTCGTGGAATACAAAAATTAATAATTACACACAAGATTACTAAAAGTTTTTCCTGAAATATCTCTCACTTATCGGTTTTACAAATTTCGAATAGAAATTTCATTCTCAGCCATTATGTCATATTGTACTATATCATGAATGATAATATTTTAACTTAGCAAAGACAATAACGAAAATGGCGACGTTTTAATCGCCCAAATCACATGTTTGAGATTAGTGAATGACTCGAGAATCTGATCTGATATTTTTCATGACATTGCTATCATTATCATTATTATTGCTATCATCCCTTTTCATCTTCATTTTCATTTCTTCTTTTAGGTAGCCTGCATCATCCTCTCTGGTTTTGCATAAGTATTTTGATTATATGATTTTATTATACCTTTTGTGACTAGTATTAAAGGGAGATAAAGAGGAAGTGGATACGAACTGTAGAGAAGGAGAGGGATAGACGAGTGAAGGAAAAGAAGAAAAGAAAAGAAAAAAAGTGAAGGGGAAAAACTCCGTTGCTTGGAGAATCAGTGCTTGCTTGCGATCGATGCAACATGAGAGAAGGGGGGGGGGGCGAGGGGGAGGAGAAGGAGAGGGGGAGGGGTAGCAGAGGGTGAGGGGAGGGAGAGGAAGATAGAAAGGAGAGGAGGAGGGGAAGAAGAGGAGTATGGAAAGGAGAGGGGAATGGATAGGCGAGGGAGAGGGGAAGCAGAGGGTGATGGGGGGGGGGGGGAGGAAGATGGAAAGGAGAGGAAGGAGAGGAGGATAGGAGGGATAGAAGGAGATAGGAAAGATGGAGGTGGTGGAGGAAGGGGGGTGGGAGGAGGAGGGAAGAGGGTAAGGGAATGGGGGAGGGAATGGGATAAAAATGACGGAGGAGGGAGAAGGAGGAGAGGGAGTTAAAGGGTGTCTGATTTCATCTCCCCCCCCTTCTTTTATCGAGGGTGTAACCTTCTCTCGACGTCGTCAGCGGAGTTATTTTTTCTCTCTCTCATCAATATATTCATATCATTTTATATGCAAATACATTTTTAAAAACCCTCATCACTCTGCTTATACATTTTGTTTTAATTTTTCTCTATTTTTTCACTTTTCTAAAAGACTGCAAATGTTTATATGATTATTCGAAATCCGCTCAATACCCCCGCATTTTGACGTCACGGCAGAATCCCCCCCCCCCCCCGCTCCCCACTCCCCTCCCCTTCTTTAAATAATCTATATCGTCACGTTTCGACTTTGAGATGATAACACGGAAAGGGAGTTGGAGAGAGAGAGAAATAAAAGAAGAAGGAAAGAGAGTGAGTGAGTGAGTGAGTGAGTGAGTGAGTGAGTGAGAGAGAATGAGAGAGAGAGAGAGAGAGAGAGAGAGAGAGAGAGAGAGAGAGAGAGAGAGAGAGAGAGAGAGAGAGAGAGAGAGAGAGAGAGAGAGAGATAAATATAGATACAAAGATAGATAGATATGTAGATAGATAGATAGAAAGATAGATAGGTAGATAGATAGATAGACAGACAGACAGACAGACAGATAGATAGATAGATAGATAAATGGATAGATAGATAGATAGAAAGAGATAGAGAGATATATAGAAATAGATGGATAGATATAGATTGACAGATAGATTTAGACTGATAGATAGATTTAGCTAGATAGATAAATATAGACAGATAGATAGATTTCGATAAATATATAGATATATAGATCGATAGATAGAGAGAAAGAAAGAGAAATAAACAAATAAATATATCGATCGAAGGTCCCATTTTCTTTGCAACAACAATGGCATCTGCAATTTATGCCTCTTATCCATTGCCATGAGACTTGCGTACGGACGATAACCGATATAGACCCAACAGCTGGTGCAGAATAACCTTTTAACTGCTTAAAATAGAAAAACAATTTAGTTCTATTCATACATGCCTCTTTTTTCAAACTTAAAAGATGATGAAGCTATATTTCGTATCACGTATTGTATTATATCATATATTTGATGTGTTATATCATTACAACAATGAGTATAACATGCACAAGCTTTTCCTTTTGCACTTCCTTCACTATGACGTCAGGGCACTTGGCCAATGATGTCAAGCCATATCACGAGCGAAGGAAAAGCAACGCGCATGCACTGGCACAAATACTTTAGATTGTATGGCAAAAAGTCACGTTTCTGTGCAATTATTGCAACACTCGACATGTGGGAGTTTGGTATGAGGACACACACACGAGGATATATACAAAATGACACATAGAACACACACATATGTACATACACATACACATACACATACACATACACATACACATACACATACACACACACACACACACACAAACACATACATACACACACACACACACACACACACACATACACATACATATGCATATGCATATACACATACACATACACATACATACACGCAAACGAACACTAACACACACACACACACACACACACACACACACTTATATTCATATACTTATCAATATACACTCTTGCAGGAACAGAATAACGGACTCACAGATGTGGAATAATTCATCCCTTTTTCCTGTATTTTGACTCGCGTGATCTTACATCTTAATGCCACAGTGCTTGCTGATTTCAGAATTTTCTTGGGATCGTGCTTTAGTCAAGCGCCTATACGGTTAAAACAACGAGTAAAAGAGGGAGAGAGAGAAGAAAAAAACATTTTACTTCTGGAAAGTTCCTTATATTCATCCCTTTTGCCTAGTCCAGGGAAGAACTTGTTGCTTCCGTGCTTGTACCAATGGTTCTTTTTATGTGGCATTACTTTTTTTCTCATGTCCTCTCTCTCTCTCTCTCTCTCTCTCTCTCTCTCTCTCTCTCTCTCTCTCTCTCTCTCTCTCTCTCTCTCTCTCTCTCTCTCTCTCTCTCACTCTCTTTCTTTCTCTATCTATCTATCTATCTATCTCTTACACACACACACAGAAATGATTCAAATCAAAGCAGCGGTTAAACCATAACCCGCAAATGACCTCCAAGATCAAACACTGAGGAATGTCCCGCATTGCCACTAACCCCCTCCTCCCCTCCTTCTGCAGCGCCTGTGACGGGAGTCCTGTGCCGTCGCTTTACGTCGCGGAAAGTGTCGTTCTTCGGCGGTCTCTTCTGCTTCCTCGGCCTCGCCCTCGGGTCTCTCTCCATGAGCATGAATCAGCTGATCCTCTCCACTGGTATTCTCACGGGTAGGTGTCCTCGCCTTGGTTCGGTGTAGGGTTGACAGAGAAGTAGATAAATGAATGAATGGATATATCAAAGATAGATAAATAGATAGAGTAGATATACATGTAGATAGATGGGTAGATAGGTAGAGAGATAGATTAACGTAGTGATATCATGGAAAAATAAATAATATGGATCTTTATCATTAAATATAGTTTCACAGCTGAAAATTATTGTATACCTTGCACACTCACGCACATACAGTATCTTTAAATTCCATGAACTTAAGAATAACAAGAATAACACATATAGAAAGAGGGTTCTTGAAGTCCATGGACATTCTCCCGTCCGGACCCAACCCGGCCGCCACTGACCCTTCTCTCTGCATCAGGCCTGGGCGCTGGTCTAACCACGACGCCCGGGGTGCTCATCGTCTCGCTGTACTTCGAGAAGCGGCGCGCCCTCGCCTCCGCCATCTGCGTGTCCGGCAACGCCCTGGGCGGCTTCTTTCTGCCGCCTCTGGTCGACCACTTGCTAAGTACGTACGGCCTGCGAGGCACCATGCTCATCCTGGCCGCCATGCAGCTGCACATCTGCGCCGCCTCCATGTTGTACCGGCCCATCCGCCAGCACGCCCTCATCCAGGCCATGGGCACCACCCGCGTCGCCAAAGAAGACGAGGTGGACGCAGCCGCAGACCTTCCCGAGCACAAGCTACTGCCCAACACGCCCGCGACGCCACGGCCGACCTCCGTGCCACCTGCGGCTTCTGCGCCCAACACGCCCCTCTCGCGGCCGCACGCCATCTGGCAGAAGATGGTGCGGCGGCGCCTGACTTCCGTGTCTGTGACGGTGGAGGACGAAGAGCTTAAGGGTCAGGTGTCCTTCCTGAGATCGTCCTCCATGATGAACAGCATCCCCGACCTGACGCAGTACGCACGCTCGTGGAGCATCTCCGTCGACAGGGCATCGCTGGGCTCACGCTCCTCCTCCATCCGCCTCGCCCTCGACAGCAAGTCCTCTCTCTCCAGGCTCAGTTTAGGCGGCTTCAGCAAGTCGTCCCTTAACAAGCTGACGTGTGGCGAGCTGCGGCACCCGCCCCTCATGCGGCTGGCGTCGGACAGCGAGGAGCGCACCGTGCGCCACCCGACGCTACTGCGCCTGGCGTCCGAGGAGGACTCGCGCGTGTTCGGCTCACGCGTCCACGGGGGCAGCGCGCGCCGCCTGTCGCACCCGCGCCCCGTCCAGGCTTCCTCCGAGGGCCGTGTACAGCGCCAGCCGTCCTGCCGCAGCCTGGAGGGCAGAGTGCAGCGCCAGCCTTCCTGCCGGCGGGTGCAGAGCAGGATTATGGACGCCGTCAAGGAGCAGGACACGGACTCTCAGGTATCCGATGAGCTCGAGGAACGCCTACAGAAGCTCTCCGAGCAGGAGCAGGAGCGGGTAGCCTCGGAGGCTGCAGAGGGACTTCCGGCCACGAAGGCGCCCTCGGTGGAGGTGCTCCCCATCGGCGAACTCTCTCCACGGAAAGCGCCGCTCACAGACATGTCGGCGAAGGAGGAGGCCGCGGCGCCGGACGCGGGGAAGAAGGACGAGGGCGAGAAGGAGGATAGCCTGGAGGACGAGCAGCTGGTGGTGCTGGTGAAGCGGCCCAACTGCTGCTGCGCGGGGCTCTCCAGCTGCCTCGACCTCTCGCTCTTCACCAACCCACTGTTCATGATGATGGCCTTATCGGTATTCTTCATGGCCTCGGGCGCGCCCCACGCTATCTTCTTCCTTCCGGCCTATGCCACCTCCATCGATATCCCGTCCTCGAAGGTGCCACACATGCTCTCCATCTCCTCCATGGTCGACCTCTGCGGCAGGCTGGGCATCGGCTTCATCTCTGACATAGGCATCTTCAAGATCAGCCATCTTTACTTTATCAGGTAGGTCGCAACGTCTCCCCTTTCTCTCCAAATCTACTCGTTCGTCACAACCCCCTCCCCCTCCTTTCCTGAACCTCTCACTTCATCTCCAGCAAATCTCAGTCCCTTTCCCAATATAAAACAAAGCAGTGCGTACACCAAATGATAGTAATAACACCTAAATGATCTCACATAACTGTAAAATAAACCCAAATATAACATTAACGACAAAAAAAAAGTATAATCTCACAACCCCCTCACTCTCTCTCCGACAGCGCCCTGGCCGCCGGCGTCGCCACCCTGATGGTGCCTCAGATGAACTCGTTCGCCTCGCTCTCCGTCGCGCTGGGCATCTACGGCTACGGCATCGGTGCGTGGTTCGTGCTCATCCCGACGCTCCTCGCCAAGCACCACGGCGCCGCCAGACTCGCCTCCTCCTACGGACTCGTTAGACTTTTCCATGGACTCATGAACTTCATCTCGCCTCAGATCAGCGGTGAGTGACTGGAGATAGAGGGGTAGATAGATAGAAGGGTAAATAGATAGAGCGGCTGTGAGATGGATAGATAGAGCGGTAGTGAAATTATTCAATAGAGCGGGTGTGAGATGGATAAATAGATAGATAGAGGATTGATGGACAGATCGATAGGTAGATTGACAGAAATTGGTAGATGATAGAGAATCACATATATAAATAAGCAAATGTAACGTTAGAATGATAGATAAATAGACAGAGAAGAAAAGGAAATGAAGATTCAAAATACGACCAAGATCAGAGAATGAGAGATAAAAAAGGGAGAAAAAACAAAACAAAAGGAAGTGCTGATAACACTCAATGAAGGTCATGGAAAGCTTCTCTTTTTATGCTGTCCTTTTGTCGACTTTGTCCATGTTTCAGTCCAAATAGTCCTCCATTTTCAATCACTGCCTTGGCCTTGGTGTCTCCCGGTGTGTGTCGTGTTGGCGTCCCCTCTGCCCCTGCCTTCCCCACTCACTCCTCCCGGTGTTTCAGGTCTGATGATCGACACGACGGGAGATTTCGGCAGCTGTTACTACTTCATGGGATCTTTCATGGCGCTGTCGGCCACGCTGCTCCTCTTCGAGCCCGCCCTCGTTAAGTACTCCGCCAAGAAGTCCAAGGAGAAGCAAGTTCAAGAGCAAGCGCTCAAGACTCAAGTGTGAGCCTTCGAGGGCGAGATCGCGGCTCAAATAAAAAGCTCTCAAAACTCAAGTGTGAGTCTTCGAGGGCGAGGTCGAG
>NW_028234413.1:33642658-33645158 GCF_977035675.1 Penaeus japonicus | reverse complement strand
TGATGATAATAATGATAAACGTGAAAATGAAAATAATGATTCTGGAAAAGAAACCGTGACATGGTTTTCAAGTTTGAAAGGAATGACATTTTATATATTTTGCTAAGGTGGTTTCTATATGGTGAATATAAAAGTCTTTCTTTCCACCTGATGATCTGAGTGTGTCTACACAGGTTCCGTCATGGCAGGAGCTTATCTAACCTCTTAGTTGTTACTGAACTGACTTTCGCCTTTCAGTAAGGTTCCATTGTAAACTGGATATATATATATATATATTTCTACCGACACAGTGATCACATTGAAAAAATAGAAACGACAAAGATAAAGATGTATACTCTTCAGGAACCGTTCTTGTACTCGGCGCGGGAAGGAGTGACGTCATCACGTGACCGTAGAGCTGCAATTAAATAGTATGACGGGAATATACGCGTCAGATATACGTATAGAGAAGACTTATAAAGATCTTTGGCTTTAAGGATATATGAAATACATATTTAGATGGTATGTTAAAGCAACTTGAAGCTTCTACAGAATTAGAATATTTAGTCAAAGACACGTTTTGTGACGTCACGGGACCGGCGTGCGAGGATACAAGAACGGGGAGTCTCGCGCATGTACAATATGTCAGATTTTGTGTATCAATTTTAAGATATATTATGTTCCTTTACACTTGATATGAAACTACAACATGTTATTATCAGCAGGATTTGACCATGTTTCTTTCACAAATGTTTAGTTTAATGATATTCTGTTGTGTGTCGAGACAATGTATAGTATTAAGGTCAAGATGATACCAAACCTTAATACTTTTATATGAATTATTTCAAATACGCACACATATATATTTTTTTTATAATTTTTATCAGACTTAAGGTGTATTTTTATGGCTGTGCAATGTCTGTTGATAATAATGATAATAATTAATAATAATAATAATAATAGTCATTAGTAGTGAGGATTTTAATGTATGTCCAGAAGTATTTTGTGTCTATTAATAAACAGCTTCTACAGAACCCTTGTTGTTTTGGTCTTTTTTGTGGATCCAGCACATTTAGGTCGACTTTGCATCTACATCAAGAAAGTTTTATCTGAATTTATTTGTGCACGTTTTTTTTTTATATTCGAAGATACGAAGAAGAGGAGATGGAAGAGGAGGAAAAAAAGGTGCAGGGGAGAGAAAGGAAAGACAAGGAGGACATAGGAGGCAATTTACGAAATTTGATGAAAAAAGAAAGAGATAAAGCAGATAATATGAAAATATTTACGGATCAAAACTAGCAGTAAATCAATACTGGCAATCAAAAACAAACATTAAAAAATAACGGAGGACAAAATGTACAAAATGAAATCAAAATAAATAGAAATAGAGCAGATAACACTGAAAAGGTTTATGGATTAAAACTTGGATCAATTAACAAAAAAAAAAAAAAAAATAAAAAAAGAAAGAAAAAAAAAACACGACAGATTACGATGAAAATCCTAATCTTGTTATAAAAAGGCAAATGCCACAAAGATCATACAAAGATTTTACTGACATCGATTTTATTAACAATACAAAAAAGCAATAATATATATTTTTACCACATATATACATTGATGTCAGTGATAATGATGGCTGAAATTACATCGATTTTATGGCAAGAAAAAAAATACAATTAACCGATAATGTTGGTGATGATGACGATGATAGCTCAGTGATGATGACTATAATATTCCCATTAAGAATGATGGCAATAATGATTATAATGCTTTTATCAAGAGTAATGAATGATAAGAATTGTTAGACGAATAAAGATCATAATTGCAATACTTATCATGTTAATTACAATAGTCTCCATTATAATAATGATTATGAAAATAATAATGACAATAAAATATAAAGATAATAGACACAGTATCAGTAAATGATATAACAATGATGATGAAGATGATGCCAATAATGATGATAAAAATAAGCATAACAATAATTGCTATTTTTATCATAATTATCATCATTATACCCCGACAACCTGAAAACGATGAAATAATTTAATCAAGGCAAACATAGATATTCCAATCATTATCATCACTACCCCCATTATGACACCTGTCAATCTCCTTAATTAACCTTTTGCTTCAGATAAATAACAACTTTTTTACGCATGTTCTTCTGCTTCGACTGAACATTTAGTGAACCGTTTCAGTGTGTTGAGACTGCTTGTCACCTTTCACCCTTCTTCAGCAGAGGCTCGTCCTTGGTTCTCAGGGTCAGAGGCCCAGGGTTCCCTCAGGGTTTGGGCGACGGAGCACCCGGCGAGAAAGGGCTTTTGTAACGTCTTTGAGACTATTTGGGATACTTTCTGGTGTGAAGGAAAGTACCCTAAGGATATCGAAGCATATAGTATTAGTATGAAACTGTAAGACTTTTTTTCACGAAGGGAGGGTCAAATGTTTTATTGGTATGAAACTATATTGACTTTATTCGTAAAGGGAGTCATATATTTTATAGGTTTAAAACTGC
>NW_028234413.1:33632658-33637658 GCF_977035675.1 Penaeus japonicus | reverse complement strand
AAGAGGAGGAGGAAGAGGAGGAAGAGGAGGAGGAGAAAAGGAAAAGGAGAAAGAGGAGGAGGAGGAGGAGGAGGAAAAGGAGATAGAGGAGGAGGAGATCTGAAGGAGTGAAGTAGTTGTTGGGAGGAGCACATAGAGTGAGCTTGATTCTGGTAGTAGAGATGGGGATAAGAATGATTGGGATAACACTAACAACAAAGAAGACGCCATAATAGGAAGACCTCGACCCTCTAACGCATCCGGCCCTGTTATTCATTTCCCTCGCTCATTCCCCTCCCCCTCTCCTGCCTCATTCCCTTTCTTCCATACTCACCCTGATTCCTTTCTGCCTTCTTCTTTCTCTCCTTCCTTACTTTACCCTCCTTTCTTCTTTTTTCCCTCTTTCCCTCCCCCCTCCTACGCTCCACCCTTTCCACCTCCCTTGATCGACCCTTTCCTCACTTCCCTCCTGCTTTGCCTCCCTCCCTCCCTCCCTCCCTTTCCTCCCTTCCCTCCTGTCGCCTACCTTGCCTCCCTCCCTCTCTTCCTTCTCTAGCCCCGCCCTTCCCTTCCTCACCTCGAGGGAGCACACGCCCTCCTCGGCGCCCGCCAGCACACAGGTCCAGTCGAGGACGTGGCTGCAGAGGGCGATGAAGGCGTAGAAGGCGATGAGGTTGGCGGCGATGTTGGCCACGAGCGGGATGGCGTTCGTCACGCCCACCATGGCGGCGTGCAGCCAGCTAGACTCCTCGCTGCGGGCGGAGGCGGACATTAGAGTAGGAGGTGATTAGAATGTGCGATTACGATTTTAAAAGGGGAAGGAAAACGGAAATGAGAGATAGTTCTGAGAGCACATATAATAGCTCTTTCTTCCTAGAGATCAATTAATAAAAATGCAGTGAATGATTAAAACAAACCATTAAGGCTAAAATGCAGATGTCAACTGAAAAAAAAGTAACGATAATGGGAAAAAGTGTTATTTCTACGCACCCCTTCTGCATGCTGATGTCGGACACACTCGTCTTGGATTTCTTCGTCTCGGGATAGAAGAGCTTGGCGAAGGCGAGGGCGGCGGGGGCGTTCATGACGGAGGCAGAGATGAGATGGGCGGGGTCAACGCCGAAGTTGATGTAGGCGGCCAGGACGGAGCCGGCGATGGTAGCGAAGCCGCCCGTCATGACCGCATGCAGCTCCGATTTGGTCATGAGCGGCAGGTACGGCTTGATCAGCAGGGGGGCCTCGGTCTGGGGGAGGGACAGGGGTGTGAACGAGGGGGATGTTAGGGGGGAGGGATTGATCGGGGGGAGGGGGGTAACTAGGAGGGAGACAATGTGGACCTGTGGTAGTCGGTATTGCTGTATCAATTCTTATCTCTTCACATGGCTTCGTGCACCACTGTCCAAATTCCAGGATGAATCTAAATTACCAAAACCCAATCAAAGGATAAGAAAAGTCTGGACCAGCTGATGACATTCCGACCCACCTGCCCGAGAAAGATGTTGGCAGCGGCGTTGACACTCTCGCAGGCGGTTGTGCCAACGGTAACCTGCAGGACCCAGCCTAGCTTCATGACGATCCACTGCATGATGCCGAAGTAGTACAGGATCTGGATGCAGAAGCTGAAGAACAGGATCACGGACAACACCTGCGGACAACAAGGAGGGCTTTAGAGGGCCGTCGGGCGTCAACCAGGATGCTCCTGAGGGAAATGGTACTTCGCCATTAAGCTAGTTGCTATACTTTCTGTTGAGTGCAGATACATCAAACAAACTCACTCTCACTCACCCACTCTCTACATATCACACGCACTCACGTACGCATAAACGCAAATATGTGGGGTGATGTGATCGAACTTACTAACATTACCCAATGGAACTCTTGTAGAAAAGTTTTGTAATTTTCGTGCTTTCTGCATCAGGGTTTTGTTAGTTAAATCCCCAACATTTAAGCAATAGTTAATGATTCTCAGAGCTAGAGTCTGTACAACCGGGACTCTTATTTCGGTGGGGATTTGATTACCTATTATCTATCTGTCTAAGTGTACTCCTAGAATTTTAACTGAAGTGCTTGGTTTAATATGGCAGTTTTCGAATTCTATGGTTTTGTCTATAGGGATTTTATATAAATTTGCCGACTATCTATGATTTTTTTGTGGATATATTTTAAGGCCATTGGTGTCAAAATATTTTTTGCTTGAATAAGAGTGTGTTGAGTGTTTCTTATCAATGCATTTAAGTAGTTTACTGAGTAACTAAGAAGAAACTGTGAATCATGGGAGAAGTGTACTAGAAGGCAGTTATAGGCTATGGTTGATAGATTGTTCATGAAAATTGTGAAGAGGATTGGGCCTAATATAGATCCTTTTGGAACACCAAGTATACTGATTGTTGTGATGATATACTCTCATTTTTTTACCAATAGGATTTTTGTAGCTAGCATTAATCATTAAGTATCAATTCTATGGTTTCTTAATTTGTTAAGAATAAAAAAATATCGCTGACACTGTCAAAAGCTTAAGAAAGATCGCACAAAGTGAGTAAGCTTTCCTTATCGTTGTTAATGTTATAAATTTGGTCAGAAATCTGTAGCAACGTTGTTTCAGTGGATAATCTAATTCTAAAGCCATGTTGAGTTTTAGATAACAGGTTATTTGTCTCCAGGAAATTCATCTATTGATTTGCTACTGTTTTTTCAACAACCTTAGATAGTACTGGGAGTGTCGTAAGTGTTTATTGTAATGGGACGACAATTATTCACGTCGTCTATATCCTCAAACTTGAAAATTGGTGCTACAATGCCATTTTCCAAAGCGACGGGAAAACACAAGTGACCAGAAAGGCGTTAATGATGATTGTTGTATAAGATACACTTGTTGGAAGGCTATTCTTAGTAAAGTGCAAAGCAATACCATCTGCTCTCACACCATTTGTTTCGCGATATATATATATATATATATATATATATATATATATATATATATATATATATACATATATATAATTATATTATATATATATATATATAATATATATATATATATAATACATATATATAAATATATTATATATATATATATATATATATATATAAATATATATATATATATATATATATATATAAATATTATATATATAAAATATATATATATATATATATATATATATATATATTTATATACATAGATAGATAGATAGAGAGAGAGAGAGAGAGAGAGAGAGAGAGAGAGAGAGAGAAAGAACTATGACCTGACCTTAAAAGCGAAGATCTCCATCACCGACACGAGCTCCCCAAAGACGAACTCTGAGCCCGCGTTCGTGAAGTTCAAGAAGATGGTGACCTTGCCCGCCGCGCACTGGAACACATCCTGACCCAGCGGCCAGCGGAGGATGATCAGCCCCAGCACGAACTGCATCCCCATGCCCCAGCCCACGTGGCGCCATCGGACCTGGAGGGAGGGCGAGGGTGAGAGGGAGAAGGGGGCACGAGGAGGAAGGGATGAGAAGGGAGGGGGAGGAAGGGATGAGAAGGGAGGGGGAGGAAGGGATGAGAAGGGAGGGGGAGGAAGGGATGGTATGGCAGGGAAGGGAAGGGGGAGGGGGAAGGAGGGATGAGAAGAGGGGAAGGGTGGAGTGAGAGCGAGAAGGGGGAGGGGAAGGAGGGGGAGATATGGGGAAGGGGGTGAGACTGAGAAGGGGGGAAGGGGCGAGAAGGGGGGAAGGGAGGGTGAGACTGAGAAAGGGGAGAAAGGGGTGAGAAGGGGGGAGGGAGGTGGGAGTTTGAGAAGAGGGAGGGGGAGGGGGGGGAAGAAGGAAGGGAAGGATGGAATGGGAGGACGAAGGTGGAAGTAGGATGACAGGAAAAAAAGGGGAAGAAAAAGAACGAGCATGTAGGAGAGAAGATGAAAGTGTGAGAGAAAGGGAGGAAAGAAGGGAGAGAAAGAGAACAGGAGATGAAGGTAAGATGATATGAATTAGGGAGGATGAAGAGGAGGAAAAGAAGGAGTAGAAAGAGGAGGGAGAGGAGGACAAGGAAAAAGAAATATGTGACAAAAGACTCCTACCTTCCTAGGCGCAACGGAGAAGATGAACCCGAAGGAGACGAGCGTGACGATCCCCAGCAGGGACTGGAGCCGCACGGGGTCGTCCCACGAGTCGAGAACCACGAAGGTCAGGGCGGCGAGGAGCAGCACCAGAGCCACCACGATGCCTGGGATTCTGGTTGCGGGATTAGATTACTTTGCGTTTAATCATCTGTTTAGTTGTTGTTATAAGTTATCTTTTCACTATGTGTTTTTATTTATTCATTCATTCTCCCCGGCGTATTGAGGATTTTACGTAATTACAGGTGTATACTTATTCATGATTTCATCACCAGGATTACCTTAAACGTTACTGATAAGTCTTGAAGACAAGGATGCCTATAACCTAAAAGTGACCATTTGATCAGATTTTGGTGGTGATTTCAAATAAGAGATGTTTATATGCGTACTGGTTAAGGGATGGCTAGAAATGGTAAATCATTCAGAAAAGTATCTCGTGCAGAGTAATAACAGGTAGGCTGGGTAGAGTTGGGTTGCAGAGAAGCATCTGGGTTGCAACTAAATGATTCGTCCCAGAAAATAGATTTGATATAAAAATTTATCTTCTTAAAAAGAATGGTAGACTTTGAGAAGTCAAGTGGCAACAAAAGCCCTTGCTCTGGGCGGCGTGAGGTCAGATGTGTGTTGGACCTACTCTGACTTGAGCTAAGAGTGAAAAGGAGGCGAGTGTAGCCCGGTATGAGGCTAAGTTGTGTGGGTAGGAACTGGCTTAGCTTGGTTTGCTGGTGTGGGTAAACATGTGGGTGTACATATGACATTTGTATTGATGTTTAAAAAATATTGTTTTAATATTAGGAAAAAAAACGAGAGAGAGAGAGGGAGAGGGGGGAGAGAGAGAGGGAGAGAGAGAGAGAGAGAGAGAGAGAGAGAGAGAGAGAGAGAGAGAGAGAGAGAGAGAGAGAGAGAGAGAGAGAGAGAGAGA
>NW_028234413.1:33605158-33607658 GCF_977035675.1 Penaeus japonicus | reverse complement strand
TTATAGGCGTAGTCAAGAATTTTCTCTGCTTTAGGTATCGGCAAAATTTGTGTAAATCGGCGTCTGGGTCCACAGAATATAACTCCATATTATGACATGTCGGGATATGCTTACTGAGCGGGTGGTGCGAGATATGCTTGACCCAATTTGTAAACAGCCTCAAGATGAAAAGCTCTGAAAACAATTGGCTTAAACTGCGTGAAATGCCTGTGTGCTCCTACGACTTTGTTCATATTATCGTTTTTTGACTAATCTGTCGTAACTAGGAATTTTCTGCTCTACAAATAATCTTCTTAAATGTATACCTACCGAAATTGGAAAATAAAAAGAAAAAAGAAAAATGGTAAGGAGCACAGTGCTTTGAAAAGGCTAGGTCCAAGGGAAGCAAAGCCTTTCCTTGATTAGGTTAGGATTTTGTGGACCAAATGTACCAAAAACCACATGCTCCCCCCTCCGAAAAAAAAAAAAAATATATATATGTATGTATATATATATATATATATATATATATATATATATATATATATGTATGTATGTATGTATATATATACATATATATATATACATACATTTATATATATGTATATATACATACATTTATATATATGTATATATATATATATATATATATATATATATATATATATATATATATAATGTATGTATATATATACATATATATATATATACATTTATATATATGTATATATATGTATATATATATATATATACATATATATATATATGTATATGCATATATATGTATATATATGTATATATATATATATATATATGTATATATATATGTATATACATATATATGTATATACATATATATGTATATATATGTATATATATGTATATACATATATATGTATATATATGTATATATATGTATATATATATATATGTATATATATATATACATATATATATGTATATATATGTATGTATTCTTATTCTAACGGAAATAGAATCACTACACACGATTAACAGGTCTTTTTGTTTTGAGTATCTTTTACAGGCGTAGTCAAGAATTTTCTCTGCTTTAGGTATCGGCAAAATTTGTGTAAATCGGCGTCTGGGTCCACAGAATAAAACTCTGGTCTGGTTTAGAAAGGATTTTTGGTTCACACATGGTGATCCATTGTGGGAAATTATGTGATTAGGATGGAGTTCTTTCATTTGTTTGTTTGTGAATGCATTTCAAATTTTCCATGACTGATACTTGGTTTCAGTGTTTTGTTTTCACACTTTTCTTTTTATCTTGAAATAGAATTCTTGGATTGTTTTTTTTTTTTTTCATTTTTCCACTTTATTTACATTTAAAGATACAATTCTTGGCTCAGGTTTTTCATATTTCCATGTTCTTTCACTTTTTAAATATCTGTATCAAGTGATTCTGTGCATATGTACCCTGCCCCCCTCTTGAATTTTGGACTTCTGTACTTGGGTGTCTACAATACTAATTGTGGTATATTCATGACATGCTTGACATGCAATGTAAAGACAAAACCAATGAAATCTTAGAAATGAACCATGTGTTTATAAATGTCTTTTGTTTAGTAATATTTTTTATTAAATAACTACAAGTTGCAAATTACTAATAAAGAAGATATTTGAAATAGATAACCAGATTAGTTATTTGTGGTCAAATAAGCAAATAGCCAAAGCCTAATTTTTCCAGAATATAAGTGGAGAATGTTTGTTAGCCTTTGATTAATAGTTGACCATTGTGATTTTGTGATATAAACCCTATCCCGACGGGCCCAGCAATAAGTGGAAACCCCCTATGCCGGGCCTATGCAATATTGCATCGGGAACGACACACTGGTGCGTCACCCTGTCATAGGGCATTTAGCCGTGACACCGTCATCAAAGGGTTAATATTATCAGGTCTGTTATTTTTAAGAATATATGCAGTTATGTTATGAAAATGAATATCAAAGCCATGAAAATGAATATCAAAGCCAAAACAAGTGAAATAAAAACTGTCAAATAGCTCGTCACAGTCTCTTCTAAGTAAAAGGAGAAAATAGGTAATGCCTAAAGCAAATGATTTTTGAAATGATGTAGTATTCTACTCATTTTATGTTTACTTATTGGCTTACATGTATGCAACTTAAGATGTAGCTTAGATACATTTGGTTTATTGATTTGTATGTGAAGGATTCATATGGAATAAGTTGTATACAAAACAACAAAGGGGAAAACAGGAAAACAAACACCCTAAGAAACAATGTAGCATAAAGGTCTTTGGCATATTTCAGTATATTCATGTTTTTTTCATTGGTTTGTGCACAGTAATTCACATGCACTTTTTGAGGACCCATATTGATTGTGTCCATAATGCACTTGATTGCTATTTCTATGATTCTATACTTCCTGACTGAGAACCCGGGGTTCCAATGGTGACCCTACATATGGCAGACTATTTAGAATTGCCAATTTGCACATTCATTTACTTTATCAAGGATGTTGATATTATTTATTATGCACT
>NW_028234413.1:33580158-33597658 GCF_977035675.1 Penaeus japonicus | reverse complement strand
AAAGATTCATAAGCGTCCTCATGTTGTGAAGCCATGTTGGTGTTCCCAGTGCGGCGCAAAATTTGACTCGAAGCGAGACCTGAGCATCCATAACAAGGTTCATTGTGATCGGAAGCGATTCAAGTGTTCACACTGTAACAAAGAAATGTCGCGAAAGACACACCTCAAACAACATATTAGAATACATACTGGAGAAAAACCCTTTCAGTGTTCCTATTGTGCTAAGAAATTTGCGCAGAAAAGTGTTTTATGTAAACATGTAAAAATTCATAAAAACGAGAGACCTTACACGTGTTCACACTGTGAGAAAAAGTTTAGCCAGAAATGGTATCTGAAACAACATATCAGACTTCACACAGGGGAAAGACCGTATCAGTGTATACAGTGTGAAAAAGGGTTTCCGTCGAGTTCCGGTTTGAAGAAACATACGAGAATTCATACAGGTGAAAAGCCATTTCCGTGTCCGTTTTGCAAAAAGAAGTTCATATCAGAACAAACTCTGTCAAACCATATTGAATCCCACAAAGCTGAAAAGAAATATGAGGATACAGCTGTTGACGAAGACAGCACCAGGGAATGTCGAGTGAACAACACAAGAACACCTACAAATGTTCAAACAAGTGATGCAAGAGGATATGCAGAAATACCTTCGTGTACCACAAAAGACATGGGCAATCTCCGATCTAGGTTGAAAAAGCCCTTGCTTTATGCAAACATAGAAAATTTGCCTGAAAATTTTATCTTCAAGTCAGAATATGAATTGAATATCGTTAAATCAGAAGGTCTAATTAATGACATCAAAACATATGACATGTTCAGGACTTGTGTTATGGAGGAAAATATTAAAGTAGAGGAGAATATAACTATAAAAGAGGAAATTGTGTCAGACTGATTTTCTACTTTCCCAGATGGAAAGTAGAAAAGGCAAACTGGCAAGCTTTTCAGGCTGCTTTAGCTGAGTGGCTCAGGGACAATGAATCTCTTGATACACTCAATGTGAATGTGCTTTAGCACTGCCTGATTAGGGGTATCTATCAGGTAGCCGAATTGACTATCCCCACAACTTGTTCCTGGACCAGGTAATACAAAGACTCCTGGTACTATAAGGACGAGATCAAAGAAGCTAACCACAGGGTTAATATGTGCCGCAAAAAATAGACGACACAGGAGGCCTAAAAATCTGCTGAGGGAGGTCGTCAGGTATGCCCAAGAGACTGACAAAAGGATTAGTCAGGGAAAGTGGCTTGAATGGTGTGAAGGCGTAAACCACTAATACTCTCCGAGATGTGGCGACGGGTTCAGGAGGCCACAAGCTGCTCGGCCATTATGACCCTCATCAGGAGGCTGATTGATTGGGTACTGGTATAGGTACGGCCGAAAACGCATATCAGAGTCCATGCTTTGCACTCTTGCAAAGGCAGAGTCCTTCACCATCTATTGGGAGATACATAGATATAGATACCTCCATTCAGCAGTTACAGCAAATGTAAAATTATGAAACATATGGCAAATGCTTGAATTTCCCGGAAAACGGAATAGGAAACCAACGATTTTCTCTTTATTATGTACTGACTTGTATAGGACACTGATATATTTAGATATACACCAGGTATCTATATCTATGTATCTCCCAATAGTGGACTCTGCCTTTGCTAGAGTGCAAAGCATGGAATTTGATTTGCGGTTTTGGCCGTACCTGTACCAGCACCCAATCAATCAGCCTCTGAATGAGGGTCATAATGGCCGAGCAGCTTGTGGCCTCCTGAACCCGTCGCCACATCTCAGAGAGTATTAGTGGTTTAAGCCTCCATTTGCTAAAAAATAAAGGATAGATGAACAAAGTAATAGTGTAAAGAAACTTTTCCAAAGTTAACTAGTTTATGTGTATGACTTTTTTTTTTAAGTATCTTTATCGGGAAATTTTGAACATTGAATAAGACCAAGGTTTTTTTTATACAGCATGGTAAGTAAAATCTAACGCATAGATTATTTTTATTTATCTTGTGGGCAGAATATAAAAATGATTCGTATCTGTAGTTCTGAAAGAATTTTGTTTGTTTCTGAGGACTGATTTTCTTTATGTTTTCTGTTGTTTATTTCATGTTTGGGTATGTCAGAGCAGATGGGTCGTCTGCTTGATAGGGGGGGGATAGTGCTATGCCAGTGGGTCTTTGTCTATGTGTAAACATGTGTAAACATGTGTCAACAGGATAACATGATGCAAGAGTCGGGGCGAGAAGAGGAACAAATCCAGGATAGACAGTTTGGTGCTCCTGCTGTGAAGACCTTGTGAGTGCCCTTGTGACCTGAGATACCTTGTGTTACACTGTTATAAGCCTGTATTGTGCAGTGTGATATGGTGGTTCCCCCATGTATTGTGCCCATAGATTAGTGTACTTGTGAAAAAACTAGTATCAATATAGGAGAGACGTGTGTTTACTTTGTGCCCTGCCTCGCCTTATGGTGTTTCCCCTTGTGGTGTTCTAGGACGCTGTGTTAGGTGCCTCTTGGAGCTGTTCTGTATTCATGACCCTGTAGTTAAGCATGCCGGCTGCCTAGCCTGCCTGGTGGAGGTGGGTAGAAGGTGGGCGACCTGAGTAACAGTGGTGTCAAGAGTGGGATTTATGATATTTGAATAGTGAGTCGTGCCGATTTATCATGTCGTCCAAAGATGGCAGCTATGAGGGAGAGGAGGATATGAATGAGGCAGGCACGAGTGAGACAAAGGGCAGAAGAGCAGGTTCAGAGGGCAGGTGCACCATCTCGTCGAGATGCAGGCAAGGAAGGCAGAGTAACAGTTCTGCTATCTTGTTGAGGTGCTACAGAGCAATCTCGCATCTGTGAAGATGGAAACTCAGCAGTACACCGACAAAGCCTGCGACAGCATGAAGAGTGAGCTGCTGGGGGAGGTCCAGATTCTGAAAGGTAAGGTTCAGGGCTTGAGGGAGGAGGTGAAGGCAGAAAGCCAGCATCATGAGGTAGCAACTTAGCATGCGGAGAAGGTGGACGAGGTTCTGGCAACAGATACCAGAGTGACGGATTTACTGGGGTCAGCCTGGGGTCCGTGGCAAGGAAACCCCGGGCCTCGCAGCGTCGTGTCGGAGCCGATGGCCGCTGCAGGAGGCTGGGGACACATCGGAACCGCTGCCTTGGGTACAGGTGGTGGAAAACTCAGACCCGGTCAACCTGCCTCGTTACCTCCCTCACTACCTCCCTCCCCTCCGGGTGTGTTAGATCATGGCACCCGCGAGGGCCTTGGAGTTCAAGGCCTTCCTGAAGGCAACCAGTGGCCTAGAGCCGGCCGCCCAGAACCGCCGTGACATCTGGGGCCAGAGAGTGAAAATGAAGGTAGTGTCGAGGAGGATGAGCCCGTACAGATTCCATGGCTCGTGTTAGGGCTGTGGCAAGAAAGGGCACAGATGCAGTCGATGTCCAACGGAGCGGAGAATGTGCCCCCTCAACTGGCTGGATTCTGATACCTTCCAGCAGTGCTACAAGGACTGTGGCAGGTCTGGTCACTACCGCCTGAGTGCCTGCCCTCTGGCTAAGGGTGTGGTGCAGGCAGAAAACTCGGTCAGGCTGGAGAAGGGGGCTGAAACCCAGCTGTCCTCAGTTCCTGGGTCCCAACTGTAAGCTGCTGTTGAACAACCAGCACGATGCAGGTGGAGGGCTCAGTAGATGGGAACCCATGCCCTTGACAGTGGACACTGGGGCAGAGAAGACCTTAGTGGCAGCCTGACATGTTGGCCAATAGCTCCAGATGCACCACAGAGGCTGTGTGGCGTCACAGGGCATTGTGTGCAGCTCAAGGGGCCAGTGGAGGCTCGCATTGGCGTGGGAAGTGTGGTGCAGTGCGGTGCAGCAGCTGCCAGTGTTTGTTGCTGATCTAGATGGAAGCCAGTGAGATGTTGGATGTGTAGAAGTAGTTACGGCTAAGTGACTGCTCCTTACCCCCAGGACAGAGTCTAGGATTCGGTGTTAACTGTCGAGAGAGATGCACGGAGTGGAAGGCATGGTGGAGCCCATTGAAAACCTGCAGCTGGCTGACGGCATAGCAGTCGGGCGGAGTCTTGTTGGAGCCGGGGATGAGGACGTGGCAGACGCTGACCGAGACGAGGACGAGCATTTGGTCGGTGAGGACGATGCTACGTCAGTGGCGACCCTAAGCAAGGTCTTGGGGCTGGAGATGCCCCTTTGGGTGCCACTGCTTACCTACCGCCACCCACGCTACTGCAGCGACCCCGGCGAGAGCGAAGAAGGCCGGGCTGGATGAAAGATTTTTGTGTTGTTTCTGAGAACTAATTTACCTTTATGTTTCTTTTGTTCTGAAAGAATTTTGTTTGTTTCTGAGGACTGATTTTCTATGTTTTCTGTTGTTTATTTCATGTTTGGGTATGTCAGAGCAGATGGGTCGTCTGCTTAATAGGGGGGGATAGTGCTATGCCAGTGGGTCTTTGTCTCTGTGTAAACATGTGTCAACAGGATAACATAATGCAAGTGTCGGGGCGAGAAGAGGAACAAAGCCAGGACAGACGCAGTTTGGTGCTCCTGCTGTGAAGACCTTGTGATGCCCTTGTGACCTGAGATACCTTGTGGTTCACTGTTATAAGCCGGTATTGTGCAGTGTGATGTGGAGGTTCCCTCCTGTATTGTGCCCATAGATTAGTGTATTTGTGAGGAACTAGTGTCAATAAAGGAGAGACATGTTATTGTGTTTACTTCGTGCCCTGCTTCGCCTTATGGTGTTTCCCCTTGTTGTGTTCTGGGCCGCTGTGGTGTTAGGTGCTTCTTGGATCTGTTCTGTATTCACGACCCTGTAGTTAAGCACGCCGCCTGCCTAGCCTGCCTGGTGGAAGTGGGTAGAAGGTGGACGACCAGAGTAACAATATATATATATATATAGGCAAATATAAATCAAAGGGCTTAAATAAAACTACACCATGGATGAATATCATAGTTTCGGTTGCCTATGTGAGAGGGTGGTGGATGTTCGACGGGATTGGTGAGATTCTCTGCTGAAGCTGACAATGTTAGTGTTTGCCTAACTGTTTTGGTGTGCTTAGCAAGAATGAGGTATAAGGGGGAAACAGCTGTTCTTGTGGAGATCAGTCCCATATCAAAGGGAATTTACAATCAACACGGATCAACATGTACCACTCCTACGGTAGATTGATGTTGTAAACATGTCATCTGTAATATGTTGAAGATCCAGGATCTTATGGTTTTGGCAAGGAAAAAGAGCCTCATTTACGTACAATGAAGACTTAAAATGAATTGTATGCATATCTAATTTCAGCCGACATTGTGTTGCCCAATTTAGCACAACCATATTTCCATTGTTGTCTGAACTATTTGTATATTTCTTGGTCCCGCCTTTATGGGCGTTAGCCTTCTATGTCTCTACCGCCCGAGGCCGACTACTAATGAAATACGGGAGAAAACAGTTAAATTTATTCAATGTGTATGAAGATTCATGTTTTATCATTAGAAAAATTCATATTTTTTACAAGAGTTTCAGTATTAAGAGTTCAGCGGTAGTTTAATATTGCAACCTGTGTTTTGCTTTTCTTTTATCAGATGTAATCACTGCCCAGTTCTTTTCCCTCCTCCCCTTTTCTCATTTTCTTTTTCTGTCGTATACTGTGCTCCAGGGTGGTTCTTTCCTTATGTTACACCCCCCCCCACACACACACACACACATTTATATATATATATATATATATATATATATATATATATATATATATATATATATGTACATATATATACATATATAAATATATATATATATATATATATGTATATATATATATATATGTATATATATATATATATATATATATATATATATGTATATATATATATACATATATATATATATATATATATATATATATATATATATATATATATTATCTTTATATATCATCTCCATCACTTTTGTTACTTTTCATTTATGTACTAATAAATCATCATCATCATCATCATCATGGTGCTGCTACTGTCACTACCACTACTACTCTACTACAACTGCTACTACTACTACTATTACTACTACGACTACTACTACTACTATACCACCACCACTACAATAACAACAACCACTGGTTTACTGTTGATATTACTATCATTATTATTCATTATTATTGATGTTATTTTCATCATTGTAGCTATTATTGCAATTATTCTCGACCATTTTATCATTAAAATTATTATGTAAATTTTCATCTTTCTTATACATGACTTTTCATATTTATATGAATAATTTATTGTATATAGTATTGTAATAGTGGTTATTTTTATTGATCATCTGTTTTCTTGTGAATTTGCCATTCTGACTTATCTTGTTATAACTATTATTCTACGAGGTATATTGTTATCAGTATTGTTATTGCCGTTATTTTCAAAGAATATTGGTTTCACTTCTACGTCTGTTTTTTTATGTGTTTGTTTATTAACTTTATAGGTGAATCTTGAAAGTAAATGTAGTAAGAGGATTCAATAGAGAAAGATGCAATTAATATGACAGAATTGAATGATGAATAGTTGTATAATAACTATACATGAAGGTGATGAATTAATATGCAATGAAATATAATAAGAACAGTGATTAATTTCATTTGATCTTTTTCTTACAGGAACCGAGACAAGGTGATGGTTCAGGTTCAGTAAATAACAATGGTTAAATTACGCTGAAAATTATACGAAGCAAATAATTGAATAATTAAAAATGGAATAAAAGACGAATAGAAGTTTGAAAAACAGAAGGGAGCTATAAGATAAGAAAACAACGAAAAAGAAAAGGAACGCAAAGATTTGGAAATAAAATAAGTGAAGAGAGGGGCAAAAAGACAAGTAGTTCAGTTTGGTTTATTTTTTGTTATGAAAAATTCAATTGAGAAAGCCCCTCTCCACCATGAATTACAATGATAGACCGTTCGAGTGCACGCACTGCGAAAAAAGGTTCCGATGGAAGCAGAACCTGAAGCAGCACATCAGGAACCACACAGGAGACAAACCATTCGAGTGTTCATACTGCAGCAAAAGGTTCGACTGGAAGAACAACCTGGCAACCCATCTGAGAATCCACACGGGGGAAAAGCCGTTCAAGTGCACTGTCTGCGATAAAAGATTTACCCAAAAAGGTCACTTAAAAGAGCACGAAAGGATTCATAGAGGCGAGAGGCCTTTTGAGTGTGCAATCTGCGAAAGGAAGTTCATTGCGAAGTCTTACTTGAGAAGGCACGCGTGTATAGCAAGGCCTGTCAAGCGTCCTCGTGTTGTGAAGCCATGTTGGTGTTCCCAGTGCGGCGCAAAATTTGACTCGAAGCGAGATCTGAGCATCCATAATAAGGTTCATGGTGATCGGAAGCGATTCAAGTGTTCACACTGTAACAAAGAAATGTCGCGGAAGTCACACCTCGAACAACATATTAGAATACATACTGGAGAAAAACCCTTTCAGTGTTCCTATTGTGCTAAGAAATTCGTGCAGAAAAGTGCTTTGTGTCAACATGTAAAAATTCATAAAAACGAGAGACCTTACACGTGTTCACACTGTGAGAAAAAGTTTAGCCAGAAATGTCATCTGAAACTACATATGAGAATTCACACAGGGGAAAGACCATATCAGTGTATACAGTGTGAAAAAAGATTTCTGTCGAGTTCCGATTTGAAGAAACATACGAGAATTCATACAGGTGAAAAGCCATTTCCGTGTCCGTTTTGCAAAAAGAAGTTCATATTAGAACAAACTCTGTCAAACCATATTGAATCCCACAAAGCTGAAAAGCAATATGAGGATACAGCTGTTGACGAAGACAGCACCAGGGAATGTCGAGTGAACAACACAAGAACACCTACAAATGTTCAAACAAGTGATGCAAGAGGATATGCAGAAATACCTTCGTGTACCACAAAAGACATGGACAATCTCCGATCTAGGTTGAAAAAGCCCTTGCTTTATGCAGACCATGAAAAGACCAATACAACTTTTCATCAGAGATCTGAGAAAGCCTCAAGCATAGAGAATTTGCCTGAAAATTTCATCTTCAAGTCAGAATATGAATTGAATTTCATTAAATCAGAAGGTGTAACTAATGACATCAAAACATATGACTTGTTCAGGACTTGTGTTATGGAGGAAAAGATTAAAGTAGAGGAGAATATAACTATTAAAGAGGAAATTGTGTCAGACTGATTTATTAGGAACCATCTTTTGAAGTTCATATATATAAATATGACTAACTGTAAAAAAGCTTGCATCCATTTTGAATGTGCAGACTAATATTCTGATTGTGTTATATTGTTTGTAAGCAAACTAATAACAGTATGTTACTTATAAACATTATAATATTACTCCATCTAGAAAGCATCAAACTAATCACGCTTGACTGAGAACATAGCACGCTCCCTGTAAGCGCTGATTGGGAAAGAGCCACAAGGTTACTAGTTGGCTGAAGCTCCCACATGTCACATCATCATCCTTCCATCTCCACCTCCCCACCTCACCCCAATGGGATGTTGAACCTGGAGAGCAGCAGATTGATGAATATAAGGATGATGGGCAATGTTTTGGCAAAATGGATTGAAAACCATGCTTACAGCATAGTAAAGGTCTTTCTCAAGGCCACTCTATGTAGAGGATGGGAGAAAGCGGTGCTTATACGTAAGACGATTTTAGGTGGATGGCGTGTTTGACCCTGTCTATGCGCAGCCCATCATTCTTGGTTGACACTCTTTGTGTATTTTAAAATATAAATGTAATATATGCCCTCTTTTAACATAATAAAGGCTGTTGATTATTTTCTGTTCTATCTTCAGCTTTCCATCCCCCAAAACTGGATTACACACACACACACACACACACACATATATATATATATTATACACATACATTTATATATGCATGTGGATATCTATTTTTTTTATATATTAACATCTATTTGTCTATTCAAATTGCGCGCGCGCGCGCACACACACAAATGTAAGAGACTGTCACGAGCGACCATTATGGGATCACTGTCACCCTCTCGTACACTGGGTCGGTCCCTGAGCCACAGCGTAATCCCAAATGTTAAGTAGAAAACGCAAGCTGACAAGTTTTTCAGCCTGTTTTAGCTGAGTGGCTCAGGAACAAAGAACCTTCGATACACTCAATGTAAATGTACTTTAGCATTGCCTGATTAGGGTTATCAATAAGGTAGCCTGACTGACTATCCCTACAACTTGTACCTGGACCATGTAATATAGTGACGAGATCAGAGAAATTAACCACAGGGTTAATATGTGCTGCAAAAAAAATTAGACGACACTGGAAGCCTAAAAATCTGCTGAGAGAGGTCGTCAGGTATGCCCAAGAGACTGACAAAAGTGTTAGGCAGGGAAAATGGCTCAAGTGATGTGAAGGCTTAAACCACTTAAACACTGAGATGTGGCGACTGGTTCAAGAGGCCACAAGTTGCTATGACCCTCAGTCGGAGGTCGATCAATGGGTCTTGAGTTTTCTTCTTGTACTGACAGCGCCGATCTACCTAGTGAGATCAGGGCCAGTCAGGAACGTCTCTAAGCAGATAGACTCACCCTCATAGAGACCACTCACTTTGAAAGAATTACAGAGAACCTACCAGAACACCACATACTTAGCTCTGAGGAATGACAGGATTTCCTATCCAGTCCTGAGCCAGCACAACCACCCCCCTGAGTAGGAAAAGGGCTGACATTGTCCCTATCCCCAAGCCAATGGACCGGGAATGTATCTATCCCCCTTCTCTGCCTGGGCAAGATGGCGAGAGGATGGTGCTGGACCAACTCCTATGACAGCTGAGAGCTCCTCCAGACCGTCTACATGAGTTCACCATGGGAAAAGCACTGTGCATAGTTTGGTTACACTAGGAAAGGAATAAGGAAAGGCTAAGCTTCTAGCCTGAATTTGGGACTACTTCCAGATCAGATCTGCCAGGGTCAGATTCCAGGGGTGTCATTCAGAATACAAACCACTAGAAAATAGGGTACCCCAGGGTGGGTTTCTCAGTCCTTCTCTATTCAACGCCCTTGTGATCTATCTTCTCGTTTTAAATCTCCTAGAGGGGTACATGCTAACCTATTATGTGGAGGACCTTGCTCTCATTACAACTTTGTGTGAATCTCCTGTATGAGGAATGCTGTAAAAGTGGACTGGAGATCTCGAATGATAAGCCCAAGGCCATGAATCCGAGACTGGACGTTCAAGCTATTGAGCTGCATGTCCAAGGACTGGTCCTGAAATGTGTGGCAGTCTTCCAATACTTGGTGGGGGGGGTTATGGATGGACCTGTGACTTACCTTCCACAGGGAGGTTCAGTACCAGATTGACCAGACTAAGGCACAGCTTATGTCGTGAAAGCACTATCTGACAATCACGTCGGTGCTAGGCACGTCTTAAGATTGTTCGACATCCATTCAATCCGCCCCTTTGTGGACTACGTCTCTTGCCACGATCGCTGTTCCACCAACCCTCGTGCAAATGCTTGAATTAGTTCAGAATGAAGCTGCCCAGTATTTGGGTGCCCCGAGGTGAACGAAACTAATCAACCCCCATTCCCTGGCCACTAGGATTGACCTCATGGCAGCCCAGTTCCTTATGAAAGTCACTCAGGTTCCCCTGGACTCGCTCCCCAGGCGGAATGTCCTATGGCACCTCAAACTAGAGTATGAGCTGTTCATGAACCATTCCTGGCTGTTTCACATGGCCATGGCAGTCCAAGGAAGCACTCTTAGCCAAAGTCTTTTACTCCCCTCACTTTGACTATGCCCCCAGCTCCCATCGTGGGAGAATTCCATGAACGAGAACTCGGTCATGAAGCTCAAAAGAAAGTACGAGTACTTGTTGGAAAGCAGAGGCAGAGAGACATTGATATTATTACTCCTATATGTTATAACATATACTTCACAAGTGGATCATATGACCTCAACTCGTAAACTGCAGACGGTTTTTTAGCAAGAAATATAGCCCAATCTGTGAGGATGACTGACAAGGCCTCGTTTCAGGCTGAGGCCATTGCCATAATGGATGCTCTAACCCAGGGGTTCCCAAACTGGGGTACATGTACCCCCAGGGGTACATTTGCACGTTTCAGGGGGTACATTTGGTCTGAAGGAAACAATTACTTGCACAATACATGGTGTTGTAATCTGCACTCAGATTGCACTTTTCTCATTTTCTTTGTGTTGATTAGCACCACCTTTATTGAAATTTCTTGGGTGTAAGGTAATACCATTTGTTTTTACTATTATAAACCTCACATGGCTTGATCTGCAGTGTAGATCTGTAGGACTACCTGTACCAATCTAGAAATGACTGGTACAGGACGTGTTTATCGACGCGTCAGTGCCTGGCGGCTCACGTCCTTTTTTACTATTAAGCTTAATTTTTAGTGTTAGGGGTACATGGGAACCTATAAAAAGCCTAAGGGGTACTGAGGAACAAAAAGTTTGGGAACCCCTGCTCTAACCCATGCGTTCCGAAATGGGAACATGTTATTCACACGGATTATAGGGCAGCTACTGATTGCCTGCAGCAGGATACGCCCACTTATAACGTCTACCTACTGACCATGATTCTCGTGTTCACAGAACGTATCATCGGCCAAGGCAGGCGTGGCATCTCCAATTGGGTCCCTAGCCACGTCGGCATTCGGGGAAACGAAGTCGCAGGTCAACTAGCGGATCTTGGCAGGGGTATAACAGGACCATAAAGCAGAATGGAGGCTGTAGGTCATGCTGGCGTCTTGCAACTCTCCTTAAAAGAAGCCAGAACCTCCCCATCTGCCAGGCGGTATGGTGATGCCACACCGTATGAGCAACTGACGCTCTCTGCAATAAGATCAAGAGCTGTCGAGATGATCATGCACAGCCTAAGGCTAGTTTATCCATGTGCATAGCAGATCATTGACACAATAAGCAAAGTGATCGATCTTGCGAGCATTGCGGTGTGCCAGAAGCCAAATTGGTGCATTATTTATTAATGTAATAAATAATGCAATCCTTCTAGTACTGGTGCTGGCCTGGTAAGACGGTTGAGCCTGGCACTACCTCAGTGGGAACTGGAGAGCTGAAAGAAATGACAGGATCTTTTAGTTCGAGTGAAAGTTAGTTCATTAACCTCACTGAAACAAACGGGTGTTACAATGCAACTAGAACCAGTACACAAGAACAAATACAAAAAAAAAGTAGTTTTATGAATAGTAATGGAATTATAGAAATAAGGGGTATGATATTAACAATGATACAGTAATATTAACACTCCTGATAAAGACAATTACATTAATACTAATATCAAGAATGACAATGAAAGTATTGATTATAATGGTAATATTAATGATGAAAGAAGTGGTAATGAGTCGGATATCAGAAAGAATAAGAGGTTTAACAAATAACAATAAAACAAATATCCTGATAGTGCTATAGATAATTATGATAATGATAATGTCAACTGTAATAAAGCCGATGAAATTGTTAATGATCATAATAATTACTGGGAAATTAGCAACGATAATGACGATGAGATTAATGATAATTAAGGGAATGAAGTGACAATCATAATGTTAATAATGAGGATGGTAATAATGCTCATGAAAAATTATGATACTGATTATAACAACAACGATGATAATGATGATTATGATTGCAAGAAAAGTTATGATACCAATAATGATAATACAGTAATTGTTGTAATAATAGTAATGAAAACAATGATACTAACACAATTAGTAACTGATAATTATCACAAAATAATGGTAATAATTGCAGTGGATAATAAATTAACTCAATTGATTTTGTAGTTGACTGGTAACGTGTCATACTACTACGTGTTTCTAGAAGTGTGGGCCTGATGGCTCTCAGGTGATAGACTAAAATGGAAGTTGACAAGTTTTCCAGTAGGCAACTTTGCAAAGACAAGTCAAATAGGTGATTTAAAAAGCAACATGAAAAGGATATATTCGACACAACCATCAGAATCATTACAACCTATATATAAAGGCAATGCACTATACACGTACTTGGCAATACGGAGAGGATACACTTTATTCTTAAAACACACACACGTTGCGGTCGCGAGTGGTAGTAATAGTGGACACCGGTACATAGTAGTCTTTCATCCCATCGTAGATAGTCCTAAAATTTATTTTGAAATTCATTATTGTTAATTCTGTTGATTCAGTAATTATACACACACACACATGGAAACACACAGACACACACGTACACACAAACCGAAGAAAAGCAAATTCACGTCATGTTACAGTCAGTAGATTGATTAAATTGCAACTAGTGACGCCAGGTGAACAGGTGGGTCATCCCGAAGTCTGCGGGATGACCCACCTGAAATCCAGGGGAAAATTCACTGCAACAATAATAATGATAATTATGACAAAACGAATAACAATGCTGCTGATAATAAAGAAATAATAATAATGGCACCAGTATATACCAACTATCGAAAAGACACTCATTGGCGCAATGGAACGAAAAAAGGTAAACAAGAAGGGGATCCGTGACACGCCATCAAAAAAGCACCTACCGGACAAGTTTCAATCACTTGAGCGAGATTCGCGGAAGTGGCTGGACTTACAGAGTGCAATCGCAACGAGACTGACGGTTAGTTAGAGAGCGCCGTGGTTACCCTCTCCCTTTCCTTTTATTTATATATTATATTCCTTTATTCTTTAAGAAGAAATGTCGCGGAGAAAGCTAGTTAGTTCTAAAAAGCGTTGCCGGTAAGTAATCAGCTCCATTCAGTAGTTGGAGCTGAATGGAACAAAATGAAATATATCTCGACAAAATATAGTGTTGGAATGATCTATTTACATCGATTTATTTACATAATTGGCTAGTATATAATTAACTTTAAATCTGAATAGTCATAATTTGTATTTGATGTTTATTAATGTATAAAATTCTGTTTGTCCCTCGCTGATTGAAATCAATAGGTCATAGAGAGGTATTATTCACACTGGATGGGAGTTTATTTGATAGATTAATCTGCAGGTTATAAAACCATCGAGAGCACGCCTATTTATGCAATTTGGATTTTAGTTACATGCATTTTGTTAAGCGTTTAGTTCCCTTCCTCCTCACAGTGCCCTCGTTCTGTCTCATACTCAATCGCCGTCCTGCGGGTCTTGCAAATTGTATATACGAGGCGGTACCTTGGGTGTACACGACATAGTCAGAACCCCAATACCTCCCCAAACATATGACAGTTTACAAAAATATGAATTTTTATGCATAAATTGGAACAAGCTAAAATAATTTGTCATTGAATATACAAGGGTGGGCCAAAGGGTACATAGCAATTTAATACATCATATAGTCTCTAAGATGGCCTAGGACACGTCCTCTGGGTCTTGGCCCCATGGTATCTGGTATGGCCTCGCTGGGTTGGGGATCCGATGGCACCTGCCGTGGTTCTGCATTGCCAGGTGGGGTGCTGTTGGACTGGGGACTAGGTGGTGTCTGCGCATGCATATCTGGTGTTGGTGTTATGTGTGTGACTGTCCGCCCCTCGAAACTGGCAAGTCGGAGATAACGTCTGTTCCATGTTGTGCCATCCAAAGACTGCTCGGTGTCCAGCGTCCATTCTCCTGGTTACACACTGTGCCATGTGAAGTGTTGCGTCTCTTGCGCTGTCGAAGGATCCATCCCCAGCTGCTGCTTGTGAGGTAGAGGTTCTGCACTATCGGTATTGTCGTCCGGCCAGCAACTGGACAGGGGATGCCTCCAAGTCTTGTAAGGGGTAGCGAGAAGTAGTTCTGATGGATATGGGGCATGCAGCTTACACATCCTGCATGATGATCTCTTCTGAGTCACCTCCACATCGATTCCAGGCTAGAATACTGGTTGTCTAGCGTACCTGCTTCCTTGGGTACCTGCAACTGTCTGTGTTTTCTGCTTCTTCTTTGCCTGAAGCATCGACTGTCGAACCCTGTCTGATAACTCTATTAACAATGGGTGGTGAGTTGTTGCATTTACGTGCCCAGTGCCCTAAAGCACCACACTATCGACGCATAGTTTTGAAGGTAGGGCAAATACTATTATCCTTACACAATTGCCATACGACTCGCACCACGTTTCCCGGTTGCTAGGCAGAGCTTTGTTTTCTATGTTTTATACAGGTCCACTGTGAGCCTCTGCTTCTGCCTCGACTTGTGTAGTGGTAAGACCAATACATTTCAATTACATCACAAACGCTGGACATACCGTAAGTTCCGCAACTTTTCATTGCTAGTTATTTAGCCCTGTAATGACCATTCGCAATAACAAGTAATCAAGATTGGCTTTGCATCCTGGGCACTTAAACTCATAGTCGATACTATCACTAATGTTTTCGCTATATTCCTGGGTGTAGTTAAAGATATTATGTTAGGTACCTACCGCGCACTTTGGTCCAACTATGACCGCAAGCACAAGGTCGAGAGCTTCACCCATAGAAAAAAAATTCCCATGTACTTTGCTTGCTATGCGCATTCATAGCTTTCTGAAGGCTCTTGTCACACAATAACTTCACTGAAATTACTTCCAATCCTTCTGGCCATTCACATACCTTGTATTTTTTTACGATCTGTGCCCATACACGAAACTTGGTCATCGTCATTCCCAGCCTGGCAAGGCGTCATGGGCGCAGGTGGCCTGCATTATGGTGACAGGTCCCTGGGCGCCACACAGAGCACCGCCTCGACCACATCTCCTTTGCCCTCCTTTTTCTGTGACTCCTCTGTTAGATGTTCAGGATTTGCGTGGAATTGAAGCTCAACGGTCCAGCCTTGTTAGGATTTTATCGAAGGGATCAGGGAAACCCATCTGTGCATCTGCGTTTATTTCCTTTCTTCTTCACGGTTCCCTCCCTTGGTCCCGTGCTCACCCGCCGTCCGGGACCTTGAGGTGTACATGACATACTTAGATCCCAATAACTTTTTGTTATTGTTTGTATTTGTGATTTTGAATGATTCAACTTGTATATAAAAAGCATATTATTAGATAAACTAAGTACATGTTAGATATCAAAAGACGTTAGCCAGAAATCAGAAGAAGGGATCTGTCTCTTTCTCAAGTCTCTGTTTATGAATGGTATTTTTTCAAAGCAAGTTTCATTAACGTAATGAGTCTACAGGTTGCTTATAGAGAGTTCAGTTCAGTTCCCAAACTGTAATAGAGTGTTTGAGGATTGGATATGTTCTCATCAGTGTACAAAATTTCTATAGACAATTAAGCTATTTGTGTATGCGCTGCATAAATTCAGAAACAAGGCAAGAAATATTGAATTTGTATAGGAAACTACGATGTGCATTTTTTGTACCAGTGTAATAAAGAAAATAGCTTGAGGTCACATCTTTATACAACATATTTTTAAGATCTTATATTAAGCGGGACAATCATTGAGAATGGACTGATGATCTGATATCCATGTCATTACTAATGAAAGTTGAACGAGTTGATAATCTTACCTGTTGTGAAAATCAGATGAATGAGCAAGTGGCAATGGAGAAACTGAGATTAGAATTTGAAATTTAAAAGATGCAGCTACATGGAATTAGATGTAGAGGAGAATAGAGTAGGTCATTTACCTGAGTTTGAGGACTTCTTCATTCATTTTGAAAAGGTTGCCTATATCAAAGGATAGGAGGAAAGTGACTGGGCCATGCTAGTGCGGTGTAAATTGAAGGGTAAGGCCAAAGAGGCGTGTGCCTGTCTGAGTGTGATGGAGTTTGTAGATTGTAAGTTAGTGAAGCAGTGTTGAAGATGGAAATGATGGAAGTGTACAGGAGAAGGTTTAGGGATATTAGGCAGATGAACTGACAAACTCGTTTTGAAATGACTAGAATGCGTACGATGATTTGATAGACCGTAAATTTGAAGAGGTAGAGACTATGAATGAACTGAGACAGTTAGTCATGACGGAGCGTTTAAAAAATGTTGTAGATCCTGATATTAGGAATGAGGTAAGTAAAAACAAAGTGAAGCAATTAATGGATGCAGCTAGTTTGGTTGACTAGACATAGACAAAGGGTAATAAGGCATAATAAAAGCCAGATTTATGATAAACATTACCAGAATTATGACAAGAACTTTAAGCTTCAAACCAATTCCATGAGGGTGATATTTCGCTTGGGTTTTATATACAGGGAGATGTGCTAATGAGATATGGAGACCTGCTGATCATTGGGAAGTAAGGGGACAGGTTGTAATCCTAAACAAATATAGGGAACATTTTACTGCCTCATTCCATGATTCTTGTTTGTCTGGACATTTGGGAGTCAAGGGCCGGATACTCAAAACTCGCAGCGGGTTCGCTCTCGTAAGGTACGGTGTCCTTACGGGGTCATAAATCTCCCATACCCAGAGAATGAATACAGTATCGTAGGCACCTAGTAACCGAAAGTAAACATCACAACCGTAGTTCGATGGGATGCCCTCAGATGGCAGGGCCATTTCACATTGACAGTCTTTTAGACATAATTAC
>NW_028234413.1:33532658-33555158 GCF_977035675.1 Penaeus japonicus | reverse complement strand
GTTTATGAAAAAAATCTGGGATTGCGCTGCTTTTACCCAAAAATATTACAATTTCGTTATAATTTGTGCCTCAAATGATAAAAAGAAGAGTTTACTTACCACTTAAGGTGCTAGAGTGTCAGAGAAGGCCATGAACGTTTGACAGGTGAACTCTGAGACTTTTGAACGTAAGTGTCAGGAAAAGTTTCGTAATTTAGTACATTTCTTTCGCCTTTTTAATTGTTCTTGTCCCCTCTTGAATCATTTGATATACCTAAGTTGGATTTGGCATGCGTGTTATAAGAGAGAAAAATGATTTAGAGCACTAAAGAGGTTGAGAGTTGTTTGTATGGTGAAGATATTAGATAAGACAGGAAAGTTGTGATGGTAATAAGAGAAAACATTTTGTATGAATAACGGTGTTATCTTGATATAAAATCTAAAGTGCTCTTTTGGTGATAATAGTGATGAAACAGTGTCATCATAATTTTGAATGGAATCAATTCAGTGCTCTAATTAACCTACAATATTATAGTGGTATCTTTCTCCAGTTAACCACACCTCACAGGTAAAAGTTAACCTATATCTAATTGGAGAGAATACAAGGACAGCTGAGGTTTTAGACCAAGTGAATTTGTTTTCATTTAATTCAACTTCTTTTTAAGTCTACATTCCACAAATATGAGGCAGATTTTATGGTGAGATGTATTGGAAAGAGTAAATTATCCTGTAATGCAAGTTTTGGAAATTGCCCATAGTTGATAAGAGTAGATATTTAAAAAAAAATTGCTACAATGCCAGTATGGCCATTATTGGTAATAGTGGTCTGCATATAATATATTTCTTATAACCATCTGTAACATGTTAAACATGGAATTTGTTTTCGTAATTTCTTTTCTACCACAAGTCAGGGACTAGTGGCACCTGTGCAGAACACCAGGCATGTTCTATTTCTTAAAATAGGATTGATACATGACATATCAAGGCTTTTGCGCTCTCTTTCATTCACTTGTCATGATACAAAAGTCTTATATGTGTTTTTGACACATTTTGTGTTTTACTATATTATGAAGCTTTTATGTGCCATCTGACTAGCTTTCTCAATATTGTAATCCACTTAAATTCCCTATCACCTCTTTATGTTCTTTACATTCAGGCTGGCAGAAAAAGTACAGTTTTATGGGAGGACAAATGGGGAAGTATTATTTTTTGCATATTCTTAGTGTCATGATAAATTTTCTTAATAGTGCTGCATTACTAAATACCCTCAATACATTATTGATGGATTCCTCTCAACCTTTTTTACTCATAGAATGTGGATATAATCTGCAATTCCTCCCCTATACCCCACAATCTGGGCATAAGTAATTGGGGAAGGCATGAGGTAAATCAGTGTGTGTGTGTGTATGTATGTATGTATGTATGTATGTATGTATGTATGTATGTATGTATGTATGTATGTATGTATGTATGTATGTATGTATGTATGTATGTATGTATGTATGTATGTTTGTTTATGTATCTGTGTGCAATTTGAATAGATGTTAATATATTAGAATTCAATATCAAAATAAAGACACCCAAAAATCAAGATAAGGAGCATAAAGTGATATAAAGAAAGGTAAAGGCTTATTTCAAAACTGCAAATTTATTCATATATTACCCGGCAATTTTCTTCCTCTACTCCATGCCCTCCCCTATTATTGGGGCCGAGATTGTGGGGGATAGGGAAGGAATTGTGGGTTATTTCTACTATAGTAAATGGTGTGAGAAATCTATCAATACCACTTTCATGGTATTTAACCCATTGCCAACGGGGCGCCTAATGACCTAACTGGTCGTCAAGGCGGGTCTACGACACTAGTGGCACTGGCCAAAAATTAGAGGGACAGGGAAAGGGTTTTCTCCGCCCTCTGGGTAGCACAGACAAGCCCAAACAATATTTTTCCATAAATCCATCATAAAATGTGAGTTTAGGCTGACTTTGGACCCCATAGCTCTGGGGCTAGCGCCATTGCAGCCATAATACTTCATGACTGTGTGCGCGCTTCAACTCTGAGCAGATCCCGGTTTCACGTCATGTACTTATTGACTCCCGTCTTTTAGGCGTAATCGGTGCCAACATGTATGCCATGACACCCGTACGCAATGGGTTAATAACACAGTAAACACTATTCAGAAAAATAAACATCACAAATAAATATGAAAGAAATAACCATCCCTAATGAAAAAAATATATATATAGATGGAAAAGAGCGAGGTGACCTGTGCATTTTTCTTTCCTTCTGGTGCCTGGAGAGTGTGGTATTATCTATGTTTTTGATTTCACACTAAACCTACACTGGTGAATATTACAGTGATTATAGTGATTTTAATGATAATTTCCATCATCAGTCACTAAATACTATTATTACTATTAGTTTGATTGTAAAAACAATAATAGAGAACAGTCTGATAGGTAAAAGATAGAGATCAACCCGTGTTGGCACATTCACGTCATCCAGACCTATGCAAAATTTTATACTGTTGGCATGTTCACATTGCTTGTATCCATCAGGGTAAAAGATGGTTATATGGAAATTCCACAAAAGCCAGTGATTAGAATGTTGCTACAGCTTTTGTGCTCATTGTCTCCATATTTGATGAGAAATTGCTGGGGGGCTCTACAAATTCTTTCAGGCCTGAATATAGGTGGTGAATTGTTACCATAGTGCCTGCAGGCATGAAGGTGGTGGCAATTGCTACAATCCATGCCAATCTAATTACTGCCAATATTGTTGCTAGAGGTGGTGAGCATTAACTACAGTGACGATAAACGACCAGTACACATCATTAGCAGATCATTATTTAGATACAGTAAATGATATATAAATGATTGATGAAACTTGACATTTCTTAAGCAATATTCTTGAATCTAATAGTTAGTAGTGGAAATACAGAGCATGGAAAGTTCTAAAGTTCTATTTAATGGCCACAATATATATTTTTTTGAAATTAGACACAATTTGATTTGAATGTGCATATGCCATATATATATACTTGGCACAGCAAGCATATTATATAGACATACTTTTCCATAACCTGTTTTTGTTTCTGTTGCTAGCACTGATTTTGCCTTATTTGGGAGTTGTAATACACTTAAGGGATCTGGTAAAGAATAGAGAAAATATATTTAACAGTGTCTCAGACTGGCAATATGAAGTTAATTAGTATCATAAACTGGAGGACTTTTGATTTCTATTGGAATTAATTACACATATGTGAATAACCAGAATAATGTAGATACAGTGGAATTGAAATAGAAATACCGCAATGAAGGATGGTAATTAAATGACATTTCATGATATTCCTTATATTCCTTGAAATTTATAGTGCTAGCAAAAAAATTAAGCTATAACTTATATACTAGTAGTTTTATGAACCTCTAAAGCTTCTTCTGGTCAGAAGTATGTGTAAGCACAGTAAGTAAAATATTGTATATTTTAGAGCAAGGAAAAGAAATAAGATTAACTATAACCAATGCTCTCATATTACTGCCTACTGTAGTGCATCTGAAGTTTTATTATTATTGTTATTATTATTATTATTATTATTATTATTATTATTATTATTATTATTATTATTATTATTATTATTATTATTATTATTATTATTATTATCATTATCATTAGTATTGTTATTATTATTATTATTATTATTATTATTATTATTATTATTATTATTATTATTATTATTATTGTTATTATTATTTTTATTATTATTACTTTTAGGTGACTTTATCAGTGCACAGATGTGTTCAGACAAAGTTATATTGGAATTAGAATTAGACAGGAAATATAAAATGATATTTGATGGTGTTGTAGTTCCGTGACCAAGATAGATATATAGATATGAAAAAGTTGCTAGTCAGAATTAATAGCCATGCCAGTCAAAAAAGTATTTATATTTATTAACTTGTCAAGATGAAAAGTTGTACCAGATAAAAGTTGTCAAGTCATTTGCTTGTCAGGATCAGAGTTATCCTCAATTAAAGAAAGAGGAAAAGAAAAATTATTGAGCTTAGTAATAGTTAGGAAGTTTTATTTGTTTGTATAAATAATTATTATCAGTTTCTGGTTTGTCAATAAGTATATTAATATTTTTGATATATTGTATATCTATCTGTATTTAGTGTGTTGTGAATAATCAAAATATTATGTATGGTGGAGTATTATACCGCATGGAAAATCCTAGAGAAAATAGATAAGGGGTTTGATTGTATTTTGTATGAAACCCAAACTGTGTCTAAACTTCATACAGAGTTTGGACTCTGAAGTCTCTCTTAATAATTTAAAGCTGCTTAATGGTTGCTGGGTACTCATTTTCTATGAATGTATAATGACTGTATGAAGTTACCCCTCATTAAGGGATGACTTCAGACTGGACTTGTGATTTTTTAAGTCCCCATATATACATGACTCAGTTTTTTGTGTGTGGTAGGCAAACCACATCTTATATTTGGATAAGAAAAAATGTTAAGATTTGTACTTTTTTATATCATTAACTAGTTATTGTTAAAAAAACTATGAAAATGTCCAAAGATCCCCAGCTTAACTGTAACTAGGATGAGTTTCAGTATAACATGGTGTTTCATATACCCTTCAAGATAAGTAAATATGCATGCCTTGCAGGTGCACAGGATGGCCTTAGATTATATTGTACAATCAATGTTACTGTTGCTTGTAAATATACAAGTAGAAGGCTGCTACGTACATACAATAAAGTGTATTTGTCAGTAATCAATTTCTGACTATGAGCATTTGGTTTGTTAGTTACTTTCCCAACTGAACCTCATAATTGGAAAATATTTGCACCTAATGTTCTTTACAAATAAGCAAATGACAAAATACACCAGACTGGAAATACTGCTTCATGAGTAAGCAGGTTCATTTCTATTTATCAATATTTTTACTCATTACCAGAAATACCAATCTGTAGATGTTGAAATATAAGCCTTAGTACTGAATGTCAAGTCAATTAAAATACATATATATATTTTTTTTCAGAGTGTGTATTCTGAGTGGAGCTATGGCAGTCCTGAGAAAACAACCAACATAGTTATACAAAGCCAAACGGACAAATTGATCACTGGTGAAGAGAAAACATTTTCTGTTCCTGCAAAACACAAACAGCTCTGTGAGTGTTCAAAGCAAAGGAATTCATAAAGACTTGGTTTGGGGATATCACCTCAAAGATGAGTGCTCAGCTCCTTCATCCCGGTGTTGAAGCTTCGAAGATGCTGGAGGCGGCTTTGCAGCAAATGGATGGAATTATAGCAGGTTTGTATATTTGCTCTCTTTCTTTTGTGAGAAAATTGTCATTTCTTTATGTATATAAATGTATGAATGGTTAGGCATGTGGGTTTACACACCTATAGATGTCTTCCTTGATTATTGAGAAGAATGCAATTTCCAGTCTTGCGGATAGCAAATATACAACTGTCAGACTGATTGTGTATGCTTTTTGTATATTTATTTTTGTAACCATAAATGATTATGCTCAGGCAATGCAATATGTTCTAACAATAAGTCACAAATGGACCAAGAAGTCTTAGCTACTTTTGGTAGGGGATAAATAAGACTATAAAATAATCTTAGTTAATTGTTATGCAAGGCCAAGGAAATAGGAAATATGAATTTCAATGTGATACTTTGTGATTTCTAGGTAGATGGTCATATGAATAATTTGCAATGCACCTAATTATTTCCTGGACTGTTTTAGAGAGATAATGCATCAACATGAAGGAAAAAAATATTTATGATAAGTGGGTAACAGAGAATGTAAGTTCAGTGATAAGCAACAAGACAAATCTAGATTAGAATAAGAGGAAGAAACATGGATGATAAGTAGTTAACAAGACAAAAATGTTTATATCTGTATCTATATATTTCTTTTCTATTTTCATCTATGATGTATTAATTCTGTAACAAGTTCAAGCAGTGACACAAGAGTGATTCAGCAAATATTAAAATGATAAAGCATTACACACTAAATCTGCAAGTCACAGTATCAGTATAACTCCATACTTCTCACCTTGCAACACACACACAAGATACCAGGGAAAAAGACTACATGTGCAATAGTTCAGATAAAAGGAGCTTTTTATTAAACACCAAAGTAAGAACATTTGCAGAATGAAATAGAATTCACATTAATACAGAATTAAGTTGTTCTCTTGGATTGGATGAAGCCTGAGAAGCATTGCATTATAGTGAAACCAGGCTGGGATGGCAGTAGGTTGATCTGATTTTATTTTCATGTTTCATTTTGTTGGATTTATATAAGTTGTCGTCTGACGATCAGTTTTATTTTATAAATGTATTGTAATTCCAGGTGTCAGATTTTTTTTTACATGACAGTGATTATTTATACAAGGTTAGTCCATGTATTGAAATAAGTGTGAAAACATCTTCATGCTCAGTGAAGGCTATTTGTGAGAAAGTATTTTTTCAATGCTACCGACTATTAACCCTTTGCTCATGGGCTTGATGTAACCATATAACAGCAAAAGACATTTTTGATAAATCGAAGATTGTAAAAAAAATGTTTTACCCAATGAAATAGATGATATTGATAAAATAAGACCGTGAATTCAGATATTTCATAATTTCTTGAAATCTTATACTTTGGATGAATGTGGATGTTTGCAAGTAGTTACTGTCTGTGCATAGATATATTAGTTGATTATTATGGATATTTTACTTGGAGCTATAGATAAAGCGATGTGATGGAAATTCAAAACGCTAAATTTTCATTAATAGAAGTTTTTATGTGTTAGTAATCAAACTAATTTTCTGCAGGCTGCCAGGTGGATTCTGCCAGGTATGATGGAATGGAATATAATGTTATGTATACTTTTTGTATATGCACCTTTTTTTCAGTTGATGAAATGCGATATCTGATATAAATGTTTCCCTTTTCTAAGTGTTGTTTTATATTTGGTTTGAGATGATTTATTCATGATGATCCCTCCCTCCCCAAGTCTTGTAGTGACCTTGCCAAGTGTACAAAATGTTGAGTTTCTGGTAACAACCAACTCTAAGGGGATGACTGACCCAAAAAATCCTAACAATTTCATATTGATTTTGAAATGGATTCTACAGCTAACACCTCTTTAACAATGATAAGATTGTTTTTCTTTTTGTCCTAGTGCTTATATACACAGGAAATAGGACTAATCTGCAGCTAGTGCACAATACATGTAATGCTAACATGACTCATACTGTTTCTAGATGTTGCAAAAAGTAGAAGAAAAAAATTATAACAATTTATTTTTCACCATGTTATGGGAACCTCAATATTTTTTTACATGGTCTTATGCATGTTTCCCATGGACACTTGGCTTATTCCTTTATGGGATGTTGTTTTGATTTGTGTTACATATCATGCAACTCACTTTCTTTTGAAAAAACACATTTTGCACATGCATAAGAAAATATCTTGTTGATGATTTTTTAAAGACAGGAACAGGAAATTATTGCTGTATATCCAGGCTGCTGCTTTTATATAGAGACAGATATATAATAAATTACTATTATTCTATTATGTCCAACAGGAACTCAGTTAGACCTGGCAAGTCTCCCAGACCGCAGTGTGTCACCAGTTGCCACAATATCAGAGTTAGCAGAGAAACTACGTCTTGCACTGCAAAGCTCGCAGGTATGGTATTTGTTGTCCTTTTTTTCTTCTTTTTCTTTCTGTCTTCCTTCCTTTCTTTCTCTCTTTCTTTCTCTCTGTTTTTTCTTTTTGTCTTTCTTTTTTCTTTCTTTCTTTTTTCTTTCTTTTGACTTTCTTTCTCTTTCTTTCTTTCTTTCTTTCTCTTTCTTTCTTTCTTTCTCTTTCTTTCTTTCTTTCTTTCTTTCTTTCTTTCTTTCTTTCTTTCTTTCTTTCTTTCTTTTTTTTCTTTTTTCTTTCTTTTTTTTTTATTTTTTCTTTCTTTCTTTCTCTTTCTTTCTTTCTTTCTCTTTCTTTCTCTTTCTTTCTCATTCTTTTTCTTTCTTTCTTTCTTTCTTTCTTTCTGTCTTTCTTTCTTTCTATCTTTCTCTCTTTATCTCTCTCTCTCTTTCTTTCTTTTCTTTCTCTCTTTCTCTTTCTTTCTTTCTTTCTTTCTTTCTTTCTTTTTTTCTTTCTTTGCAGCAAATATGTATTGACAAATATAGGATTACCAATAGATTACCATAAATATTTGTTCAAGATTTATCAAATTCGTTAGTGCTTTTTATCATTTTAGTCATCACTCACCCATTTCCTGTAGAGACTTTTAAACCAGACCAGACTAGTAATATGTAGATATGCTTTTCACATATATGGATTATTTTGTGTTTGTGTGCGATGAACAATATTTGTTTGGATACAGTAGCACATGAAATTACGTGTTCAGAATAAGACTGAATAATTCCGCATTGCAAGATATATAATTGATATTTCAAAGTTACATTTTAATCTGAAATACATTTATAATTAAGAGTTGAATGTCAGTTACTTATCTTGTGATGTGGAATAGTTATTTCTCATTCATAATTTTCCTCCATTTGTGAATATAAACTTTTTTTTCTTGAAATATCTTCACAGGCTGATGCATTGTTGCGTATTTCTGTTAATTAATTCATATATTTCTCTTCTTCTCTCTTCTCTCTTCTCTCTTTTTCTCTTTCTTCTCTCTTCTCTCTTCTTCTCTCTTCTCTCTTTTTCTCTCTTCTCTCTTTTTCTCTTTTTCTTTTTCTCTTTCTTTCTCTCTTTCTCTCTCTCTTTCTCTCTCCTCTCTCCTGTGTCCTCTCTCCTCTCTCCTCTCTCCTCTCTCCTCTCTCCTCTCTCCTCTGTTTTCTCTCTCTCCTTCTCTTTATTGATATATATGTATAATGAAAACATCCTCAGGCCAAACCAGTTATGTTTGCATTGTCAGCCTTGTGTTGATTCTGAATTTATTGCCAACCTTATTTAGATTCGAATTTATTAAATGGAAATGGTTGATTTTTTGCCATAATTTGGAATAGTTTTTATGATTTGAACTGTTCACCAGTGCTACTCCTCTCATAATTTATTCACTCCAGCTTCCTTCTGTGAATGAGTCACTGTCTCACAGTCTAAATTTGTTTAATTGATTTACAGCAATGATAATGATAGTGATGACAAAATAATAGTGTGGACATTTTATTCATATAGCCACTCAGTTTTTATATTAGTTCCTTAGCTACAGAAAGGTTATTGATCCACTCATTAAGGCTTTCATTCATTGAACAGTCCTTCATTGTCCCACTCTCTTACACATCTTATCCTGATCACCTGCTTTCTCCCGTAGCTCTACCCAGTCCCTCTCTCTTATGTACGAATGCTTACATTAATTGATATTCACAAGTTTATGAATTTAATTGTTATGAATTTCACTGATTTAAATCTTCATCTTTTGACCAAATTTATTGTCATAATGTTTTACTTTGTGCTTTATTTCATTAAATCGCCTTATTGTTCTTTCATTTCATCCACTGACACTCACCCTTTTACATGCATGCACCTTGCTCTGCACACAGAATCACACATTTGCACATGCATAGTCATGGACATAATGCACACTCACACCTCTTACCCCTTCACACCTACACATATGTACACATATACACTCACACATACACTCATGCACTAATACACAGAACATACTCACATTTACATACTAGCATAGGTACGTGAATGCACACAGAGTGAGGGAAGACCGATCATCAAGATCTTCAGGAAGAAAATTTGTGTCAAGCTATTTATTAAGAATAGACTTCAAAATCCAATTAGCCACATAAGATAGGATACTGGGTTGATATTTGAATGGATTAGAGCAGTAGCCCATCTTACACAAGTTGAGCGAGTAGGAGATTGAGGGGTATAAGTACTAGCAATAAGGATATAGTGAATTAGTCAAACAAAGCATAGGAGTCAACTATCAGCAAATCCATTATGGAATTAGGCCATAGTCCTTGGTCATCACCAAGGAAAGCATCCAACAGATCCTTGTAAAATACAAAGATTATTAAAGGTATCATTAAATGTGAGAGAGGCGAATTGAGTGGAGAAGAGAACATTCAAACTCACTAATCGGGTGAATGTGTCAGGAAGGAGAAGGTATAAGACCATTGGGGGTGGAAGAGAGGAACAAAGTCACTGTTGCAGTAGAGATTGGGAGGATATTTTTGGCCAAGGACCAGAAAGTAATGTTACTAGGAGATGAAGTTAGTTTGTCACACATTCCTCAAGCCGAAGGTACATGTAGCCCTATGTCCTGCAGCGATTCCCAGGGATTACTAGGTTTTGACACTGGCATAAGGAAGAAAATTAATCCTTCCAAGGGGAGTAAGTAAGGTATTTTTTTTTACTCTGAACAAACTCAAAATGGCACATAAAAGGCATTCAGTAAGTGGGAGAGGGGGGGTAAGTCCCAAATATGCTGAGGGAGAGAGTGCTTGAGTGAGTGAGTGAGTGAGTGAGTGAATGAGTGAGTGAGTGAGTGAGTGAGTGAGTGAGTGAGTGAGTGAGTGAGTGAGTGAGTGAGTGAGTGAGTGAGTGAGTGAGTGAGTGAGTGAGTGAGTGAGTGAGTGAGTGAGTGAGTGAGTGAGTGAGTGAGTGAGTGAGTGAGTGAGTGAGTGAGAGAATGAGTGAGGAAGGGAGAGATCGAGTGAGGGAGGGAGAGATCGAGTGAGGGAAGGAGAGAGCGAGTGAGTGAGTGAGTAAAGAAAGGACAGTGTAATGGCAGGCAGGAAGAGAGAGAGGGAGAGAGAAAGACAGAAAGAGAATCCACACAGACACAGAGAAAAAAAAGCAGAGAGGTCACACAGACACAAACGCATTCATGATAAACTCATCAACCCAACTACACCTGTTCCCTCCTAAATGGAACCACCCATTTCCCCATCTCCCCGTTTCCCAATCGCTCCGCATTGCATCGCGTTCACTCCCGTTTCACCGAGCCCGCCTTGACCTTCAGGATGACGGCGACTTCGATGACGTGGACGAGGAGACGAAGAAGTTCCTGATGGAGTGGCTGAAGAAGCGGACCGAGGAGGACGTGAGTACCGCTGGCTCGAGACTGTGTAGGGGCGTCACTAGCACGATGTCGGGTTCCTCTCTCGCTCGTATTTTGGGTTCTTCACCAGCCCGAAAGGCCACCGCTTCGTTGACGCATATAGATTAGGTCACGTTGTTGTTGTTTATCTTGTTTTTTTCCCCCTGAGGTCGGGCACGTGGTCGTGGTTTTGCGCTGAGGTCAGTTTCACAGGTAGGTCTCCCGGTTCTCAGTGACCTCGTGTCAACGAAGTGATGGCTGGCGTGCTTGTCATGACCCTTCAGTGCCCTCTTTTTATATTACATGGAACGAAACATGTTTTTTTTTTTCAAGGATAACTTTCATAATTATGGGAGAGGGCAAGTCGTGCTAGTGAGCTTACTTTCTATCAAGACAGGGAAATATTTCCCTAATTTTCTTTCTGGTCCTGTTTTTTTTGTTTGGGAGTTTTATTTATGCCCTCTTTTTGGAAGTGTGAATGTCTTCGGATGCTAACAAATGGCGCAGTTTAGATGTGAATTCCCCTTTTTTTTCATCTTTAATGTCCTCTTGAGCGCATCTTCTTGTAATCTAAAAGGAGCTGACGAAACGTTCCTTACCGACTTCCCCGCCTTTACGAGTTTATGTAAAAGAAAATAGCGGCGCGGGAGCCGTATTTTTAGAGCCACGTAAAGTCTGCAAATTGAAGTATTCCCTGCGTGCGTGTCCCCCATCTGCTGACAAGGTCGGAGACTATATTCAACTGTTACTCATAGGCGGCCTTAACGCCAGATGCCGCTCGCACCTCCGTCACGCGCACTTGCATCGACGGATTGTGAAGGGGGCAGTTGCCGGAATATTTCCTATGAAACAAGACGTCACTCTTCGGAGGACGCGGCGCAGTGGCATAAGCACAGGCGAGCGACGTTACTGAACGAACGGAGTTGATAAGCGAGGCATTACTCACCATGGAATAATTAGCCGGGAGACTGGATCCCGCCGGCACCTGGTGGGGCTGAAAGGTGGCTGCGATTGACTGCGGGCTGGCAGGAGAGGGAGGGAGGGAGGGAGGGAGGGAGGGAGGGAGGGAGGGAGGGAGGGAGGGAGGGAGGGAGGGAGGGAGGGAGGGAGGGAGGGAGGGAGGGAGGGAGGGAGGGAGGGAGGAGGGGGGAGGGAGGGCGGGCAAGGGGGAGGCTGTCTCATGAGTGAAACATGCCTCCCGTCAGGCTGGTGAAGACAGCTTGCTGTTTTCAAAGCTTAGTGGCTCTAAAGCGAATTTGTGACAAGCTTTGCAATAGAACGACATCGCCAGGTGAAAGACATTGCATGATTGCATACCATGGCTCATGGAAAAAATATTTGCAAGGTCTGCAAATTTTCATAAGGAACAAGTAATGAATGTCAAAAACGATACATACCTAAGATATTGATTTTGGATATCATTTATCAGAACCTGTAAGTAACTCAGCCTTTATATATTTTTAAATGTCGTTTTAGCAGGTTTTGTATCCCCGAAAACATTTTAATAATTATCCTACACTGTAAAGTTTTTCCTTCAGGAGAATCTTTAGCTCTTAGTTCTCGTAACATCGCCGTCACAACAAAAATACCTTGGTATTAATACCCTGCGTATATGTGCCACGTGGATTTACTGTCCAAGATGTGAACGCTTGAGAAAATATGGGGTGACCATGGAAGGTTGCCTAAGGTTTGTTGATGGAGGCATAAGTAAGCAAGATGTATTCGCAAACATTCCCCGGATCTTTCTCTTTTTTTTATCTTCATTTTAGGGGGGTCAAGTATGTGATCAAAGAGAATGGAGCTGTGACTTCTGCCCTCGTGGTTTTGCGCGCGCCCACTCACATCCTTGAGATTCACCAGCTGAAAATATCGCGTCCGAGGGCGGCTCGAAACTCGTCCTGGTGTCTTCGGCAGGATCTCCTGGAGGGGCGGGCCGTGTAGAACAGTGTAGGGCAGGGTAAGGCAGTGTAGGGGATCCTGAGCGGGAGCGGAAGGTGGCTAAGGATCTTAGATCGAGGGGCGTGAAGGGGATAAGGGAAAGATTTCTTCATTTTACTGATTCACTCATTTCAGGCTTGTGATTCTGTGACTATTTTTTTTCAGATTAGTTTAGATTAGTAAATGTGCGTGCGTGTGTACTTGTTTGCTTGCATGATCGCATGTGTGCCTTTATGTGGAGTCAGTCCTTCCTACGAAAATTTCTACCTGTTGTTTAGGAGCCCATTAGAGTAATTGCCCTGAGCTTGAGAACAATCGACTTGAGCAGTGTGCATAAAAGCCTTACTTTAAGCACTTGCAGCAAGAGGGAGTCAGTGTGCTCTCTCTTCCCGCACCCTCCATCTCCCCGACCATTATTACGCACAGTTATAGTCTTGTTGTCCCCGTTATATGCCTCATTAGTACTCCACGTGACTCGTCCTGTCTCCCCCTCCCTCCTCCTCTCCTCCCCCTTCCCTTCTCCCTCCCTTTCTCCTCTTCTCCCCCGTTCTCCTTGCCCTCCTCCCCCCTCTCCTCGTTCTTCACGCGCTAGAGTAAAAAAAACGCGAGGAAGATCGAGTGCGACCGAGTGTTGTAGGCAAGGAAGGACGAAGCAGGTTAATTAAGTGGTCCTTGCGCTGCCCGTTTCCCGTGCCTCGACCTCTTGCTATAATAGGGCGCTTGGCAGGGGCAGGGGTAGGAGCAGAACTAGGGGTAGGGGCAAAGGCAGGAGCAGGGGCTGGGACAGGGGCAAAGACAAGGACAAGGGCAAGGGCAAGGGCAAGGGCAGGGGCAGGGACAGGGGTAGGAGCAGAGCTAGGGTTAGGGTCAAAGGCAGGAGCAGGGGCTGGGACAGGGACAGGGGCAGGGACAGTGGGAGTATGAGAGGAAAGAGTAGGTGGAAATAAGGGGGGGGGGGCAGGACTGTCGAAAAAAGAAGGTTTAGTAATTGATATGTATGTCTTTACGAGTTATTTTGCCTCGCTTTCCTTTTGATGTTGGTCCAGTGCAAATCCCGATGCTCTCTTTCTCTCTTTATTTGTCTTATTCCCCGAGAGTTTATCATCTTTATTTGTATTTTTTTATGTCTTTTAATAGACTTCGCCATTCAACTTGACGGAGTCCAACTTTTCTCTCGTCCGCTTTAGGTTTTGTTTTTCAGTATTGCATATCTGATGTATTTGGTATGTGCACATATGCCCGCGCAACACTATAGTGCGTAGATTTATTAAGTATTATCAGAAGAGTTGTGTTTAATGGTATTTTCTCCGCTGTCAGCTGTTGACACTTGTTTTGAGCGGGCGGGGGCGGTGGGAGGGGGGAGGGGGGACGCTTGTGATGACTTGTGTTAGTGCGGGCGGTGTAAAAGGCCCTTGAGTGTGGCTTGTGATTTTCGGTGGATTTAGGTGCTCCCAAGTGGATTTACGATGATGTTTGAGAGACGCCTGCCGACGCCTGGCAGACCACCCGTAGTTTTCTGACCCCCTCCCCCCTTTTCTCCTCCCCCAAATAGACTCTCCTGTCCTTCTACATGTCGGATTTGCTTTTTGGATTGTCGGTCATCTTTCCGAGGGTTTCTTCTTGAACCCTGGATCGTCCTCCTCCTCCTCCTCCTCCTCCTCCTCCTCCTCCTCCTCCTCCTCCTCCTCCTCCTCCTTCACCCCTCTCTCTCCTCCTCTCCTTCTCCTCCTCCTCCTCCTCCTCCTCCTCCTCCTCCTCCTCCTCCTCCTCCTCCTCCTCCTCCTCCTCCTCCTTCGCCTTATTATATCCCTGTTACTCCCGATCTTTCCCTTTTACATTCCCCTCATTCTTTCCCTCATTCTTACCTTCTTATTGTCCCATTGACTTACCTCACCCTTCTTCTGTCCCTGTCTTTGTCCCTCTCCTGCTTTTTCTTCCTAATCCTTCTCCTACTCCTTTTCTTTCTCCTCATTCTTCTTCTGCTTCTCCCTCTCCCATTCTCTTTCCCTCTCACTCCATCTCCTTCCTCCCTCCCCCTCCCCTTCCTTCTCCCCCTCCCCCTTCCCTTCCTTCTCCCCCTCCCACTCCCCCTCTCCCTCTCCCTCTCCCTCTCCCTCCCTCTCCCCCCCCCTCTCTCTCTCCCTCTCCCTCCCTCTCCCTCTCCCCCTCCCTCTCCCTCTCCCTCTCCCTCTCCCTCCCTCTCTTCCTTTCGCTCTCCCTCTCCCTCTCCCTCTCCCTCTCCCTCTCCCTCTCCCTCTCCCTCTCCCTCTCCCTCTCCCTCTCCCTCTCCCTCTCCCTCTCCCTCTCCCTCTCCCTCTCCCTCTCCCTCTCTCTCACTACCCCCTCCCTCCATCTCCTCTATTCTCCTTTATTACCCTCCCTATCTCTCCTTCTCACCCTTTGTGACACAGTTGCACGTAGTGTGAAAGAGGTATGACTATACCTGTCACGTAGATAGGCTAAGGGAGCGGGAGAGGGGCAAGGGGAAGGGAGAAGGGGGGTGGGGGATGGGGGATGGGGGAAGGAGAAGGGGAAGGGTAGAGAGAAGGGGGACGGGGCGGAGGGGGGAGGGAGGGGTAGACGCAAGACTCGCTATCAGTGGGGAAGGTGGCAGATGTGACAAATGGTGGGGCGAGGAATGTGTCAACAAGGGTGGAGGGAGGAAGGTCGACATGGGAAGATGAAGAGGTGGTTCAACTCCCGCACTTTTTTTTATGATTATTTCTTGTTTTCGTTTTTCTTTTTTCTTCTTTTTTTTTGAAGCGGGTGATTGGACGAGGGAATAGAAAAAGATGGGGGATGGAGAAGAAGAAAAGGCAAGGCGTGTAAAGGGCAAGAGAACATAAAAGAAAACGAGAGTGAATATATATTTTTGGGAAGGTCATTGTGTACGCATTTTGATACTTGAATCAGCGAAGGTTTGATGATGAACAAGTTGTAAACAAAACAACGAAGGGGAAAAACAGGAAAACACATGACTATCCATGTTTTTTCTTGTTTTTCCTTTGTCGTTTTGTTTACACCAGAACCTAAACGGACGTAGACGCGTGTGAATGTAGAACGGGTCTTAATAAGGAAATAAAGGATCCTTAGCCTCAAAGATGCGAGGAAACTCTTCTCTCTTCCTCTCGAACATTGGAATCCTTCGCTGGTGAGCTGGCGGGGGTGAGAGGGAGAGGGAGAAAGAGAGGGAGTGGGAGAGGGAGAGGGAGAGGGAGAGGGAGAGGGAGAGGGAGAGGGAGAGGGAGAGGGAGAGGGAGAGGGAGAGGGAGAGGGAAAGGGCGAGGGAGAGGGAGAGGGAGAGGGAGAGGGAGAGGGAGAAGGCGAGGGAGAGGGCGAGGGAATGGGAGAGGGAGAGGAGGCGGGAGTGGAAGTGGGAGTTGGGAGAGGGAGAGGGAGAGGGAGAGGAGAAGGGAGAGGGAGAGGAAAAGGGAGAGGGAGAGGGAGAGGGAGAAGGAGAGCGTTAGGGAGAGGGTTAGGAAGAGGGAAAGGGAGTGGGAGTAGGAGTAGGAGTAGGAATAGGAGTAGGAGTAGGAGAGGAAAGGGAGAGGGAGAGGGAGGGATGAGGGAGACGGAGAGGGAGTGGGAGTGGGAGAGGGAGAGGGAGAGGGAGAGGATGGGAATGGGAGTAGGACAAGGAGAGGGAGAGAGAGAGGGAAAGGAAAAGGAAAAGGAAGAAAGGGAGAAGGAGAAGGAAAAGGAAGAAAGGGAGAAGGAGAAGGAAAAGGAAAAGGAGTGGGAGTGTGAAAGGGAGAGGGAAAGGGAGTGGGAGTGGGAGTGAGAGAAGGAGAGGGAGAGAGAAAGGGAAAGGGGAAGGTAAAGGGAGTCGGAGACGGAGACGGAGAGCTAGAGGGAATGGGAGAGGGAGAGGGAGTGAAAGAAGGACTGAGTATCTGAGAGGGAGAAGGAGTGAAAGAGAAGAAAAAGATAATGAGAAAGTTTTAAAAAACACGATGGACACGTAAATAAGGATGGGGTCAGGGAGCGCGCGTAGGGAGTATGTAGGTCGAGACAAGAAGAAGAGCTGATATAAAAACAAGTTTAGGGAGGAGGGAGGGAGAGGAGGGAGGGGAAGGACTAATAATAACTTAATCCGCACTATCAAGAACGCAGTTTGTCCTTGCCGCGAGAAGGAAGAGGAGGAGGAGGAGGTGGACCTGATGATGACGTCACTGCCTGACCCTTCCCTCTTGTTGGTGATGACGTCATGGACCTCTTCTTCCTGTAGCGTCATGTGAGGTTGTCGAGGGGCCACACTGGGTCATACACCTCAAGTGATTCACCAGCGGAAGGAGCCAGGAACAATATGGTTGCGTCTTTGGCTGTCTCCTCTTCCTCCCCTTCCCCTCCTCCCCTTCTGCCACCCCTCCCCATTCTTTCCCTCCTGCCCTTCTCTTCCCTCTCCACCTCCCCTTCTTCCCCTCCTCTCTCTCTCTCACCCCTTCCCCTCCTCTCTCTCCTCTCTCTCCCCTTCTTCCCCTCTTCTCTCTATCTCCTTCTTCTCCCTCGTCGGGAAGGAATTGAATTCCAAGATCCTCCTCTCGGTCATTGCGTCATAACTTTATGAAGTGTCTAGACTTAAAGGCCCGGAATGGTGTGGCTCCTCACTCGAGTCTTAATAATGTGTTGGTGTGGCTCTGTGGATCTCTGTATGGCTTATGACTATTTAATGTTCGGTTTCTTTATTTCTTGACTTTCCTCTTAAGGAGAAAATGAAGAAGGTTTACAATTATATGATTATATATTTTTTTAGATTTTAGTTTCTATTTTGTTTTCGTTTTATTTTATTTCCTAGTGATATTTATGTAGATTATTCGAAGGCTCAGGGATGCCGCCCCCTGCCTTTAACCCTTTGTGTTCACAGAAGGCCTGTAAATAATGTCTCGACGCTATTTTCTGTGTCAACATTCGAAAATGGCCTACTCGTCAGCCTCTACATCATCACCACTCATACATCTCGCACATACGTCATCACAGACCTATATATCTCGATAGCCATATATCCTGATACATTTGTCTTCGGTGTTATTCCTCGTCACACACACACGTCGTCAGCTCATGGCGTTCGACACTTATTGGGTTCAGCATTTTTTATATATAAGGAAATAATTTTCGTAGATACAGACTGGTAGACATTCAGGAGGATGTGCAGTCAGTGTGTGAAAGTATATAGTGTAGAAGGACCTATCTTAGTTGGTATCTGTGTCTCCTTCCATCTCTCTCTCTCTCTCTCTCTCTCTCTCTCTCTCTCTCTCTCTCTCTCTCTCTCTCTCTCTCTCTCTCTCTCTCTCTCTCTCTCTCTCTCTCTCTCTCTCTCTCTCTCTCTCTCTCTCTCTCTCTCTCTCTCTCTTCTCTCTTCTCTCTCTCTCTCTTCTCTCTCCTCTCTCTCTCTCTCTCTCTCTCTCTCTCTCTCTCTCTCTCTCTCTCTCTCTCTCTCTCTCTCTCTCTCTCTCTCTCTCTCTCTCTCTCTCTCTCTCTCTCTTTCTCTCTCTTTTCTTTTCTTTCTTTTTCTTTCTCTTTCTCTTTCTCTCTCTTTCTCGCATTTTCTCTTTCTCTTTCTCTCGTACGCATTTTCGGTGTGATGACTCGTCCCGCTGACCCGGTTACAGCAGCCGGCCGCTAAAACAGTCATCTCGGCGCGCCCTTCGTTCACTGCGCCCGAACGGATGAAGAAGTTCCCTTGTCGTTGTTCTCTTGTTTTTTGGGCGAGCGGCGTGTTGTTGCTCCGACGGCGGCGGTACAGTGCGTGATACATTAGGGATGCTGGCTCTGTGCTGTGTAGTGGGGTTTGTTTGCTTTGATTTATTGGTTTGAATTATTTGATTATATATTTTTGTTATTGTTGTCATTGTTTTATAGGATTATCATATATATATATTATATATTATATATTATATTATATATATATATCATATATATTATATTATATATATATCATATATATTATATTATATATATATATCATATATATTATATTATATATATATATATATATGTGTGTGTGTGTGTTATATGTTGTATGTGTGTGTATGTGTGTGTATGTGTGTGTGTGTGTGTGTGTGTGTGTGTGTGTGTGTGTGTGTGTGTATGTGTGTGTGTGTGTGTGTGTGTGTGCGTGCGTGCGTGCGTGCGTGTGTGCGCGTGTGCGCGCGCGCACGCACGTGCGCTTGTGTATTTTCCGTGCCCCTATGTGTGTGTATGTAGGGAGGAAAAGGGAATGTCCGGTCTTGGCAGGGGGACAGGGCAACTTCGCCACCTGTGAATCCGGCTGCATTTTGATGAACCTGTCAGCGACGACTCGTGTATAACGGCATGCAAAGTGTCAGCAATATTTGCATATTATTTCCCCGCTGTGCCATCTTCCTCTCGTTGTTCGCACCTCCGCATGTAGCAGCAGTGACGTACGTACACAGTAACAGTGCCGCTCCAGAAGGCACGATATTTTTACGCTAGTTTTACTACTAATTATAATTCATTCACCCTCCATTTGGTGCGGGAGACACAGGCTCCTCTTAAGCGGCCCTGGCAAAGGGGCAGATATACGCTTGCAGTTTATCTTATTTCAAGAATGGCGGCACCTGACACTCGGCAAGTCCTGGCCCTTGCGATGGCACTCAGTAACAATATCACGATTGTTGGCTGTAAGAGGAGGCGGCGAGGGAGAGGTGTCAACGCTCGTGTGAATATTGGTCTCCAGCTGTCTCCACCTCTTTCTCTCTTTCTCTTTTTCTCTTTTTTCTCTTTCTCACATTCTCTCTTCCTCTCTTTCTCTCTGTCTCACTTTCTCACTTTCTCTCTGTCTCACTTTCTCACTTTCTCTCTATCTCACTTTCTTTCTCTCTTTCTCTTTTTCTCTTTCTCGCATTCTCTCTGTCTTTCTTTCTGTCTTTCGTTCTTTCTGTCTTTCGTTCTTTCTGTCTCTCTCTCTCTCTCTCTCTCTCTCTCTCTCTCTCTCTCTCTCTCTCTCTCTCTCTCTCTCTCTCTCTCTCTCTCTCTCTCTCTCTCTCTCTCTCTCTCTCTCTCTCTCTCTCTCTCTCTCTCTCTCTCTCCCCCTCCCTCTCTCCCTCCCTCCCTCTCTCCCTCTCTTTCTCTCTCCCTCTCTCACTCTCTCCCAGTACTTTCTCTTCCTCCTCTTTCTCCCGCCTTATCGTTGTCTTCATCTGCTTCCCTTACCCCCGGTCTCTTTCTCTTTCCTTTCTTTCTCTTTCCTTTTCCTCTTCATACGTTCCCATGTCTCTTGTCTCTCTCGCTCTCTTCCTCTTCCCTTACTTTCTCTATCCTTGTCGCTGTCCTCTCCCTCTCCTTCCCTCAGTGACGTTTCTCGAGGAGGAGGAAGAATTAGAAGAGGTTGAGGGGAAGAGGGGAGGGAGAGGAGAGGAGAGGAGAAGAGAAGAGAAGAGAAGAGAAGAGAAGAGGAGAAGAGAGGAGAGGAGAGGAGAGGAGAGGAGAGGAGAGGAGAGGAGGGGAGGGGAGGGGAGGGGGAGGGGGAGGGGGAGGGGGAAGGGGAGGAGGGGGAAGGGGAGGGGGAAGGGGAGGGGGAGTGCGAAAGACAAGCGAATGGCAGATGGTCGGTCGGTCGGTCGGTCGGACGGTCCCGCAGGTGGCTCGGAGATGGTGGTGCGGTCGGCGTTCCCCCTCCACCTGCTCACTGCTTAATTTGCCAGTGGGCCGCCCTGTTTATAGGTATGAGCTGGTCAGCTTAATGCCGGGGGACTCTCTTGGACAAACTTGTTGATGGTTCTCGCGCTCCCTCCCTCCCGCTTTAGCAGACTGCGGAGTCGGGGTGTGTGTGTGTGTGTGTGTGTGTGGCGCTTGAGGCTGTAGGGAAGGGGGTGTCTTGGAAGAGGGAGGGAGGGTGTCTTGGGATGGGGAGGGGGAGGGGAAGGAGTGTCCAGTGACCTAGACCTAGCTGACCTGGTCCTCTTTTCTGGTCATTCACTTCGTGGGCTTGTGTGTCTCTATTGGTGATAATGTTTTTTGTTGTCATAGGTATTGTTATTTTTCCATTATTATTATTATTGTTATTATAATTATTATTATAATAATTATAATAATAATAATAATTATGATAATAATAATAATAATAATAATAATAATAATAATAATAATAATAATAATAATAATAATAATAATAATAATAATAATAATAATAATAATAATAATAATGATTATTATTATTATTATTTTATTTTTTATTAATATTGTTATCAGATTATTACCGTTCTTATGATGGTCATGATTGATGATGATGGATGCTCATAATGATAATCATCTTTATCATTGACAACGTCACCATTTATATAATTATTATTATTATTATTATTATTATTATTATTATTATTATTATTATTATTATTATGATCTATAATTGTTATTATTATTTTGTTATCACCACTAGTACTATTAATAGCAATGTTGACCACAGCAATAATACTTATATGAATGTTTTCATAAGTTATGACGATACTGATTATTGCAATGATGATAATTATTGTCATTATTTGTTCGTTCTAGCGTATTTTTCCTTTTCCTGCTTTATTCCCTCCCTTCCTCTTTCCCTCCTTTGCCGTTATTCTTGTCTTATGGTCCTTTTCTTCTCCCTCGTTGCCTCTTTGTCTGGAGTTCTGCTGCTGCAACAGAATGGACTCTTTGTTTTTACTATTTGTTGAAACGGCTGGTAGATGATTTTATTTTCGTGCTGTAGTTGCGTTGTATCTCTTCCTTTGTGTTTCACATTCGTCTCTTTTTTGTTTTGTTTTAATGCTTCATTCTCATTGTCACCGACATCACCACACCATCAGCACCACCATTCCCGCCAGCACTACAACCACCACCACCACTACCATTCTACCACTTTGCTATCACCACCACCATACTACCACCACAACCACATCACCACCACTACCACAGTCACACTATCACCACCAACATACCACCACCACAACTACCATACTACCACCACCACCACAAGCACACTATCACCACCAACATACCACCACCACAACTACCATACCACCACCACCACAACTATCATACCACCACCACCACAAGCACACTGTCACCACCAACATACTACCACCACAACCACTCCACCATACCACCACCACAAGCACACTAACACCACCACCATATCACCACCACAACCACACTATCACCACCACCATACCATCACCACAACCACCACCACCACCACACCGCCACCACGACACCACAAGCACACTATCACCACCACCATACAACCACCACAACCACACCACCCTCATCACCAAATGGGCTTTCTGTTTTCCCATAAAACGCGAAAGGACTTGCGCACCGTCAACACCGAAGTTCTTAATTGCCCTGCAATGCATTGGCGATAGAGACCTTTGTCCTTGTCTCGCTCTTTGTCGATGGCCAAAATCTCTCGTCGATGTGTCAGCGATGTCAGTGACTTCATCAAAGCGGAGGCAGTGATGGAGGTCGCTTCGCCTGCAGGAAGAAGGTGAAAGACGCTGACACAT
>NW_028234413.1:33520158-33522658 GCF_977035675.1 Penaeus japonicus | reverse complement strand
GGTGAAACTGAAGTGTAACCTTATCGTAAGAAAGGCATCTTATCGTAGGCATGTATCGCCTTGTTCATTCTCCCTTGTTAAGAGTGCCTGAGAATGCGCGCGCGAGTCCGTCAGTTGCAACGCTAGCATCCCCGACGCCGGAGGACCCATGGCGTATGGTGAGGGAGAAAGGGTTGGGTCAGGAAGTGCGGAAGAGCGAGTGCGAATGCGGGGACGGCGTGCGGGCGAGTGCGGCCGTGTTGCGGGGAAGCACGGGGAGCCAAACACACACACACACACTCACGCACGGCCGCGCTATTGGTGGTGGTGGTAGTAGTGGCAGTCGTGGTAGCAGTGTGGCACTGGCTGGCGGCATTGGGAGCGGCCAGACAGTCGTGGCACCCGGTGTTGACCCGTCGCGAACACCGCCCTGCTCTTCGCTGTCACCCTCTGGCGCTCTGAGGTACACTCGCTGCGCCTCTGCTGAGCTAGTGTGAAGTCAGGAGGCTCTCAGCGCGACGAAGCCTCCGTTCGCTGATTGATACGTGCGCGATGTGAAGAAAAGATTTTTATTTTGCCATGTAATATTTTTTTTATTCTCCCCCCTTCGCCTTTTTTTCTCTTGTCTTTTGTGTCGTTTATTTCTGAACGTGTTTTTTTATGCAGTATTGTTGGAATGTTTTTGTTTTACTGTTAGAATGTCCTACTTTTAGAAACCTATTTTGTTTTGTGGTCTTTTGTTTCTTTTTGTTCCATATTATTTTCCTATTTTACGTTTGTTTACCGTTTTACGGAAAGGACTGCTTAGTAGAAAAAAAAAGAAAACGAAAAACAAAACAAAACAAAACAAAAACAAACAAGGAAAACCGAACTCAGACCCAGTGAACAGTGCAGAAGTTGGCAGCATCCAGTGCATCCCGCAGTGAATTTAAAGTGAAACATCTCGTGTGTATCTCGTGACAGACTGCCGGCACCAAGGAGTCTGTGATGTGTTGTGGCGAAGCGAAGCAACGACGTGCAAGTTCCAGATGTCTCCCCCCTCCCCCCCCCCACCTTTCCTGCTAAATGACTTTCGGTCCCTTGTTCTTCGTCAGGTCTTTGTGTCTTCCCTGTCCTCCACTCGTCGCTCCCTTTCGTCTTCTCTTCCTTATTGGTGTTCTTGTTTCCTCGTCCTTTAGTGTTTATCAGATTGTGTTCTTCGAAATGTGACTGGCTCTTCATTTCACCTCTTGTTTTAGCCACTGTGTTCACTCTGTCTACCTGTCTGTCGGAATAATTGTCACTTATTCCTGATGTATGGACCTCTTTCCTCTTCCTAGGTTCACGGAGGTCGTGCTCCTTGCCAAGTCTCTCCTTTTCTACCTCCTCGTCTTTCCTCTTTCGTCTTTCTACAGCTCCCTCTCTCCCTCTTCCTCTTCCCATTTCCCTCCCTCCTCTTTCACCTCCATTCCTCTTCCGCTTCCTCCTCCTCCTCCTCCTCCTCCTCCTCCTCCTCCTCCTCCTCCTCCTCCTCCTCCTCCTCCTCCTCCTCCTCCTCCTCCTCCTCCTCCTCCTCCTCCTCCTCCTCCTCCTCCTGCTTCTCCTCCTCCTCTTCCTTGTTCGCATATTATCCCCCTGTTCCTCAGTGAGACGTCCTTCGTGGTCTAACATGTGCCCCTCTGCTTGTCAACTCCTTGTTTTCGCTGTCAACTCAACCCTCGTGCTTTTCTTTATGTATCCACTTTTTAGCTCCTACTATTTCTCCCTCTTTTTTATTTATTAAACTCCCCGTCTGCACCACCATTTTTTTGTCTGTCTGTCGCGATGTTCTCCTTGTTACAGCGTTCTCCCGAGTCTTCCTGTTGACTTAGCTCAAGTGTTTCATCCGATACCTGTGTCTCTTTATGTTTTTTTCCCCCTTGCGGCCTTTCGTCTAATTATTTTTGTCCCACCATTTTTTATCTTATTTTTTATTTCATGATTCATCTCTATGTATCGCTGTCCCCTATTTCAGCCAGATGTCTTTTCGTCTCGCCTTTTTTTTTGTCGACGTTCCTGCCATCTTCCCCCTCTTCCCTTTCAAGAAGATTGTCTCGCTTTGCTTCCTCATTTCCTGGTAACACCGTCGCAATGCAGCGCTTCTTTCTTCCTTGGGCCTCGCAGTTTTCCTTTTTCCCCGTGCCTCTTATTCAACGTCTCCTTCCCTCGGACATGTTTCCTTTCCTCGTACATTTTTCCATCCCTCGTACATGTTTATGTGCACCCCCCTCTCGCTCCGTCGCTTCCTCGTCCATTGCCTATCTCCCTGGCACACCTGATTCGTGAGTGCGTTAGGTGTGCTGGGCCTCATTACCTTCCCCGGCATAAGATTCAGCCCGATGCCTCTCGTGATCTGGCGCGTCGCTCGCAGGACCATACTAAGCGGTGAAAAGTAGACCCTCGGTGTCGGATGCAATGCTGTGTGCACGTGGCTGCAAATTGAGTGGCATGTGGATATAGTGGTTCTCTGCCTTGCTCGAGAGCGCACTTAATAAAGACATCA
>NW_028234413.1:33492658-33512658 GCF_977035675.1 Penaeus japonicus | reverse complement strand
GGCTGCTGCATTTATTTTTCGAGAGACGTTTTTTGGTTACGCGGCTGTATTTCTGTGGCGTGTTGAGGTAGCCGTTCGGTCGATTAGTTATAAAACCTTCGACCCCTTTTTGCGCATTTCCGCCATTCCTCGGAGGGTATGACGCTAAGCCTACCGCGAGGAATGTTTTGTGTTCGGCAGAAAATTGTGGGAAGGTAAAGACGTGGTGACTTGGTAAAGACGTGGAAGTTGACTGGGCGAAGAGAGGGGGGGGGAGGGCAGTAGTCTACACACCCTCCCTGAAGAAAGTGAAATAAGAGAGGAAGACGGGAAGGAAGAAAAATAGAAATGATTAGAGAAATAGAAACACCGTGAAGAGGAGAGTGGCAGAGGAAGGAGAGAGGGAAGAGGGCTGTGCTATCCACACGAGCGAGGAGGAGGAAGGGGTGTTAGGGCAGGGCGGTTAGTGGCGTCCTTACGAGGCTGTAAGGGAAGGCGGGAAGGGGAAGGGGATCAGCGTTACAAGGAGCCGCGGCGTCGCCCGATCGTTACCCTGCCAGCCGTCAGCGCCCAGATCTCGCACTTATTATATTTTTCTTTCGCCGTTATTGACGGCCGCCGGATTTTCATATTGGCGGCGCTGTCCAGACAGGGTTGGGGCGCACGAGGCAGGGAGGAGCTTCAGGGGCAGGAGTCTTTTTTTTTCTTTCTTTTTTTCTTTCTTTCGGATTCTCTAGGTCTGTCTCTCTTTCTTTCTTTCGGATTCTCTAGGTTTGTCTCTCTCGCTGTCGTTGTCTCCCCCACCTCTCTCTCTCTCTCTCTCTCTCTCTCTCTCTCTCTCTCTCTCTCTCTCTCTCTCTCTCTCTCTCTCTCTCTCTCTCTCTATATATATATATATATATATATATATATATATATATATATATATATCTATCTATCTATCTATCTATCTATCTATCTATCTATCTATCTATCTATCTATCTATCTATATATATGTAGGTGTGTGTGTGTATATATTTCTGATTTTATTTGACATTCTTTTTCTTCACTTTTGTTTCTTGCTTTTAGTTTACACAGAAGTAAACAGAAGTTCTAAATGAGTGTTTACAGGAGGGAGGAAGGCAGGTAATGAAACGAGTGTAAAGCCATAGAGAGAGGGTGGGTTTAGGGATGGGGTGGGGTGGGTAGAGGGGTGGGGGTCTGAGGGATCTCTGCTTGAGTGACGACTCATAACCGAACTGCTGAGTGACTCGCTGAGTGACACTTATTGGGGAGAGTACCTTCGCTGAGTGGCAGGAGGAAGAAGTAAGTAGAGAGAGAAAGAGAGAGACAGACAGACAGACAGACATACAGACAGACAGACAGACAGACAGACAGACAGACAGACAGACAGACAGACAGACAGACAGACAGACAGACAGACAGACAGACAGATTCGGCTTTCTCGCGTTAAATTAAGGGCGTAGGAGGGGAACACACAGTCAAGTAGATAGATCAGTGAATGTATATTAGGAGCTATATAGAAAGCGGTGACATCAGCATAATAGGAAGGGCAGGCAGCGAAGTCCATAGAAGAAGCCATAGCGAAAGCATTGACTTCAGCGTAGTAGAGAAAAGACAAGCAAGCAAAGTCCAGAGAAAGTGCGCGTCGTTGAATAAGGGGGTGTCTGAGGGCGCGGTGAGACAGCGCGCGCGACAGGTACCTGGCGCTGCACTTGTCGTCCGCCGCCGTCACGCCCGTGATGGATAACGCCGTGTCAGTGCAGCCATCAGGACTCCGCCGGCGCGTCGGGCGTAAGTGGCTGCCATTGTCCTCCCGTGCCGCCGTGGTGTCCGTGTAATGGGCGACTTTGACGGCTGCATTAACGCCCCATGAATCTGTCTTCTAGGGCCGCGTCGGGCGTGGCGGGGATGGAGTGCGACGCCCCATCATCACTCTTTCGCGACTCTTCTTCGCTTCCTCTCTTCCCTCTCTTTTTTTTCTCTTTCCCTTCCTTTCTCCCTCCCTCTCTCCCCCCCTCCCCCCCTCTTTCTCTCTCTCTCTCTCTCTCTCTCTCTCTCTCTCTCTCTCTCTCTCTCTCTCTCTCTCTCTCTCTCTCTCTCTCTCTCTCTCTCTCTCTCTCCCTCTCTCCCTCCCTCCCTCCCTCCCTCCCTCCCCCTCCCCATCCCCTTCCCCTTCCCCTTCCCCTTCCCCTTCCCCTTCCCCCTCCTCCTCTCCTCTCTTCCCCTCCCCCTCCTCCCCTTCCCCTCCTCCCTCCTGTCCCACCTACTTCTATCCTACCTCTTCCTCCCTCCTCTCTTCCCCAACCCCCATTACCTAATCACTTAGATAAGGTGATTATTATTACTCATTGGTCGGACAAAGTCTTCCTAATATTCACTATGCATTATTGATCATGCATCCCAGAGTATGTCCTTTACATTGCCCGTGGGTGGGCAGGAGTGCGTGCGTGTGCGCGAGCGCGTGTGGCAGGCTTCTTAAGCACCATATGTCTTGTAGAAGATCCATCAGTTGGGCGAGTGTTCCATGTGTCCTTGGCTGTTTGTGCAAGTTTTTTGGTATTGAGTCGTGACAGACAGTGGAAGATAGACGCAGCGCAAGGTTGCTGAACCCGCTATTTTTACGTTTGGACAGGTCGGGCCGCCCCCCTCCTCCCTCCCCCATCCCCCTCCCAAAACACTTAGTATTATCTGCCCACGTGGTAGCGGCTGCACCTCCAGGGGATGATGGGAGGTAAGGGGGAGGGGGAGGGGAAGGGTGGTACTAATGTCTCCTCTTTTATTGCACTGATTTATGAAGGCACACTTGCCCAGAGGAATATTTGAAGGAGTCGGTTCTAAGCAGGTCTAGGTCGTGTTGGGCCAGATGCCGATAAGAGATAGCGGTGAGTACGTCATCGCTCTTCTCAGGTTGTGCGTGGGCGGCGGCGACAGGAGGTGCCCTAGGATCCCGACGCCCCCGCTGATGAAGCTACTCCCCCTGCAACGCGCCAGGCGACCATTATAGCGACCATTAGTGCCCCTGTGCCGATAAGCCCTTCGTCATGTGCAGTGCAAACCGCGGCTGCCCTCGCGGAGTGGCTATGGGAAGGGAGCGTCCGAATCACTTAGTTGGACACACATGTGTATGCAAACAAGGCCGTTGTGTCGTGGCTCGGGAGATCTTGTGCCAGAGGAGCCGGGGCTGACATCCTGCCCGTCTCATTAAAGTCACATTCCCGGCACTTGTCAGAGGAGTCCTGTGCCAGAAGGGCCTCGCGTAAGGGGTCCTGCAAATGAGCTTGTCTCTCTCCGATGCCGGTGCCAAGTCATGCAGCAGGGGATTTATGGGACTCACTTGGATGGGGTTAGTTGTACTATTGTTCTCCTTAGAATTGCCTCGCTCTCCTCTTTTATTGTTTACCTCGATGACTCAGAGGGAGAGAGGGAGAGCGAGAGAGGGAGAGGGAGAGGGAGAGGGAGAGGGAGAGGGAGAGGGAGAGGGAGAGGGAGAGGGAGAGGGAAAGGGAAAGGGAAAGAGAGAAAGAGAGAGAGGGGGGAGGGGGAGAGGGAGATGGGGAGAGCGAGAGGGAAAGGGAGAGGGAGAGGGGGAAGGAGAGAGGGAGGGGGGTAGGAGAGGGGGAGAGGGGAGAGGGAGATGGGGAGAGCGAGAGGGAAAGGGAGAGGGAGAGGGAGAGGGAGAGGGAGAGGGAGAGGGAGAGGGAGAGGGAGAGAGGGGGAGAGGGGGAGGAGGAGAGGGGGAGAGGGGGAGAGGGGGAGAGGAGATGTTCCCGATAAGAATTACCTTGGCGTTCTATCCCTAACCGCGCACAACACGCGGTACCGAAACAATACATACCAGATACGTGTACGTGGACGCGACCTCGAGAGAGAACCAGTAGCCAGGTGTCTCCCAAAGAAGTCAAATCATAATGTGAGATATGAGGAGAGAAGTGATGCATGTATGTGTCCGACTGCCGTTTTGTTTGAAGTCACTCGATGAATCACTCGGAACCACACGACGCCGTAGGGACAGACACCCGCCCGCCGCTGCAACCTCACCTGCTTCGCGCCGTCAGGTTCGCCGTGAGGCCGAGGGTCGAGGTCGGGGGAGAGCTGGAGGGGGGCGGGGGGGGGGATGCTCTCAGAGTGTGTATATATAGAGAGATACGGGCGAGAACAGAGGCTTAGATAGAGCTGAAGGTTGAGCCAGGTGGTGGAGGCGGCTCATGATAATGCCGCCGTAAAAGAATAGAACTTGATTTGGAGAGGGGGATGAGGGGGAGGGGGAGGGTATGGGCGTGAGCGTGAGTGTGAGTGTGAGTGTGAGTGTGAGTGTGAGTGTGAGTGTGAGTGTAAGTGTAAGTGTAAGTGTAAGTGTAAGTGTAAGTGTAAGTGTAAGTGTAAGTGTAAGTGTAAGTGTAAGTGTAAGTGTAAGTGTAAGTGTAAGTGTAAGTGTGAGTTTGAGCTAGAGAGAGAGCAAGAGAGAGAGAAAGAAAGAGAAAGAGAAAGAGAAAGAGAAAGAGAGAGAGAGAGAGAGAGAGAGAGAGAGAGGAGAGAGAGAGAGAAGAGGAGAGAGAGAGAGAAGAGGAGAGAGAAGGAGAAGAGAAGAGAGAAAGAGAAGAGAAGGAGAGAAGAGAGAGAAGAAGAGAGAGGAGAGAGAGGAGAGAGGAGAGAGAGGAGAGAGAGAGGAGAGAGAAGAGAGAGAATAGGCGAGAGAGAGAGAGAGAGAGAGAGAAGAGAGAGAAAAGAGAAGAGAGAGAGAGAGAGAGAGAGAGAGAGAGAAAGAGAAAAGAGAGAGAGAGAGAGAGAGGGAGAGAGGAGAGGAGAGGAGAGGGGAGAGAGAGAGAGAGAGAGGAGAGGAGAGAAAGAGAAAGAGAAAGAGAAAGAGAAAGAGAGAGAGAGAGAGAGAGAGAGAGAGAGAGAGAGAGAGAGAGAGAGAGAGAGAGCGTATCTTTGTTTTAATTTTAAAAGATTAGAATGGACGGCCCTAGCAAGTGCGATGGGAGCCAAGTCTTGAATTATGAATTCAGACACGTTTTAGGGTACAGGGCGCACGTCGTGACCCAGTATAGGCAGTGCCGCATCGGAAGTCTGCGGGACGCCATCTCCTTGTTTCCCTTTTCTAGCTCTATAATTTCCATCTTTCGTTCATTGTTTTGTGTTTTTTTTTCGTTTGTTATTTTGCTTAATTTCGTATTTACTGCAGTTTCCCTTATACGTCACGCCGAGGGTAATTCCTAGCGGGGCCATAGGAGGGCCTCAGGAGTCCCTACATGGCCCATACCTGGCACTCCCTTGGCACAAGCATCGGGATGTGGAGGGCGCGAAGAGGCGTAAAACAGGCATTGTATGTGTATTGTGTTGAGCGGGTGCCAGGGTGCCAGGGTGCCGCGCGACCTGTCCACTAAGGCATCCAGACTCGTGACGCCGGGGACACCCCCTCCCCCCCTCCCCCTCCACACTGCCCCGGGGTCATGATGGATGTTGCTGTGCTCCCTCTCACTTTCACTGTCTTCAGAAAAGAAAGGTGTATGTAGAACATGCACACTAGTCTTCGCCAAAAGGATGTATACTTACATTCATTATTGTTGATTCAGACTGAATAAAGTTAAAAGTAAGAAGGTAACGAGATAAAGAGAGCATTGCAGGCACGCTCCCCCTCCCTCGACGCGCCTGGTGGCACCGATATGTGGCCTGTCACGGCAACGCGACACTAAGCTTCCGTCAGAGCGCCGTCGCCTGACCCTCCCCCTTTTTGTATGCGCTGGCAAATCACTCGGATGGCTCCCCAGCCCTCTCGTGTACGGATTGTCGCGCCTTTTTATGTAGAGGTGGGGGATGTGGGTGTGGGACAGATTGTATGTGTACAACTGTACATGTAAGTGAGAGTGAGTGGGGGGGGGGGGCGGAGTGTGTATGGTGGTGGGTGAGTGTAAATGTAAGGAAGTTTGAGAGTGAGAGTAAGAGTGAGGGTTATTGTGAGGATGAGAGGGAGTGTGTATGTGGGGGGTGTACTTGAGTGTGTGGGCGTGGGTGTGAGTACGTGCTTGAAAAGTTCATGAATAATTGCATGATCATCGAGACCTGATGTCGTTAGCGGAGCATTTCACTCCTCTGTCTGGAAGAAGCACAGTGCCACTCGAATCACTACAGTCGGACCGTGACGGTGGTCCGTCACCGTAAATCCCGCTCCTTGGCCAGGATTTGTCAACACGAATCGGCGATTTCCGCGACACTTCTGATCGAAGTGAGACTTTGTCCAGGAGGCGCGGGGGGACGGGATGCAACATGTTTGAGATGAGTGTTAAGTCGACAACAGTAGCGCTGATGGAAGTTGGGTGTAAAAAGAAGCGAGGAAAAAACGGGGGAGGCAAGTGAGTGTTGACAAAGGGCAGGTTTAATCCCCAGCTGCTGAGGGAAGCGACGCCATTACAGATGGCGTGGCGCAAGAGTGCAAGAGGGTTAGGGAGAGCCTGAGTAAGCCAGTCATGTCTTGCACAGGTTCAGCGGGATTATGGGCCCTCGCTTGTACTTACCTAGTGTCAAGGGGAGACGGATGACAAGCCAGGTGCAGGAGGGGGAGGGGAGAGCAAGAGCGTGGGAGGGAAAATTCGTGGGAGTAATGGAGCGAGAGGAGTGATCATTGTTGGGCATTGAGTGGGAGATGGCCAGTGTGGGTGTCTTTGGAAATCGAGTGAGGATATTTGTTTTGTTTTTTTAGTTCGGGTATGGAAGGGAAAGGCAATTCGTGTGGATGGAATGGGATTAAGTCATGTTTTTTTTTCTTTTATGAAAATTTAGGTATTTAAAACGTAATGAATTGTGGCAAGCTGTATCCAATTTGCCGACTCATTAGGAATGATCATTATCTTGCGGAATGATAGAGGAGCACTTTCCTGATAGCCATCGAGTATTCGCTACCCCTCCCCCTCCCCCGGACAAGCTACGCCTTTCCCTCCCCTTCCCCCTTCCCTCTTCCCCCTTTCCCCCTTCCCCCTTCCCCCTTTCCTCCCCCCCTTCCCCTCCCCCCCTCCCCCTTTTCCCCCCTTTCCCCCCTCCCCCGGACACGCCACCCACCTCTCTCGCGTGTCCGGCATAAAAATAGAAAACACGTGCTACCTGTCGGTGTTGCCCGGATTGTTGTTCCTGCACCCAGCCAACGCCGGCCACGACCACGTTCACTTCATTGATGACGTGCACTGTCGCCGCAAACACCATCGACACCACTACACGCATCACCACATAATTCACCGAGGTTTTTTTTTTCAACCGCGTCAACCAAATTTATACTCGACTTAGAGAGAGAGAGAGAGAGAGAGAGAGAGAGAGAGAGAGAGAGAGAGAGAGAGAGAGAGAGAGAGAGAGAGAGAGAGAGAGAGAGAGAGAGAGAGAGAGAGAGAGAGAATGTATATATGTATGTGTGTATGCATGTATGTGTGTATGTATGTATGTGTGTATGTATGTATGTGTGTATGTATGTATGTATGTATGTATGTATGTGTGTATGTATGTATGTGTGTATGTATGTATGTCTGCATGTATGTATGTATGTATGTATGTATGTATGTATGTAATTGTGGCGGTGATAATGACGAAGAGGTAGAGAGATAAGAAAGAAAGATGTATGTAATGGTGGTGGTGATGGTTATGATGATAGAGATGATGATAGTGATAATCGTGATAACCACAATAACCAAGATAATCATGATTAAACCAATGTAGTTGTATCAACTGTTAGTGTCATGGTAGCTGGTGATGCAGTGGCTGTTATTGCAAATGTTGATATCAAGATTATTTTGAAGTCATTATTTTTATGATAATGAAAATCACTTTGTTTCATTTTTGTTCGTCGTAATAGTAGTAGTATTGGTAGCAGTTGTAGTAATAGCAGGAGTATCATTATTACTCCCATTGTCGGTGCTATGACTATCGTCGTCTTGCTATTCCTGTTATCATAGTAATTCTCTATCTATATATATATATGTGTGTGTGTGTGTGCGCGCGCACGCGTCTGGTCACCAATATGATAAGTTCAAACTGAAAGAAATATTTGTTTATTTGATTTAGAAACAGTGAAGATCCTGGTTATCAGCTGTATAAAACTATTGGTCCCCAATTCAATGATAGATTATCCTCCGGATCACCAAGAAAGGGACAGATTATTCAGATGTACGGGTCACCAACTTGGCAACGTAGAATAGGATTTTCGAGGAATTTACTGTTTGTTTTGAGTGATCTCTTTTTTCTTGCTTTTCTTTACCTTACCTCACTGGTTGTTATTTTTCAGACCCTGTTGTTTTACACGTGTGTTGCCTTTCAGCTTGTAGAAGTGATTGACAAGAAAGAGTTATCTATAGAATATATTATTGAAAAGGGACGCGGAGAAGTGCAGTGTTTTTGTGGTTGAAATCCTTTCGTTGAAGAGACTGAGCGAGTGGCGAGCGCGTCGCCAGGCCGTGAGTGAGGCGGTTCGATCTCCTGCGCTGGAGCATCACCATGCGATCGTCGGAGGATAATGCGGACGATGAGTTTGTGTTCGTGGCCAACAAGGTCGTGACGGGGTCAGAGTGCCGTCCTGCGGACACACTGCCGCCCGGCGCACGCGGCCCTCGCACCCTTCCGCGCCTCAACCACCTGCAGCCCATCCCCACTACGCTCGACCTGCAGCCGTCGCCGGGTCCCAAGCCCTGGCGCGCCGTCTTCCCTCCCACCACCAGCACCGCCCGCTCCAAGGTCACGCCCCTTCCGCCGGAGCTCATCGAGCTGCTGCCGCCGCATCTGCGGGAGAACACAGTGCCGGATTTCAGCAGCTCCACCCCTCCTCCCGCGGACGAGGCGCCGGAGCGCCCTCCGCTCCCGGCCAAGTACTGCTCAGGCGACTACTACAACCTCGACGACGCCCCTCTGCCTACGCCCGCCTCTCAGGACAACAATTACGGGCAGCTGTCGGATCTCATTACTTCAAGTGCTCTTAACGGAATTACGGCCACCCAGACCCACGCCCACGGCGGCAGGGCGGCCTCTCTTACCAACACTCGCCCGCAGGCCCACGCCAGCAGCACGCAGACCACTTCCCACACTGCGCCGGCTGCCTTGGCACTCACCGACTCCGGCATCAGCAGCGGAGGCAGCAGCAGCAGTAGTTGCAGCAGTGTCAGCAGTCGGAGCAGTAGCAGCAAAAGCCTCCCGAGGGAAGGCTCGCGGACTTCGCTCTCAGGACGCCCCCTGCACCCTCCCTCGCCCAAGTTCGCCCGCGCAACGCCCGTCTCGGCCACGCCCGCGCCTGCCCCGCCCTCTACGACAGGCGCCGCCGAGCCGCTCCTCACGCGGGTCTCGTACACAGCGGTGTTAACGAGCGACGGAGAGCGAGCCTCCATGGTCCGTCGCCTGGAGGCTCTCACGCCCACGCCTTCGCCGCTGCTGAACACTTTCAGGGCTGCCAACACTCAGTCAGGCCATCTCCCGCCAGAGGCACGCCCACACACCCGTCACGTGGCCACCGCCCACTCCACTTTAAACTCGATGGGTCAGACAAAATCAACGTCTTCAACGTCTGTAACGACCCACGCGCCCACGCCCTCCTCCACGCCCATTCACACGCCGTCCCAGACGCCCACCCACACCCCCACCCACACTCCCACTCAACAGCGCAAGTTGAGAAGCGGCGGGGAAAATCCGCAGAGTGTGGGCGGTCAAGGAAGGGCAAGCCCTTCCATGTCTTCAGCCGGCTTGGTCGCTCGTCAGGTCTCCGCGCCCAGACCTTTCACACCAACTGCCTCGACGCCCACGCCTCCCTCTCCCCGCCCGCAGTGCCGACAGGTAAGCGGTCGGCCTCCTGAGATGGGTCCTGCCTCCCCGCCCTCGAGTCCAGAGTTGCGTCGTGCGTGGAACGTCATAGGCGTTCCAGTAGTGTCGCCGACGGGCGCCTCCACCCCCGTAGGGCGCAGTCCGGCCCCCAGCCCTGTACCGCGCCCCCTGCGCTCTGCCCCTGCTGAGCCGGACTCCATATACGACAACCTCGTGGTGCGACAGCCGCCCCTGAGCACACCGACCTCGCGGTCTACACCAATGGCAAGCATCCCGCCCACCGCCCAGCGGCACGGGACGCCCACAGTACATCGCCAAGGGCCGCCCGCTACCCCACCGCCTCGGAAATCCACGCAGTCGCCGATCGTTGGAAAGCCCCCTTCCCCGCCCACTCAGCGACGGGGCACGTCCCGCTCTCCCACGCCGCCTCCAGCGTGGGCTCAGCAGGGCATTCCCCCGAGAGCACAGTACGTCCCCTACTACCCGTCCCCAGACGCCCAGTACGGCGGGTGCTGGGTTCCTGTCTGGGGATCCTCGCCTCAGCTGTACCAAGCTCCAGGCTCCCCTCCCGTGTACCCCGCGTACGTGTACCATGGGCCGCCCGCGGGTGTCATTTGCGAGGCTCGAAGCCGCAGTTGCGAGCGCCTCCCTGCCCGCCCGTCTCCGCCGTCCTCACCGCGTAGCGGGCGACGGTCAGCGTCTCCGTGGCGTGGAGGCTCACCCTCGCCCGCCGGAGCCCGCCATTCTCCCTCCCCGGACCCCGTCAGTGGGCGGCCGCCGAGACCAAGGCGCCCTCCCATGAGGAAGTCCAAGACTGTGGAGGTGGGTTGCCTAGGCGTAGGGCTCCAGCAGCCGTCAGCCACACCCATGGGAGGACAAAGTGAACCAACCCCTCTGCCGGCGCACTCAATCACATACCTACAAGGGCCCCCTGCTCCCGGTGTTCCCTCAAACCATGTATATATTCACGCCCTAAATCACCAGGGTCCTCTCCCGTACCACAAGTGTAACCAAGCGAGGCAGCAACATATCCCCAGCTTTGACACCATTCACGAGCAGCACGGCAAAGTAGCTAATGGTTTCCATGATCCTAATTCGACCAAATCGAATGACGTGAGTGCCTCGGCTAACAGCTCTGGTGTGCGTACGCCTACCCCCGTGCTCACGTCCTGTAATTCTTCGAACCTGTCCGTAGTCTCCCCAGGATTATCCAGGCTGGAACAATCAGAGGTCTCAAAACCAAAGGTAACGTACAAGTCCTCACTCTACAAGTGCATGAAAAATCTCTTGAAGCCGATACAGTAGTCGCCCCTGTATCATGCATGAATCAACGTTTTCTGTAAGACGTGCCAGCACATTAGAAAACGCACAAGGCGTATTCTGTTAGGGGAAACAAAAATGAAATTAAATTGGACGAAAATTCAGATGAAGCGTGATACAGTCACTTTCACGGACTTTCCTTCGATCTATACAAATGATCATTTACGCACGATAATGTTCTCAAACCAGTATCGAATTCAAGTTATGATGAAGACGGTCCTTGAATCTCTTGATGGAAATGAAATCATTATGTTGAAGAGCCTTTATGTGTCCAGAATCAGAAAAGAAAGCCTTTATGACAAGAGAAGAAATATTACGAAGGAAGAGGTAAGGAGATATTGTGTTTATTGAAATGTTTAAGAAAGCGAAGATATCTAAATAATTGCTCCCAGAAAGATTGCAAGTATTGTCAAATGTATTTCACGACAGCGCTTCTCCTGCTTACTGCCGTTTTCTTTATCTACGCCCCACCCACTTTTACCTGGGTCTTCTATAGTCTTAGCTCTTTCCTCTCCTTTATACGCCTGACTAACAGACCAGATACGCCTGAAGAGTAACTGATGATAGGAAATTCATGACTCATTAGGATTCTGTCAATAAGATCAAAGCTCCATGTGTCACATTCTTCGAATACTCGTTTAAGATTTTTTCCTTGGTTTCATTTTTTCTTTTCAGAGGTAGATATCGATTCTATATTGTTTTGCAGTGAGCGTAGTTACTGTTTGAAGCTGATTCATTTTTTTTCCTTGGGAGAAGTAGTGTATTTTTCCAACATTTTTTTTTCTCGTAAAAAATCAACCGAAAAGTCAATCACATGTAATAAAACACGGTGTGCAAACACCGCAGACTTTTGTCACAATATTTATACCCTTCGCGCATCATTTCTTACCTACGGTTTGGGTTGTGGCGCGCCCGAGCACTTAACCCTGTTGCCACGATGCTATACGTCATGTACCTCTTTCAATAGCCGTCGCGTCGGGCTCTAGCGCCTTAAGAATCCTGCCCTCCTTCACGAGGTCCTTAAGCCAGGATCTGAGTCACCGTCGCACCGCCGAAGATGGGCATCCTCATCCCAAGCGGCGAGCGAAAGGAAGCGAGATGAAAGGACCAGAAAGAGCGAAGATCCGAACGAGATCGTAAGGCCTACGAGCGATGATTGAGATTCCTTCGGGCAGACGTCTCGACCTGTGAATCAGCATCTAAACCCAGCGCTGAGCCATTCAACTCTGACGCTCGGAGGCTCCGTGTATTTCAGTCCCTCCGCCGCCCGGTATTTACGTTCAGGAATTTGGAGTGGCTCTTAGACTCGCCGGTAACCGTGGTCCTCCAGAGGGCGCGGGGGCGACTTTGTGAAAGGGGAAAGAGGGAGGGGAAGAGGGGAAGAAAGAGAGGACGAGGGAGAGGGAGAGGGAGAGGGAGAGGGAGAGGGAGAGGGAGAGGGAGAGGGAGAGGGAGAGGGAGAGGGTGAGGGTGAGGGTGAGGGTGAGGGTGAGGGTGAGGGTGAGGGTGAGGGTGAGGGTGAGGGTGAGGGTGAGGGTGAGGGTGAGGGTGAGGGTGAGGGTGAGGGTGAGGGTGAGGGTGAGGGTGAGGGTGAGGGTGAGGGTGAGGGTGAGGGTGAGGGTGAGGGTGAGGGTGAGGGTGAGGGTGAGGATGAGGGTGAGGATGAGGGTGAGGATGAGGGTGAGGGTGAGGGTGAGGGTGAGGGTGAGGGTGAGGGTGAGGATGAGGGTGAGGATGAGGGTGAGGATGAGGGTGAGGGTGAGAGAAAGGATGAGGGTAAGGGTAAGGGTAAGGGTAAGAGTAAGAGAAAGAGAAAGAGAGACATAGAGATATAGAGATAGAGATAGAGATAGAGATAGATATAGAGATAGAGATAGAGATAGAGATAGAGATAGAGATAGAGATAGAGATAGAGATAGAGATAGAGATAGAGATAGAGATAGAGATAGAGATAGAGATAGAGATAGAGATAGAGATAGAGATAGAGATAGAGATAGAGATAGAGATAGAGATAGAGATAGAGATAGAGATAGAGATAGAGATAGAGATAGAGATAGAGATAGAGATAGAGATAGAGATAGAGATAGAGATAGAGATAGAGATAGAGATAGAGATAGAGATAGAGATAGAGATAGAGACAGAGATAGAGATAGAGATAGAGATAGAGATAGAGATAGAGATAGAGATAGAGATAGAGATAGAGATAGAGATAGAGATAGAGATAGAGTTAGAGTTAGAGTTAGAGATAGAGATAGAGATAGAGATAGAGATAGAGATAGAGATAGAGATAGAGATAGAGATAGAGATAGAGATAGAGATAGAGATAGAGATAGAGATAGAGATAGAGATAGAGATAGAGATAGAGATAGAGATAGAGATAGAGATAGAGATAGAGATAGAGATAGAGATAGAGATAGAGATAGAGATAGAGATAGAGATAGAGATAGAGATAGAGATAGAGATAGAGATAGAGATAGAGATAGAGATAGAGATAGAGATAGAGATAGAGATAGAGATAGAGATAGAGATAGAGATAGAGATAGAGATAGAGATAGAGATAGAGATAGAGATAGAGATAGAGATAGAGATAGAGATAGAGATAGAGATAGAGATAGAGATAGAGATAGAGATAGAGATAGAGATAGAGATAGAGATAGAGATAGAGATAGAGATAGAGATAGAGATAGAGAGAGAGATAGAGATAGAGATAGAGATAGAGATAGAGATAGAGATAGAGATAGAGATAGAGATAGAGATAGAGATAGAGATAGAGATAGAGATAGAGATAGAGATAGAGATCGAGATAGAGATAGAGATAGAGATAAAGATAGAGATAGAGATAGAGATAGAGATAGAGATAGAGATAGAGATAGAGATAGAGATAGAGATAGAGATAGAGATAGAGATAGAGATAGAGATAGAGATAGAGATAGAGATAGAGATAGAGATAGAGATATAGAGATATAGAGATACAGAGATAGATATCGATATAGAGATAGAGATAGAGAGAAAGGCATCGCGAGTGAGAGAGCCAGAGTGAGGTCCGAGTGTTTACCAGGGGTCGGGAGGCCATGGCCGAGGGTGGGCGTTTGCGTCCGAAGCGACACCAGCACATGTGTCGGGGCGCCGTCGCTGCGCCGGGTCACGCCTCCCTCCCTCGTGACGTCATGCACACACCCGATTAGCTTTTAATGACGTTTGGGTTTCAGTTTCTTACCGCTGTTTCCGATTCCGTGTTTGGAATGCCAATATTTATTGATTATAGAGGCTAATGGTTTGTACGAGGATCATGTTTCTGCGTACTTATCTAGTTATGTGTGTGTATAGGTAGGTAGGTAGGAGATAGGTAGATAGATCGATAGATAGATGGATGGATATCCATTATGCGTTGCATGATTTTTCGCTGATGCTGTTCCAGTGTGTCCCCAGGTCCCTCTCGCGGCGGTCGCTACCTGCAGGGCGCAGCGCTCCTGTTGTCAGTCCGCCGCGGTGGCTGTCACGCTTGCACCACAATCATGTCGGGTGGGAGAGAGAGGAACGGAGGAGAGGGAGAGGGAGAGGAGGGAGAGGGAAGGGAGAGGGAGATAGGGGGCAGGAGGGAGGGGGAGAGGGAGAGGGAGAGGAGAGGGAGAGGGAAGGAGGAGGGAAAGGAGAGGAGATGAGAGGAGATGAGAGGGAGAGGAGAGGAGAGGAGATGAAGAGGAGATGAAAGGGAGATGAAGATGAGAGGAGAGGAGAGGAGAGGAGAGGAGAGGAGAGGAGAGGAGAGGAGAAGGAGAAGGAGAAGGAGAAGGAGAAGGAGAAGGAGAAGGAGAAGGAGAAGGAGAAGGAGAAGGAGGAGAAGAACGAGAAAGAGAAGGAAAGGGAGAGGATGAGGGAGAGGGTGAGGGTGAGGGTGAGGGTGAGGGTGAGGGTGAGGGTGAGGGTGAGGGTGAGGATGAGGATGAGGGTGAGAATGAGGGTGAGGGTGAGAGAAAGGATGAGGGTAAGGGTAAGGGTAAGGGTAAGGGTAAGAGTAAGAGTAAGAGTAAGAGAAAGAGAAAGAGAGACATAGAGATATAGAGATAGATATCGAGATAGAGATAGAGATAGAGATAGAGATAGAGATAGAGAGAAAGGCCTCGCGAGTGAGAGAGCCAGAGTGAGGTCCGAGTGTTTACCAGGGGTCGGGAGGCCATGGCCGAGGATGGGCGTTTGCGTCCGAAGCGACACCAGCACATATGTCGGGGCGCCGTCGCTGCGCCGGGTCACGCCTCCCTCCCTCGTGACGTCATGCATACACCCGATTAGCTTTTAATGACGTTTTGGTTTCAGTTTCTTACCGCTGTTTCCGATACCGTGTTTGGAATGCCAGTATTTATTGATTATAGAGGCTAATGGTTTGTACGAGGATCATGTTTCTGCGTACTTATCTAGTTATGTGTGTGTATAGGTAGGTAGGTAGGAGATAGGTAGATAGATCGATAGATAGATGGATGGATATCCATTATGCGTTGCATGATTTTTCGCTGATGCTGTTCCAGTGTGTCCCCAGGTCCCTCTCGCGGCGGTCGCTACCTGCAGGGCGCAGCGCTCCTGTTGTCAGTCCGCCGCGGTGGCTGTCACGCTTGCACCACAATCATGTCGGGTGGGAGAGAGAGAAAAAAATGTTAAAGCATACATGTTAGTTTTCGGCTGGATTAATCCCGCTTGGATAAATGCTTGGCCCGAGGAGTTATTTTTCTGCCGGGTTACACTTGACTTTGGCTTTTATCCGGGAGCATAAATACACATTGGACAAGTGCAAGTGTCGGGTCATCCGCTCAGCCGGATAAAGCCGGACGTGGGGAGCCGTTTATTGCTCTCCGACTGACTGACATGACACACATGCACACAATCGCATTTACGAGCTCTCTCTCTCTCTCTCTCTCTCTCTCTCTCTCTCTCTCTCTCTCTCTCTCTCTCTCTCTCTCTCTCTCTCACACACACACACACACACACACACACACACACACACACACACACACACACACACACACACACACACACACACACACACACACACGGGCGCGCGCGCGCTCATCTATAATTCTTGTATTTGCGCACACATACTCATCTATCGAGGATAAGAAAGGAAGGCGCACCCAGACTGACAGACACACAAACACAGACTGAAAGATAGACACACACACAACCCAACGGACAGAAAAAGGCCACATAGTTTTGCTGACTTTGAAAAAGAAATAACAGTGGGAACGATAGCGGTTGGACAGTGAAGCTCGTGAGACATTTTTTTATATTCCTCTGAAAGGTACAAAGGGCCGCACGAATGCTGTCTATTTCGCGGACACTACGGGCCCATTCATCATAAGGAGATCGATAGGGAAGCATGGAGACACGAGGGCCAGAAAGAAGAAATAGAATAGGAAATACATTAGAGAGAGAAGGAGAGAGGAATTGGTTATAAACTGATGGCGAAACGGAAGCTCGAGAAGATACGAATAAAAAGAAAAAGAAATTGAATAGAAAGAAAAGCAGATATAAATTGGTTAGGGTGTTGGCGAATTGCAAGCAGTGAAGACACGATTTTTTTTGCAAAATGTTTGATATCGCATGCAAGCCCAGGGGGCAAAATCTGCCGGTTTTGTTTTGTCAGAATAGTCATTTTATTGACAGGCAGTAACCGGTCAAATTGTGGAATAACGTTCGACAAATATGATTTGTTGGCCTGCTGATTCTTTGTACTGTATACATTTATGGAGGGAAAAGAATGCGGATACTGATGGCAAAAAATATACATGGGATTCGATTTGCATATTTTTTTTTCTTTTTCGTAAACAAGGACTTGCAAACCAAGACGCAATAATGCGCATATGTTCTACCTCGAATGCGAAATACTTCCCTGCAATATTAGTATGCACTGTTAGTATGTTATCTGTATATATCCCTAATTCTGGAAATGTCACAAGGACTCCGCCAGGAAAATAACGAAGGGTCGTGTCACATTCCTGACCTATTTTTACACGCCCTCCGTACGCGGCGCGAGTGGCTTAATGATCCCCGTCCTAGAGCGAGCGTGGCATGACATATGAGCTTCTTTGGCCGGCTGTGTGGCACGTTATTGACGTAGGCTGGACCGCCCCCGCGTGGGATTGGCCCCGCCCCCTCGCTTCAATTGCATCTCCTTATCTCATTGCTCTCGAGGCCTCCTTTGGAACGCCAAGATTGCTCTTGTCATTATCTTAATTGTTAGCGCCATCGTGATTGCCGTTCGTTGTTGTTGCAGTGTCACGGATTTTTTTTTATCATTATAGTTATTGCTATTATTGTTTGATCTTAATTATCATCATTATTATTGTTATTAGTTGGTATTGTTATTATTATGATTGGTAATATAATAATAATAATAATAATGATAATAATAATTATTAGTATTAGTGTCCTACTATTGTTATTGTTGTTGTTGCTGTTATTATTATTATTATTATTATTATTATTATTATTATTATTATTATTAATGATAATATTGTTATTGTTATCATTATTGTTATTATTATTATTATTATTATTATTATTATTATTGTTGTTATATTTATATTAATAATGATAATAACAATAATGATAATAATTACCATCATTATTTTATCGTAGTAGTAGTAGTAGTAATAGCAGTAGTCGTATTTTCACATTGCAACTACCACCAACGCTATTTATATGCCTTCATACGTTATAAGTGCTTCTTTATTTCGCTCTCCCTTTGTATCGTCGCATGCCCTTTCTCCTCCTCCTCCTCCTACCACCTCCTCCTCCTCCTCCTCCTCCTCCTCCTCCTCCTCCTCCTCCTCCTCCTCCTCCTCCTCCTCCTCCCTCATCTCGCCCTCCCCTCGCGGCCGCTGCATTCCAATCCGTACGCCTCGTGGTGGGTCAAGTGGGTTTATATATTTGCATGCGGCGAGTGCCTTCGTCTACATATGGACTTGCTTGTTACCCCGCATATCAAAAGGTCGTGCTTGAGTCTCGGTGGTTCGTGTAAGTGAAGGGGAGGCAGGGGTTGGGAGAGGGGCTTTGGGTTTCACTTATTATATAAATAACCCTTAGTTGGTAACGGAATACCCGAGCAAGGAAAGCAAGCAAAGCAACTGCCGACAGAAATAAGAGATGAATACATTGCGGGGGAATGGAAAGGGGGACGTCCGCGTTACAGCAGGTCAAGGAAGAGGAAGGCTACAGTGTTCCTGTCACTCGGACGAAACTTTACTGCCTGGGTTTGGCTCGTGGTATGCTTTTTGAGAAATCCGGTTGGTGGGGCTGGGGGGGGGGGCGCATGGACGACCGGGGGGAAAAAGGGGGAATGATTGCAGTCCCGGTACTCCGTTTTCCTTGGCAGGGGTTTCAGGCCCAGAGGGGAGACTAATGTGTTTTTGATACTTAGCGTAATTGCTCTCGCTGCTTGTTGTAAACTTCTTGAGACATGTATAGTCCAGGTCGTATATCAGCCAGGATGTATAACAAGGATCGGTTTGCGAGCAGGATAAGCTTGTGTGTGTCAATATATCTCAGGTTAGACTTTGAGAATGTCAAGTGTTTGTTTGTGTCTTCGGGACGAGAAGAGGAGGAGGAGGTAGAGTGGCTGTTGTACCAACCAGCTTACGAATGTCAAGTGAGCGGTTGACAGCGCGTCGCTTCGGCTTCACTCTGCCGGACCGGTCGACCAGATGGATAGGCGGCTCTGGAATTCTTTTGTAGAGAAGAGGAAGGAAGAATGGGCGAGGGGAACCGTGTGAGAGAGAGAGAGAGAGAGAGAGAGAGAGAGAGAGAGAGAGAGAGAGAGAGAGAGAGAGAGAGAGAGAGAGAGAGAGAGAGAGAGAGAGTGTGTGTCGGTCGGTCGGTCGGTCGGTCGGTCGGTCGGTCGGTCAGTCAGTCAGTCAGTCAGTCAGTCAGTCAGTCAGTCAGTCAGTCAGTCAGTCAGTCAGTCAGTCAGTCAGTCAGTCAGTCAGTCAGTCAGTCAGTCAGTCAGTCAGTCAGTCAGTCAGTCAGTCAGTCAGTCAGTCAGTCAGTCAGTCAGCCAGCCAGCCAGCCAGCCAGCCAGCCAACCTTAAAATGCCTCAAATTATGCATATCAAGAATGTGCCAGCCAAAAATATGAATAAAAAGGTAAATGTGCAGAAGCCCAATGAACCGATATGTTCGCAGGTGTCTGGTGCAGTATTTAGAAACAGGGAAGGGCGTGCTGCTGATAATGGCAGATACCCGTTAATTTTCCGAAAGAAGGCGCCGCCGCAGATTTAGTGGAGTGATAACGTATCCAGCAGAGCTCGTGTGTGGGATTTCTTCAGGGCCGTCTGGCAGGGTCCCGAGGGAAGGAGGGAAGGTCGTGTTTATTTGAAGTGCCGTAAGACTACGCCTTTTCTAACCGGCGTGTATATGTAAGGTTGTTAGAGATGTGTATTGACACGTTCGTAATGAAATACCAGGGGAGGTGGAGGTGGTGGAGCGGGACCTGAAGCAGCCCTTGGTCAGCGCCCCCGCCCCTCCATCCCAGGCACATGTCGTGGGCCCTAAATTTTTATGGGCCTCCTTAAAGATGTTTGAGCTGTCGTTGCGTGGAGTGTTAGTTGTTAGCGCGGAGGGTTTCGTGTTGTCACCGACGGTGTATGTTGTGTCTGGGGAAGGGGGGTCCGGGGAAGGGCCTTGGGGAAGGAGGGTCCAGGGAAGGGGCTTAGAGAAGGGGCTTGGGGAAAAAGGGTCCGGTTGGTGGGTCGTTATCACCGTTGAGGATACGGTGCATGTGGTTTATTGCGAGCGTGGGGCTGCTTAGGGCAGATCGAGGAAGATGTTTGTTTTCATCATATTTACCACCCTTAGGATGCCCAGTGTCTATATTCTCATGCATGCAGCTATACAACGACCAGGAAAGAGATCCGACGGGCGT
>NW_028234413.1:33480158-33487658 GCF_977035675.1 Penaeus japonicus | reverse complement strand
GCGAGGGGGCTCCCTTTCCTTTTTCTTTGTATTTCTGAGGAAAGAGAATGAGGAAAGGAGAGACTGGAATTAGACTAAGGGAAGGTGGAAGAATCTTTGCAGGAGGACCTCACAAGTGGTAGATGTTCTTGGGAGGGGGGGGGGGCGAAGCGAGTCTTTGTGTGGGGGCGGAAGATGGGTCGGCGGGGCGTGGGTATGGGCCGGGTGCGCGTGCTATTAATACGGTTGACAGGTTTGAGGGTTACGGGGTTGGAAGGGAAGAAAGACATGGGGTTCAAAGCATGGGAAGGGGAAAGGGTAAGGTAGGGGAGCGCAGGGGAAGCCCGAGGGGATCATAGAGGAATTCGAGGGGAGACCAAGGACACGAGCGAGATATTTTCAGTTGCGGCTGCGTGTCCGGCGTCGTCGTCGCCGCCGTCGCCGCCCTCCCCTCGTCTGCGAATTACTCCGAATCATTCCCACGCGTAAAATGTCGTGCCTCGGCCTCGTAAGGTAGCGGCAACGAGCGGCGAGTGGCGTGACGAGGGGCGCAGCGGCGACCTCGTAAGTCACGGCTAAAGTGTAATTCCTTGGCTCAGCCGAGAGTTGGGGAGAGACTCGGCCAGGACTCAGACGTCTGAGTCACGAAGGACAGGTCCTCCGGCGGCTCTTGAGCGTGAGTCTAGCGGGGTTGTCCCGTACATCGGCGGAACACGAATGGCCGGTGACTGTCACGGCAGTTGGAGTGCGCTTAGGGACCGGCGAAGCGGAAGTCATGAAGGGATGAATGCGGCGTGGGTGAGGGGGATTCGGGCGACGTCACACAGGGTCGGAAGAGAGGGGTGGGGGTGGAGGGATAAGGGTGAGACGAAAGAAGGGAAATATCAAAAGAACTCATTTGTTGGGAAAAGAAATTGTGAATTGAAAGAGTCCCCATTTTTCTCGATCGTCTGTATGAATAGAAAGAGAAATAGAAAGGGAGAAGTAGGAAGTGAAAATCAAGTAAATACCAAGGGGAAAAGGGGAAAGAAGGCGAGGGAAGAGGACAGGTGATGAAAGGAGGGGAAAGCCATGTCAGAGAATTTGGTGGAAGAAATAGAAGGGCTTCAGAGCTAGACGGATGGGAAGTGAAAGGAAGGAGAAAGGGAGGGAGGAAGGAGAGAGATGGTGAAAAAAAGAAAAAGAATGCATGGTTCATAGCAGTCATGAGGGGAGAGAGAAGAAAGATCAAATAATAAAAGAGGGACATAGGTAGGAGATTAAAAAGGGAAAACATACAGAAAAGAGAAGTCAGAGCGTAAAACCCTCGGGACAAGGGAGGCGAGCGAAGAAAAGGAAGCAAGAGTAAGTGCGAGAGAAGAGGCAAGGTCAGGGAAGGGTCAGAGTGCGCGAGGGGGAGGCACATCAGCCCACGAGGCGGCGTGGCGGTGGCGAGGGCGACGAGGGGAGGAGAGGGGCTCTTCGCCATAGCCTCCCTTCGCACCTTGCCGAGCCCATGCAGTGTCAGAAAAAAGAGGGGGGGGAGGAGGTTATATAAGCACTAGGTGGGAACATCTCGCCACGGAGCCCATGTTCAAGGCGAGTATTCGAGGATCTCGTTGCCCTCGGATAAGGCAAGCATGCATTACAGAGGAGGAGGCTGACTGGTGTGGCACTCGCAGGAGACGTGGCACTGGTGGGAAGGGTTGGGGGGGGAGGGAGTGGAGGTATGCTGTCTGGCGTGGCGCTCCCGCTCGAGGGGAAGAGGACGACGATCCAGCACGCCCATCCGCGCCCCACCTCGCCCACCACGCCCACCTCGCCCATCTCCACCACATGTGCTTGATTTCTCCCCCACCCTCCCTTGCTTATTATTGGCGTTCATTAATGCATGTGCGCCCACTTAACGCGCGGGATTAAAAGGTTAAAAGAATTCGACGCGGAGGTGCAACAACGCATGACATTCGCTCGCGTTTATCGTCAGGAAAGCGAGTAACGGACTTGCGATGTGTGTGTGTGTGTGTGTTGGGGGGGGGGGCGTGGGTCGTTCGCATGGGTCGTAGATGGGAGGAGGTACGGGGAGGGGAAGGGGGGTGCGCAGGGGTCGAAAGGTGTGGAGGTTTGGGCACACGAAAGCCACACAGAGCCACGTGGAAGGTTGTTGTGCGTACCTTACTTCCCACGACTTCCTGTGAAGTCTGCTTTTCCTTCCGGTTTTACTCGTTATTTTCCTCCTGTGACCCTTGCTCCTCCGGTCATATTCCCTTCTCTTTCTCCCATCTTCCTCTTCATTCTTCTGTCTTGTCTTATCCTCTCTTTCTTCTCTCTCTCTTCTCTTTCTCTTCTCTTTCTCTCTCTCTCTCTATCTCTCTATCTATCTATCTATCTATCTATCTATCTATATATATATATATATTATATATATATTTATCTTTCACTTCCTGAACGTAGCCTGCATCTGTTGATATTCCTTGGTGGGCGTTTTTGGGGTTAGGAGTGCGACGAAAATACTTACTTAGGCTGCCAGAGGAGTCCCCCCCGCGCCCTTGTCCCCCTCCCCCTACTCTCATCCTCCCACTTAACTCCGCCCTGCTCCAACCCTTACTCTCTCCCCTCCCCACCCTCCTCCCCAAGGGCGCGATTCAGCCACTCCTAGACTTTGATGTTTTTGTTTGTGTGTTTGTTGCGAGCCTCTTTTTTTACGATCTGTTTCCGCCCTTTGACACAGCCATTGCCGTCATATTTTTGTTAATGATAAAACTCCTCTGCCCGCATCGCATCGCTACAACAGCCCGCGCACTCTCACCTTTCACTCTTCACTCTATAATCACACTCAGACTCACACTCACGCTTAGATTCACTCTCACTCACACACTTACCCTCACTCCTCACTCTTACCCACACCCCCATTCTTCACTCTTCACATTCACTCACCATCCGAGAAGGACTTTCATCACATATCCCGAGTCCGCTACCAAACTCAAACTTAAGGACGCGAGATTCCTTTCGGGTCGGCCTCCGCGTGATTGAAGGTCCTGCGAGGTTGCCTTGAGGGTTTGGGGGCAGGGGAAGGGGAAGGTGAAGGGGAAGGGGGGAAGGGCCTTTTCAGTATTCTCCCGCTTTGCCTCTGTCCTCCTATCCTTCCTTCCTTAACCCTCGACCCTTTTCTTCTTTTTCTTCTTCCTATTCTTCTTTTTTCTACTTCGTCGCCGTCGCCCTCTCCCTCTTCTACTTCCCTACTTCCTATCCTCCTCTTCTTCTTCTATTTCTCCCTCCTAATCTTCCTTTTTTCTCTTATTACCTTCCAATTCTCGCATTCCCCTCACCACTGCCCTTGCGCCTTTCTGTCCTTCGGTCAAACAAAACAAAACAAACAAATGCAGAATCAGGAGTCAAAGGAGGCATCGCAGCAGAGGCGTTTAAACTCGCCCAGAAAAGGCTTGTTTACTCGCGAGTGTTACACTATTTTGATCACATTGAGTGGATTTTGTTGTATAAGAGAGAGAGAGAGAGAGAGAGAGAGAGAGAGAGAGAGAGAGAGAGAGAGAGAGAGAGAGAGAGAGAGAGAGAGAGAGAGAGAGAGAGAGAGAGAAGGGGGGGGGGGTGGTCAGAGACAGATAAAGAAAGGGAGTGAGAATGAGAGAATATATTTTTTCCTCTCTCATGCACCCTTATTTTTTCATGCTCTTCCGCAAAGCAAGTGATTAAAAAATAATTATAGATAATATAGATGATATTTTTACGTGAACGGCTTTCCATTTTTGTTTGTTTTTCATGTATTTCTCATTGTTGAAGTGCCCATTAGAGAGGAGGTTGACAAGACGGGTTTTAGAAATGGCCCTTTAATGCGTTGAGTGACAGGTGTAGATGACGTGGGGGGGGGGGGGGGAAGCTGCGGAGCGAAGAGCGCTTGAGGCGTAATCATCTTCGCTTTTAGCTCTAATGGAAATGGCAGATCGCTACGGTCTCCGGGAAGGCTGGCCTTGCGTCATACCGCGAAAGGGAGAGACGGAGAGCATCGGAATACCGATATGGGTAATTGGTCTTGCTATTTGGATCGACAGGGGGTATAGGGTGGGGGAAGGGGTAGGGTGGGGGGTTTAGGAGGTCGAGTGAGATGGGAGAGAGTTGGGTTCTAGTAGGTTGAGCAAGTACGGGTGTGGGGAGGGGAGAAAAAGGGAGGGAGGAGAGGAGGATTGATATAGGGAGAGGGAGACAGAGGTGGAAAACAGAGTGATGGACAGACATACCAAAATAAAGACAAAGAAATCACTTGGAGAGAGAGAGAGAGAGAGAGAGAGAGAGAGAGAGAGAGAGAGAGAGAGAGAGAGAGAGAGAGAGAGAGAGAGAGAGAGAGAGAGAGAGAGAGAGAGAGAGAGAGCAACGGGAGCAGAGAAGTCGATAGGTGAGCAAGAGCTAGATCAAGAGGAGTGATTGGAGGGTAGAAGTGGAGAGGCTGAGAGGCGAAGGAGGCGAAGGGAAAGGCAAAAGAGATGGAGGAGTAGATAAAGGGGAAGGCAAAGGGGGGAGAGGGATAAATCAGGATAATGGACGCAGGAGGGGAAAGCTGGACAACGGCTTGGAATTCAATATAATGATGGATAACGTTTCATGGGGACTATTTGTCCGCTTGATCTAAAAATTAAACTGAGGAGAGGAAGTAAAGTTTGGATTTAAGGGGAATACAAATCACGCGAGAGGGGAAAAGGAGATAGAGGGAGAGAAGGGGCGAGAGGAGCCGAGAGCGCAAAAGTGTTACTGATTGTGAAATAGAGGACACTGCCTTTGTCGCGAGGGGAGAGGAAGGTGGAATCGCGGAGAGGACGAGGGGACACGACTGAGTAGGGGAGAGGAGGGACGACGAGATTCCCCGCGACATTGCGAGAAAGGCTGATTGTGGGGCTGGCGAGAAGGACGGCCATCTTGAAGAGCCTGGTGACAAGCAGGATAAATATCGCACACACCCGACCTGTAACCCTTAATCCGTCCGTTTCCATCAGGGCACAGCCGGCCGGTCGGTCCATGCGGTGCCCGGGGCATCTGGTCCCACTGATGTTGAGGGCGAAAAGTACCAGGAAAGTGGGCGAGGGGAGGTAGTAGCCTGGGCCCTCCCATCCCTCCTCCTGCCCCCAGCCTCTCCCAGCCTCCTGCTCACGGTTGTCGGATGCCCTCGGACTGGTGCAGGTGACCGCGGCGAAAACACTAAGCTGCCGTGACACTCCTTTGTCGGAAGTGGCGTTAATGGTGGATAAAGGGAAGAAAGAATATGTGACACTTTGATAGCACGGGAGAATAGCCGACGCGAGGCCCCTTTGGAGATATTCGGATGCCATTGTGAAGATGCAGTGATTGGGGGCGTGTGCCTGGCTGTTCCCCTCCCCGGCCGGGCCTCCCCTCCCTGGCCTTGTGTTCCCCTCCTCCCCCGGGCAGCAGCGGGCACCAGTCAGTCCCGGGGTGACGTCTGCACCGCGCGCCACCACAGCCACTCCTGCTTCACCATAAGTACCATCGCCACACTACAGCGCATTACTCGCTCTGAACGCCACTCTCCCGTGTATAAACTTTATATGCGGATGCAAGTGACGGGCGGAGGTAGGCCGAGCGGACGAGCAGGGCGGTTGGCGGGCCAGTATGCGTGAACACCTCCCTGGGGTTGGCCAGCCCCTGGGGACGCCTCCGCACCACCGTCGCTCCCAGGATCCTGCTGCAGGAGACATCGCCAGGAGCGACTCGTACTCCCTGGCTCGCGGCGGCAAGCTGGTGTCGTCGCGGCCCTGGGCATCCTCCGGAGCGCAGATCCTGGTCAACATGCACGCCCTGGAGGCGAGTGCCAAGGACACGGGCGGCAAGGAGCCAAGGCGGCCGCCGTCGTCAGGCACGTCCTCGAGCGATAGTGAGAGTGACTCCGACTCGAGCGATTCGGATGACACCTCTGAGGATGAGTACGAGGTGCGAATGACGCGGCGGCAGCCCGACCTAAGCCACTATACCCTGGCGGAGGAGGACGAGGACCTCGAGCAGGAGCGCTGTGTAAACAATGGTGAGTGTAAGATGAAAGTGGCAAGTGCAAAGTGCAGTGAGCTGAGGCAGAGTGAGAGGGAGAAACGACTTCCTGGCGACGGCCACTCGCGCCCACACCTTGCCCAAGATGCCAGGGAGGGCGCGGCCGACGGGGACGGGGATGGGGGTGGGGGCGGGGGAGGGGACGGTAATGATAGTGATGCGAAGGACGACGGCAGTGATGACGAGGAAGATGATGATCATGATGATGATGACGACGATGACGATGAAAGTGAAAGTGATGAGACAGAGAGCACGGTGCGGGCGAGACTGGGTGCAGGGGCGGAGAACGGCGGTAATGAACCGGGCGGAGGCGGTGGCGAAGGAGCGGCGCCACCCCCGGAGGAGGACCCCAACGACACCCTCAGCACCCTCAGCGGAGACCTCAGCTTCGACGACCGAGACGTCATTTCGCCTCCGCGCGAAAATGGAGTCGCAGCCGCCCAGGAATTGGAGGCACTCCCAAAGGACGCCTCTGCCGCCTCCGACTCCATCATCAGCGACTCTTCCCACACCGCCGCCGACGCGGAGAGTCGCGAGTCCCCGGAGGAGTGCGTCGCCAGTGAAAGCCGCGTGCCCCCCGAGGGCGAAAGGAGCACTCCGCAGCGCGAGAGCGTCCCCACCGGCGTCTTCTGCCTGAGTGGCTATCCCAAACAGGCCTGCCCCGGCCTACCGCAGGACCCGAGCTCTCACTCGTCACCATCCGGTCTGACCTGTCCTCAACCTGAGCATGAGTCTGGCAGCGCCGTGGACGTTGCAGGGGAAATGAATCAAGTTTGCAAGCGGTCGACGAGCACGGCTCAGCACTCAGGCGGGGCAGCCCGTGGCATGGGGGCTGTGCAGGGTCGTGCTGAAGATGCTAAAAGTCAGGAGCGTTCTCAGCGCTCCCTCCCGTTCCCTCCTAAGTATGTAAGTGGCCACTCCCGCGTGGCTCAGTTACGCGGAACCTGGGACTCCTCCACCCCCTCCTCCGCCGCCCCCCGTCACGAGGGCCATGGCGTCGACAGGGAGCCTCCTAAGCAGCAGGCCCATAGCGCCTCCGAGGACGTGCGCCTCAACTCTCAGCCCGGCCACCATGCTGCACCCCAGCAGTCTGCGGCGAGGACAGAACGCCAAGGTGCCGCCAAAAGCAAAAGCAACAGCTCCGTTGGCGACGTGGTTCATGCCCAGCACGCCCGCCAAAGTTTGCAACAAGCAAAGCTACAGAAACAAAGTAACGCGCAACACAACGCACAGGTGTACCAACTCCAGCAACGACAACAGCAAGTGCAACATCAGAAGCGTCGAGTTCAACAACAACAGCAACAGCAGCAAGAGAGCAGACGACATCACGGTGGCAAGAACGGCGCAGTCAACCCTGCCAACACCACCGCCGCTACCACCAACTCACGTAATGACCATATTTTGTTTGTTGATATTATTTAGAACATGTTAGCGTGCTGGGTGCGCCGCGTGTCTCACTCCCTCGATTTCTACTAAATT
>NW_028234413.1:33457658-33477658 GCF_977035675.1 Penaeus japonicus | reverse complement strand
GATTCGTCCCGGGGCCGCCGAGGGGAACACGCTTTGAAATTGTTTGTGTTTTGCTTTTTTTTTTGGGGGGGGGGATGTGTCTTTTTTTTTTTAGTAGGTAGGGAGGGGGGATAGGGAGGACTAGTATCGTTCGTTGTGACATTCCATTTTTTCCGGGATTAATAACTTTGATGTTGTATTGATCGGTGTGCCAATGGAATCAAGATGGGGAGAGGGGGGGGTTGGGTTGGGGTTAGGGGGGTAGGATTGGTTTGGAGTGATCCCACAGGGTTTCCACAGATGCGTGCCCGAAGGAGCGAAATGCACGGGTAGTGGAAGTGGTTCTGTAATGGATTGCCCAGTCAGGTGGCTTTCAAATCTCCTGTCCGGCATTGCCAGTGCAACAATACGTCAGTAGTAATAGTTATATATTCCAGATTTACTCACGTAAGTATTGGAGATATGCACGCTGCTGTTGCTCTGTTGTATCTAGAATGACTAATTAACTGACTGACCGACGTAATGACTGCCGTTGTGCATTAGTGTTCCTCTGTTACAGTGACATTATTGCCCTATGGTGTCGTCTCTATTGGGTGGATTTCTGGTCGCTTCGAATCCCTGCTTCGGCCGCGACCGCCCTTATTCCCGGCGAGACCTTTGTTTTGTTTATCATTAATCTCGACCGACGTTCACGGTCCATTTACAGGGATGGCGGAATGCAACTGGTAACGCTCGCCAGGCCAGGAGATGAAGCAGTGTTACCAGAGCCAGGGGCAGATATGCCAGGTCGGGGAATTAGTCATCGTTGCCAGGCGGGGCTGCGGCGGCCTGCGTAAGACTAGGATCAGCCTGAGGGTGGGCGGAGGGGCGTGGGTCGAGGGCGAGGTTCAGGGGAGCCACGGCGTGTGCTGGGTCGCCGGCCGGTCATAAGTGTGTCCACTAACCTGTGGAATGGCGGCTCCCCGATTCCCTCCGTTTTTTTATATTAACTGTCTTTTGGGGGGCCTTGCTCTTTATTTGTAGTTAGTGCTTTGCGTTCTAGGTTTGCGGATACGCAGCTGTGCAAGGCTCTGGCTCGAAGGAAAACGTGAATGGGTTGGCATGGCCGGAGTTTTGTTTTGCCTAATTTGCGGCGTTGCGAGCGAGCGAGCGAGCGTGGCGACCTGCGGGTATTTTCATTCCCGTTGCGACGTGAGGTGTGACCCGCGTCCCCGTGATGGCTAGTTACGGTAAGTCGGCGTGATCCCGCCTGAGCCCCGCGTGCCGGGGATCCGCGCCACGCGTCTCGCCTCGTCACTGCGCGCCTGCCGTACTCTTACCACACTTCTCAGTGCACGGCCGCTGCGACTGGAGTACGCCCGGCCGTACCACTTCTCTCAGTACTACCACGACCACTACTTCTATAGTTCACTGTGTCGTTCCTTTCACCTCAGTGCTACCACGACCGCTGCCGTACCACTTATCAGATTCCACATCTCGCTATCTCGACTCTCTCTCTAAAAAAACATTCTGAGGTTGCCCGTGGCTCGTAAACGAGCATACGCGCATGCGTTGTGGCTACCGGTATAATTAAAAGTTATCACGAGGTGTACGATCTCACGTGCATACCTGGGCGGCGTGGAGCATGCGGGTCGAGTGCGCGAGTGCAGTAATGACACGGCGGTCCGAGCTGCTGCTGCTGGAGGTGTTGGTGCCAGTGCCAGATCAGTGCCGGGGTGGGTCGCGCTGGCCCGGGACGCTCCTCGCCCGCACCGCCGCCGCTACGCCGTCCGCCGCCCCTTCGCTCCTGCTGGTGCCGCTCGTGCAGGCGCCTCCGGTGCTTCTCCTTCCCCGGTCGCTGGCGGCGCAGCGTGCGGACCGGCCTAGTGTTCGCCCGTTTGTGCAGGTCTCGGTGCCGTGTTATGCGGGGCAGTGTGCTCGGCCAGGTCAGGTGTGTGTGCTGTCTCTTGGTCGTGACCCGAACTTGCAAGAGGCGCTTCGCTGCCCGCCGTGTCTCGTGTGGCTGTTTAACGTCTCTGTCCGCCTCGTTGGGTCGAAGTGCTTTGCTGTGTTGACTGCGTGTAAAGTGGCAGTAGGTAGTGCAGTGAGAAAGGGTGAAAGAGATTGTGATCGAAAGGGCAAGAAAGAGAATCATAAAAAAAACATGAAAATGAATTGCATGTATACAGGTTTGTGTTTGTGTCTGATCGTGTAGTAGACCTACGTGTGCTTCATTTACCTAAAGTAATAATATTTCATATTTTGATTTTTTATTTAAATGTTTTATTTCATGCGCTTCAGTGCCCAAAAGTAATAGCATTAATTGCATTGGCCTATTACATTCTCTATCACATGCGTATCTGTATGCTGTTCATCGTGCACATTCACATACATGTATATTTGCACAGGAATGTTGTAGTGTATATGGCCATGGTGGGGAGTGCTACGTAAATGGTGTGAGAGGTTGCAGGCAGGGAGGGGTCCTGGAGGGCACGCTGGTCCTGGGAGGGAGGACGAGAGGGAGGCAGAGAGGGAGAGGGAAAGGAGGTGGACCCGGACGCGGCCAGGGAGGCTGGCGGTGGAACTTAGCATCAAACTCACGCCTTGGTGACAAGGGCGGCCGTGGTGGGAGGTGCGAGATGTTTGCTGCTGTCGGCGTTGGGAGGAGAGGGATTGTCCGAGGGATGCGACCTGGGACGGTGGTTCCCTGACTTTAACCACCGCCGCTACATCTTCATGTTCGTTGTTCCTTTTTTGGAATCCAACCTCCCCCTTCTCTCTCTTCTCATATCTCCTCTCCTCTCCTCTCCTCTCTTCTTTTTCTTCTCTTTTCTCCTCATTTTTTTCTCTCATCTCATCTCATCATTTTCTTCTCGCCTCTCATCTCTCCTCATTTTCTTCTCTCCTCTCATCTCTCTCTCTCCCCCTCCCCCCTTCTCTCTCTCTCTCTCTCTCTCTCTCTCTCTCTCTCTCTCTCTCTCTCTCTCTCTCTCTCTCTCTCTCTCTCTCTCTCTCTCTCTCTCTCTCTCTCTCTCTCTCTCTCTCTCTCTCTCTCTCTCTCTCTCTCTCTCACACACACACACACACACACACACACACACACACACACACACACACACACACACACACACACACACACACCTCGGAAACCTCAGATCCAGGACACAGAAGAACGATACAAGTCTGGCCTTGATTGCACTGCGATGGCGATAAGGGTTTCACGGGGTTGATTGCTGCTACATGATCTTGGCCATCGCTTGCTCGTGCAGCGCCAGACGACGGAGAGTGTCCGTGTTGCAGACAGAAAACACGACAGTGCAAAGGACGGTTATGTGTTGCAGACCATTGAGTTGTTTTAATATGTTTTTTTTTCATTCTTTCTTCGGTTTTGAAGGCAGGACACAACAAACGATGGGTCGCGTTTTGCAGGTCGTTATGTTGTTGTTTAACCTTTTTTCAACGAGGCTGCAAGGGATGAGTGTGTCCGTGTATATTCGTGGTGACGAGTGTTGAAGGAAGGATGAAGACCTCTCTCCGTGTGATGCTTTTTTTTTCTTCTTCTCTCCTTCGGTTTTCATTATCCTATGTTGGTATTTATGAGATCGTCTCGTAAAAAATACCTCATGAGAGCAGCAGAATACTAGAAATACCTTCAGTAATTCAGGAATTAGTGGGGGCCCACAGCGGTATGCAGGTGGAATGGATGTGTCGTAGACGGTTTTTTTTTTACAGAAAAGTTTGGCCATTTAAAAAGTTGTTGTTCTCAGTGGAATGATTGTTGATTCAATTACACTAGGTATTGTTGTTTTAAGGCTGTGGCTACTTGTTCTGATGGCTATGGGTATTGCATGTATGATTCTGCTTATGGAATGAGATAGGGAAAGGGGAAGAGAGAGAGAGAGAGAGAGAGAGAGAGAGAGAGAGAGAGAGAGAGAGAGAGAGAGAGAGAGAGAGAGCACTAGAAGAGACAGTAGAAGTAAGAGAGAGAGGGAATGAATGAGAAAGAAAACTGAAAAGCCTGAGAAACAGAGGCGAGAGCGAGAGCGTGAGGCGAGGCTGTCGTGTGGTGTCCCGGCGGAGCGAGCGCGACGATCACGGCGGGACGTCGCTGTCTCGAGCCGCTGTCTTGAGCGCGTCCCCAGGGAAGTTGCGGCGGGAAGAATTCGTTTTCGGGAGACTTGGAATTTTCTCTGGCATTTTTTCTTCTTTTGTGTTCATGCTTCGTTGTGTTTGAAGGCGACCTTTGTCTGCCTCTACTGATGCTTGATATTTATACGCAGGCGAGGGAAGGAATCTGAAGGAAGCGCGATTTTGTTCCTATAAGAGCGCGAGTTTGCTTGCGTCGTCCGGGCCATGGAACCCCTGCCACTGGAGCCCCCGCCCGCTCCCGCCCCTGCTGCCCCTCAGTACCCTGCTGAGAACGGCACCGCAAACCAGTACCCCGAAGAGAGCGCGGTGCCTCTGACCAGGATGTTCCCCCTCGACTCCGTCGCCGACAAGATGTTTCCGAACGAGAACGGTGCTAGCGCCGCCTCGCGCCACTACCACAGCGACGACAGTGCGGTGCGTCGCATGTACCAGCGGGAGAGCGGCGCCCTCCGGAGGATGTACCACAGCCTCAGCGACTACGGGATGTATCCTGCCTACCTCTCCGGACTGGGACTCTCCACCATAGCGCCCAGCGAACCAGGTGAGGCAGCTCGTCCACCCGCCCACCTGCCTGGTCTGCCACCCATCTCACCTGCTGCTGCATGGACACACCCGCTACCCCTCCTCTCCCCCAACCCGTCCGGGGTTTGCTGCCCGAACCACACCCTCGTCATGCAGGCATCCCCGGCAATGCTGCAATCCAGGCCTACCTCATGTCCTTTACCCAACCATTATACATGTATCAAACCGGGTTGGAAATGAATGCCACACTCGCAACGCCATGTTTCATTCACTCTTATCATCTGCATGGTCCGCTAGCCCGGAATCCTTTATTCACATTACCCTGCATGATATACATGTATTGCGCCCGATCTCAAAATGTTCATGCGACGTTATCTCGTGTGTGACAAATTCTCCCGTGTCATAGAAGCGGGTGCTCGCGACCCCGAAACCTGGCGAACCCATCCTATTATCCTGGCGAGCGTTGTGTCTGAGCCGTTTTTACGAGTCTTAAGTGAGCTCCTGTTGCCTCCTCGTCGCGCACCGGTCCGGGTCCCCGTGCCATGACAATGACAGCGTGCTTGACCCGACCGGGATACTCAACTTTAACAGCGTATGAAAGGGTCTGGCGTTGGGCTAGTCTGTGCGAGGACTGTCATGGCGGCCTGGGAGGGTTACGGGGGTAGGGGGGCTGGGGCAGGGAAAGGGGAAGGGGAAGGGGAAGGGGAAAGGGAGAGTGAGGGAGTCTGGTCTCCGGGTGTCATTTTTTTTCATTCTTTCTTTCTTTCTTTTTTTGTATGTAACGTTTATCAGCTCTTGGCTCGTGGCACCGCCGAACGTGCCGGGACTCGTGAGCGTTGAAGACACTTGATCGGATCAGGCTTTAAAGATGAGCTTTGAGCGTCACGGTCCCGCCACGCAGGAAGTCACTTGGGCGGAGACGCTGCGATTTGCTACTGAAGGAGGGAGGGAGGGAGGGAGGGAGGGAGGGAGGGAGGGGATCTGCGGCCGCCCTCCGTAAACCAGGCGTCCAAAAATTCTCTCCTCTCCCTCCCTTCTCCATCTCCTGCCCCCCCCCCTTCCCGTCCGCCCCTCCCCCTTCTTGTTATTGGATGCAACCTTACATTGTCTAGCAAGAAATTATGGGCGTTAAAACTAATGCGGCCAGACATTACGCCCAGGTTTATTGGCCGTAGTCCCGGAGTGTGTAGATTACTTCCACATTCTGCAACTTTACCTTCTCTCTCTTTCCCCCCTCCCTGTTCTTCTCTCTCCCCCCCCCTCACTTACCCCCCTCTCCCCCCTCGTTCGATTAATTAGGATTTTGTCCCCGGACGGGCCCGAACTTGTTTTCCCAAGGCTTGATTCCGATTGCTGTCGTTACGTAGCTAGACCTTTCTCCGGAAGATTAGCGGCGAGGCGGGGAGAATGTTCCACTCCCCCCACCCCCCACCCCCACCCCCACCCCGCTACGTGTTGCTTTGAAACGAGAGCTCCGATCTTGGCGCTCGGGTTGCAACGCTTTTCGTCCGCGAACTGGGTTAGCGATGGCCGTGTTCTTTGGGGGATTTTATATTTTTATGTGATTTCTTGGTAGTGGGCGTGGTTTCCGCCTCTGGCTTGCAGATTTGGGTTTAGGTGGTTTGTTCTCCTCCTTCCACCATTGTTTCATTTTCATCGTCTTTTCCTTCTTCCTCTCATTCTTCACCTTCTCCTTTTCCTCCTTCCCTTCCTCCCTCTCCTGCCCCAACACATCCTCCTCTTCCTCCTGCCCCACCTCCTCCTTCTCCTCCTCCTCCTCCTCCTCCTCCTCCTCCTCCTCCTCCTCCTCCTCCTCCTCCTCCTCCTCCTCCTCCTCCACTTCCTCCTCCTCCTCCTCCTCCTCCTGCCCCACCTCCTCCTCCTCCTCCTCCTCCTGCCCCACCTCCTCCTCCTCCTCCTCCTCCTCCTCCTCCTCCTCCTCCTCCTCCTCCTCCTCCTCCTCCTCCTCCTCCTCCTCCTCCTCCTCCTCCTCCTCCTGCCCCACCTCCTCCTCTTGCCCCACCTCCTTCATCTTCGTGCTGTTCCCGCTGACCTTCCGATTGATCGAAAATCCTATGGCGGAATGCCTTGCCAAGCACCTAACCGACAGGCGATTACCCTCCTTGTGCAGCGGCCAGCCCTCGAGTGATTAAAACAGCGTAATGGCCCCGCGGAGAAACATTCGCGCGTGATTGTCCTCTGGAGCATTCGTAGCCTTTCGTAATTTCGTGTCGCAGTGATAAGTGCATTAGCCTCTCTAATCATGTTCGGATAGCGGGAAGCCTGGAACCGGCGGCGAGCACTCACCGTAATCCAGCTTGGGATTGCTCCCGCCGGGGTGCTGCGGGGCTGAGCTCCATTTCGAGCGTTAGTGCTGTGATTTTTTTCCCCCGGAGCTCCTTGAGAACCTGTTTGTTTCGTGGGTAAGAACATTTATCTGTCTATATCTACCTAATTGTTTATCTATCTATGTATCTGTCTATTAATCTATCTATCTGTCTACACACACACACACACACACACACACACACACACACACACACACACACACACACACACACACACACACACACACACACACACACACACATACACACACACACATACACACACACACACACACACACACACACACACACACACACACACACACACACACACACACACACACACACACACACACACACACACACACACACACACACACACACACACACACACACACACACACACTCACTCACTCACACACACATGCATGTGTTCATCCATGCATGTATTCCTGTGTGTCGGACGTGGCACGGCTCAATCAAGTTGTCCAATTACGAAAACAATGCATAAGCGAGAAATCCGAGACACCGCCAACTTTCGAGAGCACTTTCTCAACCACCGCGCTAAGAAGGAAAGAAAGAAAGAAAGAAATGAGACGACTGGGCGAGGAAAAAAATATGAAGGAGAGATTTTATCCTTTTGTTTAAGAAGTTTCTGTCGGTGACTTTCACTCTCCCCCCACCTACCCGTCCCTCCCTCCCTCCCTCCCTCCCTCTCTCTGACTCCCAACCCTCCCTCTCTACCCCCTTCCCCCTACCCCCCTTGCCCCGACGGAGATGGGTGGCAAGTGGAGGGCGGGGAGGTTAACGTGAGGGGTTGAGCTCGCGTGACCGAGGGCGCCGAGGGGATAAGTCGGATCCATCAAGGTGTGATTTCGAGTCTCGGCGAGCGGATGGGAGGAGGTGGGGGAGAGGAGGAGGAGGAGGAGGAGGTTGGATTGATTGAGGTGGAGGTGAAGGTGGTGATTGAGGTGGAGGTGATGGAGGTGGTGATTGAGGTGGAGGTGAAGGTAGAGGTAGAGGTAGGGGGAGGAGAGGGAGGCAGGAGAGGAGAGAAAGTTGGAAGGAAGGAAAGGAAAGGAAAGGCATGGAATGAAGGAGGGTAGGTGGGGAGGGAAGGAAGGAAAGTGAAGGGGAAGGCAAAGAGGAAGGAAGAAAGGATTTTTAACTGGTCTTGCATGAAGGAGAGGGGAGGGGGGGTCAATGGTCTAGCATGAGGGAAGGAGAAGGGGGAGAGGGAGAGAGGGGGAAAGGGGGGTATTATTCTCGCGCCGTGGCCCTCGCAACCCCGACGCCCTCGTTACCCGCCGTTCTCGAGGTTTGCAAGGGCTGTTTGCACGATGCCAGTGACCCGCGCGAAGTTTATCCCCTTGCCTCCTGTCGTTTGCGTTTCGTGTCGCTGAAGAAGCATTGGTGTGTGTGTGTTTTATTTTTGTTCTCTCTCTCTCTCTCTCTCTCTCTCTCTCTCTCTCTCTCTCTCTCTCTCTCTCTCTCTCTCTCTCTCTCTCTCTCTCTCTCTATATATATATATATATATATATATATATATATATATATATATATATATATGTATATGTATGTGTGTGTGTGTCTGTCTGTCTCTCATTTTTTCTGTTCCTTTTTTGTGATAGTTTCTACTTCTTTCTTTTTTATTATTATTTTTTTTAATGTGTTGCATATTATTATTTTCATTCATTTTTCAAAGCGAAGAGTTGGATGACTGATGGTTAGTTGTCAGCCCTTCTAGGTGCAGGGATGAAAGATAAACGAAAGAGAGAAGGTAATGTTGAAATAGGAAAATATAAAAGATATATATGTATATATGGTTATACTATAAATTTTTACAGGCATTGGACTCGTAAATTTGTTCCGTTATTTCTGTATTGTTTTCTGTATTGGTGCAGCTTGAACGTAATTGCCATCCGTAAGTGCCTTTGGCTCGAAATGCAAGCACGGCGGAGCGAAAAGTATTGGTTAACGGGGCATTTTTTTCCATTCTCTCGTTCATGAACAGAGTTTATGGTATTCACTCTGACAGAGTTGATCCCCCTCCCCTCCTCCCCATTCCCGGTTGATCCCCCCCTCCCCTCCCCCTCATCCTATCCCCTTGTTCAGTTCATCTCCCTTTCCCTCCCTTCCCCTCCCCTCCCCTCCCTCCATCCTTGCCTTGCTCAGTTGATCCCACTCCCCTCCCTTCCTCTAATCTCCCCTCTCCCTCCCTCCCTTCCCCTCTTCTCCTAACTCAGTTGAGCCCATTTCCCCTCCCCATCTCCTCCCCCTACCCTCTTCCCCTTCACCCCTACGTAGTTAATGCCCCTCCCCCACTCCTCCCTTATCTCTCCTCCCCAGATCTGAACTTTTGGGGGACGGGGGGACACAGGTGATACAGGTGTGCGGTGGACGCCTGTATGGGCCTTCCCCTCTCATGTGGCTACCTTTTCCCCTCTCTCGTCCATTACTTTTTTCTAGGTTTGTTTTTTTCTTTATCAGTCTCTCTCTTTCTCTTTCTCTTTCTTTCTCTTTCTCTCTCTTTCTCTCTCTTTCTTTCTCTTTCTCTCTCTTTCTCTCTCTCTCTCCTCCCCTCCCCTCCCCTCCCCTCCCCTCCCCTCCCTCCCTCCCTCCCTCCCTCCCTCTACCTCTCTCTCCCCTCTCTCGCTGTCTCCCCCCCCCCTGTTGGCCATCCTCCCCTCTTTGGGTCTTCTCCTTTTCCCTCTTTTATTTACCTTTCCTCTCCGTCTCCTCCCCGTCGTCCTGTGATTATCATTCTTCCCCTTATCTCCCCTCGCCCCGTCTCTTCCCCTGTCACTTCAACATCCTTTATTCGCATTTCCATTCTCCACTTTCTTTCCCCTCGGTTGTGATTCCGCTCATCTTCGGGGTCCCTCGTGCGCACTCTTACCTCACCCACGCACCCTTTCACCTCACCCACGCACCCTTTCACCCTCGGCGTCACGCTCTCACCAGTCATCCTTCACACTTCCCTTAACTCTTCGGCGTCAATTTTGAGGGTACACCTCTCACCCTTCAACCTACATGCCCTCGAGTCTCACCCTTCTCCCTTGGTTCACGCTCACACATCCTTGAACCTCTCCCTTCGTCTTAGACTTCAGCCTTGACCCTTCGCTCACACACCCTCGAGCCTCACCCTTGACCCCTCAAGTCATACACCCTCGTCCTCATCTTTCACTCTTTACAACCTCGTCCTCATCTTTCACCCTTTACACCCTCGTCCTCATCTCTCACCCTTTACACCCTCGTCCTCATCTTTCACCCTTACACCCTCGTCCTCATCTTTCACCCTTTACACCCTCGTCCTCATCTTTCACCCTTTACACCCTCGTCCTCATCTTTCACCCTTTGCACCCCGTCCTCATCTTTCACCCTTACACCCTCGTCCTCATCTTTCACCCTTTACACCCTCGTCCTCATCTTTCACCCTTTACACCCTCGTCCTCATCTTTCACCCTTTACACCCTCGTCCTCATCTTTCACCCTTACACCCTCGTCCTCATCTTTCACCCTTACACCCTCGTCCTCATCTTTCACCCTTTACACCCTCGTCCTCATCTTTCACCCTTTACACCCTCGTCCTCATCTTTCACCCTTTACACCCTCGTCCTCATCTTTCACCCTTTACACCCTCGTCCTCATCTTTCACCCTTTACACCCTCGTCCTCATCTTTCACCCTTACACCCTCGTCCTCATCTTTCACCCTTACACCCTCGTCCTCATCTTTCACCCTTTACACCCTCGTCCTCATCTTTCACCCTTACACCCTCGTCCTCATCTTTCACCCTTTGCACCCTCGTCCTCATCTCTCACCCTTTACACCCTCGTCCTCATCTCTCACCCTTTACACCCTCGTCCTCATCTTTCACCCTTACACCCTCGTCCTCATCTTTCACCCTTACACCCTCGTCCTCATCTTTCACCCTTTGCACCCTCGTCCTCATCTTTCACCCTTTACACCCTCGTCCTCATCTTTCACCCTTTACACCCTCGTCCTCATCTTTCACCCTTACACCCTCGTCCTCATCTTTCACCCTTTGCACCCTCGTCTTCTCTTTCGACCTTTACACCCTCGTCCTCATCTTTCACCCTTACACCCTCGTCCTCATCTTTCACCCTTTACACCCTCGTCCTCATCTTTCACCCTTACACCCTCGTCCTCATCTTTCACCCTTACACCCTCGTCCTCATCTTTCACCCTTTACACCCTCGTCCTCATCTTTCACCTACCCTCGTCCTCATCTTTCACCCTTACACCCTCGTCCTCATCTTTCACCCTTTACACCCTCGTCCTCATCTTTCACCCTTTACACCCTCGTCCTCATCTTTCACCCTTTACACCCTCGTCCTCGTCTCTCACCCTTTACACCCTCCCCCTCACCTTTACCCTTTGCACCCTCGTCCTCATCTGTCACCCTTTCCACCCTCGTCCTCATCTCTCACCCTTTACACCCTCGTCCTCATCTCTCACCCTTTACACCCTCGTCCTCATCTTTCACCCTTACACCCTCGTCCTCATCTTTCACCCTTTGCACCCTCGTCCTCATCTCTCACCCTTTACACCCTCGTCCTCATCTTTCACCCTTACACCCTCGTCCTCATCTTTCACCCTTTACACCCTCGTCCTCATCTTTCACCCTTTACACCCTCGTCCTCATCTTTCACCCTTACACCCTCGTCCTCATCTTTCACCCTTTGCACCCTCGTCCTCATCTTTCACCCTTTACACCCTCGTCCTCATCTTTCACCCTTTACACCCTCGTCCTCATCTCTCACCCTTTACACCCTCGCCCTCATCTTTCACTCTTTGCACCCCGTCCTCATCTCTCACCCTTTGCACCCTCATCCTCATCTTTCACCCTGTACACCCTCGCCCTCATCTTTCACCCTTTACATCCTCGTCCTCATCTTTCACCCTTTACACCCTCGCCCTTATCTCTCACCCTTTCCACCCTCGTCCTCATCTTTCACCCTTTGCACCCTCGTCCTCATCTTTCACCCTTTACACCCTCGTCCTCATCTCTCACCCTTTACACCCTCGTCCTCATCTTTCACCCTTACACCCTCGTCCTCATCTTTCACCCTTTGCACCCTCGTCCTCATCTCTCACCCTTTACACCCTCGTCCTCATCTTTCACCCTTTGCACCCTCGTCCTCATCTTTCACCCTTTGCACCCCGTCCTCATCTTTCATCATCATCATCGACTGAGGCCGAGTCCCGCGTCCAGTATCGGCGCGGAGTGCATAAGCATAAGCAAGAAAAGCTCGCGAAGTCATTATTTCACAAACTCATTTGCATTTTAAATACCCTTCTGTTTCCATTAAAGACTCGTGACCCCCGGCCGAGTTTATAAACATTCCTCGATGATGGATTGTGTCAGGGCCAAGTGCGGGACTGGGGACGCGTGTAGATTTTGTACGTACATGAAACAAACGGACGCACGAGAGAGAGTGAGTGAGAGTGAGTGAGAGAGAGAGAGAGAGAGAGAGAGAGAGAGAGAGAGAGAGAGATTGAGAGAGGAGAGAAGAGAGAGATTGAGAGAGGAGAGAAGAGAGTGAGTGAGTGAGTGAGTGAGTGAGTGAGAGAGAGAGAGAGAGAGAGAGAGAGAGAGAGAGAGAGAGAGAGAGAGAGAGAGAGAGAGAGAGAGAGAGAGAGAGAGAGAGAGAGAGAGAGAGAGTGAGAGTGAGAGTGAGAGTGAGAGTGAGAGTGAGAGTGAGAGTGAGAGTGAGAGAGAGAGAGAGAGGGAGAAAGGGGGGGGGGAGGAGGAGAGAGTCTACCAAATCTTTATTCCACGAAGGGAAAACGGAAGAAAGAAATGCCTTCTTTTTCCCGTTGGAATATCTTGCGAGTCTCTGGAAGCAGAGGTTAGGTTGGCTTATACTCGCTAAGGGGGCTTGGCACTTCCTTGGCCCCCGCGGATCGGATTAGCTCCAAAGCCACCTTCTGGCCAACGCGGGAATAATTAGGGCCCAGGACGGTCACTGTTCTGTGCTGTGTCAAAGGCGCGAGGGAGCGTTGCTTTGGAGGTGGAAGGAAGGCTGGCTGGCTGGCTGGCGAAGCGAAGGAGTGTGGTTGACTTAAAGAGAATTCAAATTCACTCAAGATTCAGGGCCGGATGGAAGGACGTGGTCGTGGGAGAGATGAATTCAGGACGGTTTAGGGATGGCTTATGTATGCGCGCGCGCGCGTGTGTGTGTGTGTGTGTGTGTGTGTGTGTGTGTGTGTGCCTATCTGTCTATTGTCTGTCTATATGTCTGTCTGTCTGTCTGTCTGTGTGCATATATTTATGTTTACGTGTATGTATGTGAGTGGAGGTTATGTGTGCTTGCATGTGCGTGTATGTGTTAGCATGCAAGAAAAGAATAAAGTTGTGTCACCCTCAACGCGACCCTGATATGTTGGACTGCGAACTAACGCCACGCCGGGAATATGACCTCTCACGGCCCGGTAAATATATTTCATTAGCGTGCGCCGGTATTAAGGTGCTTTAAGGGATCGGGCGGCTAATGCGCCCAATTGATCGGACATTAATCAGGAATTGTTGAGTATTATTAGACGACTCCTCGCCGTACTGTGGCCCAACCGAGGTGGCCGCCCCTGCGGATTGGAATGTGTGTATGTGTGTGTGGGTGTTTGTATGTGTGTGTGTGTGTGTGTGTGTGAGAGAGAGAGAGAGAGAGAGAGAGATAGAGATAGAGATAGAGATAGAGAGAGAGAGAGAGAGAGAGAGAGAGAGAGAGAGAGAGAGAGAGAGAGAGAGAGAGAGAGAGAGAGAGAGAGAGAGAGAGAGAGAGAATGGGAGGGGGGGGTGGCGAGTGAGCGTGAGAGTGGCAGTTGCTATTAAATAACAACACACATTTAACAATTTACACTCAATTATGCAATTTACCATACACAAAATTGTTATAAAATTACTTGATATACGAAAATACAATATTAACTCAGAAAGCTTGTATGGGAAGGACATTTTTATGTGTGTTTGTTTGTGTGTGCGTGTGCGTGTGCGTGTGCGTGTGCGTGTGCGTGTGCGTGTGCGTGTGCGTGCGCGTGTGCATGCGTACGTTTACAATATATATTAATGTTTGTGTGCACATAGCCGCTGCTCATAACCGGTGGGCTCGGCAGCAAGTACCTCTTTAGCGTGTCCAAAGGCTGTGGGCGCAATACAACGAGCGGGTTACTTTTATTGCTTTCCTGTTCCAGTGGAGAGAGCGGATCAATGGTGAATGCGTAACGGTTTGCTTGCCTGTCGCCGGGAATGTAGATTGGCGACATTGCTGAACAAATAAACAAACAAGAGTGATGAGAACAGGAAAAGAGGGGTGGGGGGCGGGGGGAGGATCTTGTTTTTGTTTTTGTTTGAATAGATAGATAGATGAGAAAATAATAGATGAAGAGGAGTTGTCAGTTTATACTTTCTTTTTTATTAGAAAAAGTCTGGTTATATGTTAGTTTATTTATTCGAAAAGATGCCTGGTTATGTATTTGTTTATTCGGAAAAAATGTATTTATACTTTTATTTGCTGTGGTCGTTTTCGAAAAAGCTGTAAATATATCCATTTGTTAATTCGAAAAAGATCTTTCCTGTGTTTACCTGTTTATTCGAAAAAAAATGTTTTCCCTTTTATTTATTTTTTCGAAAAATCAAATCCTATTTCTCTTTTAAGCAGAAGTTTCTCGGCCAAAGTAGGGATATTCCGCCCCCCCCCCCCCCGCCTGTCTTCCCGCGCCCAGTACACTACACACTTATTCGGGGGAGAGATAAGGACGCCAAAGGAATACGGCGGGGGGGGTTGGGTCGAGGTGAATAGGGAGAGAGAGGGAGAGGGAGAGGGAGAGGGAGAGGGAGAGGGAGAGAGAGGGAGAGGGAAAGGGAGAGGGAGAGGGAGAGAGAGGGAGGGGGAGGAGAAAGAGAGGGAGATGGGAGCGTGAGAGTGAGAGTGGTTGTGAGAGTGAGATTAAGAGTGAGGAAAAGGGAAAGGGGTAAGAGGTAGGGGGGGTGGGGGTAACCATCTTGCACTGCATGCGAGACGGCTAAGTGTCGGAGCTAGTAATGGAGGTTTTGAGGAGGATGAAAAGGAAGAGTTTACAGGGGGCGATCCTCCTCAATGGCGCGTCACGGGGGGCATTGTTTACTCCGGGGCACCGCTCAAGGGGCATCCAGTGCGGGGAGGAAAGGTGAGCGGAGGGAGGAGGGAGGGAGGGAGGGAGGGAGGGGAGGGGAGGTAAGGGGAAGGGGAGGGAGGGAGGGGGAGTGAAAGGGGCAAGAGCACAGGGGGTTTGTTGGGGGCAGAGACGCTGGAAGGGAAAATTGGGAAGGATTTTAGAAGGATTAGGGATGATGGGGAGGAAGGAGGTGGGGAAGGATTAGCCCCGATGAGAGGGAGAAGGATGTGAGAGGAGAAGTTGATGAGAGGAAGTAGGTAATAGGAAGGAGAGGTGTCTAAGTAGACAATAAGAGGGAATAAGGACAAGGGAAGAACGATGGCAGAGAGGAAATGATGTAAGTGAGAGAATAAAGAGAGAACGAACAAGGACAAGGAGAGAAGGCCGCAAGGGGAGCTGGAAGGGGATCGAAGGAATAATCAGAGAGAGTGAAGAGGAATGAGAACGGCGTGTGCGGTCACGAGGGAGAATGAGTAACCCGGAGGCACGGAGACTGTCCTATATGACGCGCGATTGAAAGGGTGGAAGGGGGAAGAGTAAGGGAAGAGAAGGGGCGAGAGGTAAAGGGAGAGAGGAAGGATAGTAGGCGAGGGGGCTCAAAACACCAAAAGAGAGAAAGAATGAAAAAGAAATCGAGGACCGAAACCAAAGGGGAGCACCATAGGCCACCGCCGCCGCCGCCGCCGCCGAGGGTTGCACAGCTTAATTAAAACATCGGGAAACTCTGATAAAAACGGGGGAGGGGGCGGGGATAGCCCGAGATTCCCGGGCAGAGGGGAAGGGGGGAGGCAATGTCACTGATCACCTTCATTCCGATAATCAAAGTGCGGACGGCGAGTATTTGTACCCCGCCTCCATCCTCCCCATCCCCTTTCCCCCCCTCCCCTTTTCGCCGGGGTTTGCATCTGCCGGGATGATGAAGATGTTTTTCCGATAATGGAATGCCGGCTAGCTGTGCCGTGTCTGCCGTCTCTCGTGCTGTTGAGATAACAATTTGTCGTAGTTCCTTACGGGCCAGTTAAAGGCGGGCGCGCTCCTCGAAAGTTCTCGGTGCGGGTGAACAGGGAGCAGGTGGGAGCTACGACAGTGCCAGGTGTTCTTGGTGGCACACCTGGGAAGGGAAGGAGGGAAGGGGGGGGAGGGGGCGCATCTGCAGGTCGTGTATTACAAGGCAACATTCATCATGGTTTATTGCACGCGGTTGTTTAGGCCGGGCTGTATGTTTCTCACGCTCAGAACCTCCTGCTCCCAAGTCGCCAGTGGATTATGCGCCTCGCGTATTTCTTTCGCCTCGTGAAAATTTATCACCCGGGATTAAGCCCTTACTTTGCCCCACGTATTCGGCACATGAGCGCTGCCGTGCCGCGCCGCCGTCGCCCTTTACCGCGAGCGATGTTCGTGAATGAGGTTTGCCAACGCCGCCGGGGATGCCTCCCCTCCCTCGCGCGGGATGCCACGTGCCCTTCCGCGGGCTGGTGCGAGGTCGGGGAAGGCGTTCCGTCGGCGTGGAATAAGGCTTGTTTGGCGAAGAGCAAGAGCGCTCTGGTAGTAAAACTGTTTTATTTATAGTGCTTTTAGGTGTAACATATGTTCTCTCACAGGAACTTTTATTTCGAATAATTCTGTTACGACTGTTGCTCCACTTTTGCCTTCTCTTCCTCTCCTCCTCTTGTTCTTCCTCCTCCTCCTCCTCCTCCTCCTCCTCCTCCTCCTCCTCCTCCTCTTCCTCCTCTCATTACTCCTAGTACTAGAACTATTGCTACTATACTCCCTAAATATTGTGGGACAATAACTTTTGAATGGATTGTTGGATTGAGTTCATATCCAAGAATATTATATTGAATCACAGATCAAGTTCAATTTCGACGACAATACACGTACTTGAGGATGGGTTATGGCCCTTTTTTAGATTTAGATATTGCGCCAGAGTCTGTGTAAAGGGCTTCAAGTACTAATATCATTGCTTTCGTATTGTCTTACCCGGAGCTCCTGTGATTAAGCATTTAGCGGGATTCCTGTAGCTTGAGTATTTTGCTGGATACCCTCTTGCCGAAAGGGCGACCTACCTGCTGAATTTAGTCTGTGACGGAACCTCGAGCTTAGCCCTCTCCCTTCTTCTCTCTCCTCTCCTTTCTTCCCCACCCCCCTCTTCTTTCCTCTCTCCTTTCTCCCCCCTCCCCTCTTCTTTCCTCTCTCCTTTCTTCCTCCCCCCTCTCCTCCCCTCGCCCCCCCCCCTGCTCTTTTCGGTGGATTCTAGTGGCTCTCGTCCGTAGCAGAGGGCTTCTTTGGGCCCTTCACCTTCGGCGTTCCCCGCTGTTCCTCACGGGCTCCAATCCTCGAACTGCAGCCATTTCATTTCGGTTTTCCTGTTGGAGGATTTTTTTCTTTGGGTTATTATTGTTATTGTTGTTGTTTTTTATCGCTCTCTCTTTACTGGTTGTCCTCTTTGACTTGTACTTTTGCTCTGCCATTCCTCTTCTTCCCTTTGCACTTTTTCCGTCTCCGTTTTTCTTCCTCTTTTTTTCTCTTTGTTTTTCTTTCTTTCCTTCTTTCCTTGTCCATTCATTTCCTCCGTATTAGTGCAATACTTTGCTTTTGCGTCATATATCATCCTCTTCCTCTTCCTCTTCCTTCCTTTATCCCATTTATAAGCACGCTAAGATGCCTTTCATCGTTTATTGTCTTTCATTACCCTTTACTCGCCCCCTTCCGACTTGTAATTTTCTTCCAGAGTCGTGCCATGCCGTCGTTAACATTATCCCCTCAAGGACTTCCACTGAACACCCTCTCCTGCCCCACCACCCTCCCTGCCTCTTCCCTCTCTCCTCTCCTCCTCTCTCCTTCCCTCATCCCTCCGCATCTCTTTTCTATCTCCTCTCAAACCTCCTCCCTCTCGGGCTCCTTTCTCTCCCCTCCTCTTCTCTCTCCTATCTCTCCCATCCTCTTCTCTCTCCTATCTCTCCCTCTACCCTCTCCTCTGCTCTCTCCCTTCTCTCTTCTCCTCTCGTCTCGTCTCCCCTCCGATCTCTTGCTCTTTTGCCGTCTTCTTCTCTTGCTCTTCCTTCGCCCCATCGGTGGGTGGGTGGTAAACCCTGCTTTTTGATGACGCTGCTTTCCATGTGGCGGCATGGGGAGGCAGGGATAAGGGGGCAGGGATGGGAGAGGAGGGGTAGGGAAGGGGGGTTGCGCGAAGTTGAGAGTGTTTGGGGGAAACGGATTGTGAGTTTTGAAGCATCGGCTGTGGTGGTCCTTCTTCCTTCCACTTCCTTTCCCTTTCTTTTTCCTGCCCCCTCGCTTTCCTAGCCATCCTTCCCCTCCGCTAACCTTCCACTTCCCTGCTCTCCCTCATCCCTCATCGCCGCTGTCCCATATCTCCTTATTGGTCTTCGCTGTTGGAACAGGTATTATTTTTTTTTCCAACTGGGGCCCCCTTGTTTATTTTTGAGGAGGGAAGGAAGCAAGTGCACCCTTGTTTTGGTCCATAATTTAGGATATTGGGTTTGCCTTCCACTCGAGTTCCTTTTGCTGTTTTGTTCTTGTTGTTGTTTTGCAGCTTTGGATAGGGTGAATGCAAATTGTTTTTGTTTTTCGTTTAGTCTTTCTTAGCAGTCTCATCTTCTTCTATTAATACTTCTTTTTCTTTCTCCTCTCTTCTCCCTTTCTTCGTCATAAGCCTCCTCTTCCTCCCTTTCTCTTCTCTCTCCTCCTCCTCCTCTTCCATCTCTCCCTCCTATTCTTTTAGCTTCTTTATTGGAACATCCCTTCCATGTGTTCATATATTATAAAGAATTGTTATTGTGTGTTTGCTTGATCATTCTTCGCGTCTGTTTTTGGCTTTCCATTGTTTAGCCAAATTCCCTGTCACAAACGCGTGTTTCATTTTCGCAGACAATGCAGTCGGCACGGGATGTAATCTCTCTTTCCCTCACGCGCTCTCTCTCTTTTTCCTTCTCATTCTTTTCTTTCTGTCTCATTTATTTTTCTCTTTCACTGGCTCTTCCATTTTTATTTTTTTTTTTCATCTTTTTCTTTCCTTATCTCTCTTTCTATTTCCTTATCTCTCTCTTTCTCTCCCTTTCTTTCTCTTTCTTTCTTTCTCTTTCTTTCCTTCTCTCTCTCTCTCTCTCTCTCTCTCTCTCTCTCTCTCTCTCTCTCTCTCTCTCTCTCTCTCTCTCTCTCTCTCTCTCTCTCTCTCTCTCTCTCTCTCTTTCTCTTGCTCACCCTCATCCATTTTTCCTCATCCTCAGTTTGACATTTTTCAAGTACCTTTTTTATCTCTCGTGTCTCTTTCTATCACCGGTGTGGCCGTTCCTCTCTTCCCTCCTCCTCTTATATTTCATTTCTCCCTCCCCTCTCCCTTCCTCTTTTTTTCTTCTTCCTTTCTTCCTTCTTCCTTCCCCCTTCTTCTTCTTTTCCCTTCTTCCCATTCTCTTTCTTTTCTTCTTTTCCCACTTCTTCCTCCGCCCTTCTCATTTTCCCCTTCTTCCCTCCCTCTTCTCTTCTCCTCTCTCCTCCCTCCTCTCTTCTCCCCCTTTCTTCCCCCCCCCCCCATCTTCCCTTCTTCTTCTTTTCTCCCTCCTTCCCTCCTTCCTTCCCTCCCACCTTCTTTCCCTTCTTCCTTCCTCCCCCCCTCCTTCCTTCTCTCCTTCCCTCCTTCCCTTTGTACGCCTTCCTCTCTCTTTCTCTCTTGGCGTCTCTCCTTCTTCCTTAAAGGAGACAGAATCATCCTCCTCGGCCGCCTTCTTTTCTCTTTGCAAAATGATTCTCCTTAACTAATGGGCGCGTCTTTGTTTTTTTTTTCTTTCTTTCTTTTTATCGCCTCTCCCTGTCGTACTTTTGGGAGTTTTTTATTTTTTATTTTATTTTT
>NW_028234413.1:33435158-33452658 GCF_977035675.1 Penaeus japonicus | reverse complement strand
GAGGGAGTGAGGGAAGGGGGGGGGGCAAGAAGGGTAGAGGGGGGGAGGGAGGGAGGGAAGGAAGGAAGGAAGGAAGGAAGGAAGGAAGGAAGGAAGGAAGGAAGGAAGGAAGGAAGGAAGGAAGGAAGGAAGGAAGGAGGAAGGATGGAAAGGATCAAGAAAGAAAGAAAGAAAGGGAGGAAGGAAGGAAGGAAGGGACAGAGAAAGAGAGAGAGAGGGGGGGAGAAGGAAAAAAGCAATAAGAAGGGTCGAATTGAGGATACGCGGAATGTCTCGGCGGTAGGATAGAATTCGGCGAGACCCCATGAGATATGGCGAAGGTCCCATGAGATAGCACATCCCGTAGAGACATGGACTGCAAGGAGAAATGGCCCGCCTCTGTGTGTCGCGTCGCCACATTATTCATGTTGCAAATCTTCGGCAATGGTGCTATCCGCGGCCAGCGAGAGAGGAGGGAGGAAAGACGGAGGGGATGGGGGAAGGAAGAGCAGCCAGCGGAGGAGAAGAAGGGGGAGATAAAGGGGAAACTGGAGGAGGAGGAGAAGAGAGAGGAGAAAAAAACACAATGATGATGATGATGAGGAGGAGAGCGGGAGGGAAAGAGAAGGAATTGGACGAGGATGAATAAGAGCATAAAAAGATGGAAAATGAGAATCTAAGAAATTGGAATGGGCTGAGACTAAATTAGATCAATTTAGGGAGACTTGTGTGAGGGACAGAGGCAGGGAGAGAGAAGGGAAGAGGAGAGGAGAGGAGAGGAGAGGAGAGGTGAGGAGAGGAGAGGAGAGAAATCAGTGGGTATTATTATTTCCTTGCAAGTCGCTCTGAAGTAAACAAGAGAGGAAAAACAAGTAAGTAAAAGATTGGGTCATGACGGAATGACAGGAAGGTGAAAGGAGAAGTAATATATACGAGATCAGCTCGGAGGAAGAGGGTCGGAGGCGCATCTGTAAGCCGGCAGTGCGAGGGGCATGGGGAGGAAGGGAAAATGGGGGGGTGGGGTCATGGGGAGAGGGGGAAAGGGGGGCGGGGGAGATGCGAGAAGCTGTTACGGAGACGGACGTGGAAAGGGTGGAGGCCGGTGATCGGAAGAGCAGGTCTAAGGCACGAGGAAAGAGGTAGTTTCGAGAGAAGTCGTTGTGGGAGCAAGGTTCGGGAGGGTCGTGGAGGCTGCTGAGGAGTCGTAGAGAAGACTAGGAGATAGGAATGTCGTAGAAGGGTCGTAGAGAAGACAAAAAAGAAAAAAAAGAAAAAAAAAACGCATAGAAAGAGAAACCTGTTGGAATGAGGTCGTTGTAAGGGAGGATTTCTGAAGAGGTCGTAGGGAAGGTTTTGATAGACATTGTAGAATGAATGTGGTCGTAGGATGACCGGGGTCGTCGTAGCCTCACAGGATCGAAGGAGAAGCACAGGGGGGGGGGGGGGCAAGCGAAGGAGGAAAAGGATTCACTGGAAGGATCTCGGCGGGTGATGCCGAAGTTTTTAAAGAAGAGACGAGCGTGTGCGCAGGATGGGTGGGCGGGCGGGCGGGATGTTAGAGCAAGGCTGTCGTGCAGCCGAAGGTGTGTGTGTGTTGGGGGAGACGGAGGGGGGGGGATCAAGGGAAAAAAATGAAAAATATAAATACCCTAGCGTGTTGCGGTGGTGGGTAGGGGGTAAGGGGTAAGGGGTTGGTTGGTTGGTAGGGGGAGAGGAAAAAAAGAGGAGGGAAGGAGGAAGAGGATACGTGCGTGGGATAGGCGGGTTAGGAAAACTTTCGCGGGTGAAGGGTTTTATGGCTGGCAGTGGGGGGAGTAGAGGGGGAGATGAAGGTAAGAGTGGCAGGGGGTCGGAGGGTAAGGGAGGCAGGGGTAGAGGGAAAGAGGAGGGGAGGTGGGGGGAAGAGGGGAAAAAATTGTATTCTTGCGAAGTTTTGGGAGCGTAATTCTGGTAGCCTTCCGTGGACGCAACTCTTAAGTCTCGTTGATGGCGGTCGGCGCGGGGCATCTAACCGCTTGTTGCCCCAGTTGATAAAACGAGATTCCCCCTCCCCCGTTTTTTCTCTTTTCTCTTTTTCTTTCTCTCTCCCCTTTTTCCTTTGATTTTTTTTCCTTTCTTCTTTCTTTCTTTTTTTCTTTATATTTTCTTTTTACTTCTCGTTCTTTTTTTCTCTTCTTGTTTTTTATTTTATTTATTTCTCCCATTCTCTCATTATCTTTATTCTTTATCTTTTTCTTTCTCTCTCCCCTTTTTTCTTTGATTTTTCCATTCTTCTTTGTTTCTTTCTTTATATATTTTTTTCTTTCTCGTTCTTTTTTTCTCTTCTTGTTTTTTATTTATTTTTTCTCCCATTCTGTCTTTATCTTTATTCTTTATCTTTTTCTTTCTCTCTCCCCTTTTTTCTTTGATTTTTCCATTCTTCTTTCTTTCTTTCTTCTTTATATATATATTTTTTAGTTCTCGTTCTTTTTTTCTCTTCTTGTTTTTTTTATTTTATTTTTTTCTCTACCATTCTGTCTGTATCTTTATTCTTTATCTTTTTCTTACTCTCTCTCATTTTTTCTTTGATTTTTCCATTCGTCTTTGTTTCTTTCTTTATATATTTTTTTTTCACGTTCTTTTTTTCTATTCTTGTTTTTCTTTTATTTTTCTCCCTTTCTCTCTGTATGTATTTTGTCCCTTCTCTTCTCTGTCTTTATATTTTCCATTCTCTCTTTTTTCTTTCCATATATTTTTTTTCCTTTCTGTATGTTTATCACGTTTTCCATTTCTTGAACTTGCCGAGGTTTGCGACGCTCTTCATATGAACTATTCCTTTTTATTTTTTTTATTCTACTGTATAAATTTCCATCCCCCCCCCATACCCCCGCCTTTCCTTCCTTATTACGTTCGCATCCGTGGAGCAGGTAATCAAGGAGAGAGGAGGGGAGGGAAAGAGGGGAGAGAAGGGGGGGGAGGGGAGAGAAGGGGGGAAGGGGAGAGAAGGGGGGAAGGGAGAGGGGGGAGGGGAAGGAGGAAGAGTCTGCGAGGGCGAAAAGGGGTGGTGCCGACATGATGAGGTTGGCACTCGGTGAGACACTGGAGATTCTGAGTTACCTGAGAGACGTCTTCAGTGGGCTAGGGGGGAGGGGGCTAGGGGGAAGGGAGGGGAGGGGAAGGTATGCCTGGGTTGGGGGATGGAAGGGGGGGAAGGGGAGGCGGAGGTATGCCTGGGTTGGGGGATGGGAGGGGAATGGGTTGAAATAAGATGTCGGTGGCACACAAAGAGGAGCGAAGGGGAGAGCAGGGAAGGGACGGTAAATTTCAGCGAGGGAAAAGACTGAGGAGATCGGAGAAAGGAGGGAAGGAGGTTGAGAAAGAGGACGGCAAGTGGAAGGAGACGAGACTGAGAAGACGAAGAAAAGGAACATGAAGAAACAAAAAACGAAAAAGGTGAAGGGGAAGAAGACAAAGAAGAAGAAAAAGAAGAAGTAGTAGTAGAAGAAAAAAAGGAGAAGGAGGAGGAGTAGATATAGCAGAGCCGAATAGAAGAGTAATAGACGAGAGGAACGAAGAGGAGGGAAAAGGCGAAAGAGAGGAGTAAAAGGAGGATAGAAGCATGAACAAAGATTAAAAGCAAAAAGAAGAGAAGAGAATAACAGAGAAATAGATAGATAGATGGATAATAAAGGAAAGGAAAGAAGCTGAAAAAATAAAGAGACCGACAGGAAAACGAAGAGCAGAGAGCCAAAAGGGAGGAAGAGAGAGGAAGAGGGAGAACAAAAAGGATGATGAACTGGACGAAAAGGGAGTAAAAGGAGAGGAGAGGTAGGCAGAGGTACAGATAGAGGGATAAAGAGAGAGGAGGAGGAAATAGAACAATGGTACAAAGTCTTGAAAAGCCAGTTGATAATCAGAAACACGAAAAGAGCAGAAGGAGGAGGTGAAGGAGGAGAAGGAGAGGGGGAGGAGGAACTAGGTAAAGGCAGCTGGTCGGGTAATTTATACTTAGGGAAGATTTAGGAAACAGGGAGATATTGAAGTTCCAGTGGCGTGTGCTTAGGTGGGTGGGTGGGTGGGTGGGGGAGAGGGGGAAGAGGGGGGTGGGGGGGGAGTTCGTAGCAGGGAAGTCGATGCCGCTCAAGTTATAGGCTCGTTTCCGCTGGGCTTTAATTGCACTACAGCTTTAGGCCGCGGCAATTCTGAATGGCAAGTGATTGTAGCGAATTCCAGGTTTGTGGCTTAATCAGTTTCCGGCCGCGGCGAATAATGTCGGCGTGGCTTGGTGTGTGTGTGTGTGTTGGGGGGGGGGGGTCGGGAAAACGACGCTTGGTGTGAATTACGGCGACTCGGAGTATGGGGGGGGGGGGCTTCCAAGTGCTAGGATTCGTGTTGCCATCGATTGTATTTTCAATCTTCGTGCCCACGCGACATTAACACGCGGCATGCAAGGGTCTCGTGGTGAATATATAAGTAATAATAAAAAGATAATAATAAAGGAGAAGAATTGAAAAAAATGATAATGATAGGAGGTGAGTTAGGCCGATCATTGGACCAGATTGCAGGGTGTGATTCCCGAAGCAGCGCGCGGGGGAATCCGAAAGAGGGCGAAGAGCATTTAGAAGAGGACGCGGTTTGGGGGTCCCTTTGCGGGCCGCGGCTTATCGCACAAGGTGCCGGGACGACTCTCCGCAAGGACCCCCTTCCCCGCTCGCCATCACATCCCTCTTCCTCTCCGCCATCTCCTCCTCTAGTACTCCAATCCACCCCTCCTTCCCCTTCCCCTCCTCCAACCCCTCCTTCCCTCCCTCTCCTCCAACCCCTCCTTCTCCTTCCCCTCCCCTCCCCTCCCCTCCTCCAACCCCTCTTTCCCCTTCTCCTCCCCCTCCCCTCCTCCAACCCCTCTTTCCCCTTCTCCTCCCCCTCCCCTCCCCTCTCCTCCCCTGCCCTCCTTCAACCCCTCCTTTCCCACCCTTTTTCCAAACCCTCCAATCCGCCCCTCTACGCCGCCCTTCTCCAGCTCCTCCTTCCCCTCTCCTCCTTCCCTTCCCCTCCTTCAGTCCCTCCGCACCGCCAGTATCGACGGAGCGCTCTTTACACTCCCTGAGTCTTGATGCCGCCCATTCAAGGAACTCCCAGTCATATTGTTTACCGTCTGCCATTCTTCCTTCCTCTTCTTCTTCTACTTCTTCTTTTTCTTCTTCTTCTTCTTCTTCTTCTTCTTCTTCTTCTTCGCCGTCTTCTGTGCACCTGGCGTCGTGTGAAACTAAGTGGGAGGGGGAGGGGCTGGGAAGGGGGGAAGGGAGTGGGCGTGGTAGGAGAGGTGGTGTGGCGGCGTGTTTGATGGTGCAAGGAGGAGCATTGTGAAATTGCACATTGTGGTGTTATCGTATTGTCCCTTTATGCGATCATTAGGTTTCCCTCTCTCTCTCTCTCTCTCTCTCTCTCTCTCTCTCTCTCTCTCTCTCTCTCTCTCTCTCTCTCTCTCTCTCTCTCTCTCTCTCTCTCTCTCTCTACCGCTCGTTCACTCTCGCACACACATTCCTCTGTCTCTTAGTCGCTCTCACACTCTCACTCAACCCCATCTGGCTGACTCGCTCACAGAATTCCCAGGATATCATCTCTCTCTCCCTCTCTCTGGAGGAGAAGGAGAGTGGGCGGGGGAGGAAACAGAAAGATGGAGAGAGAAAGAGTAGGTGACAGGTGAATAAGGATGGGGAGAGGGAAAGGGAGAGGGATAGAGAGAGAGAGAGAGGGAGAGGGATAGAGAGGGAGGGAGAGGGATAGAGAGAGAGAGAGAGGGAGAGGGATAGAGAGGGAGGGAGAGGGATAGAGAGAGAGAGAGTATAAGAAAGAGAATAAGAAAGAAAGAGGGAGAGAGAAAGAGAGTGAGATAGAGAGAGAGAGATACGGGAGGGGGGGGGAGAAAAGAAAGAGGGAAAGAGTAAGATTGCGGAGAGATTAGAGGAAGATGTAGTAGATTTGAGAAGGAGAGAGAGAGAGAGAGAGAGAGAGAGAGAGAGAGAGAGAGAGAGAGAGAGAGAGAGAGAGAGAGAGAGAGAGAGAGAGAGAGAGAGAGAGAGAGAGAGAAGGGGGGACCGTGTAGGCGACGTGATGGGTTTAGCAGGCGTGGGTGTTGGAGGGGGAGGGGGGAAGGACCATGAGAGGGGAGAAGGAGTGCCCCAGAGTGCCGCGTGTCGCCCAGGTCGTGCCTAGTGCCAGTCTTGTGGGGAGGTGCCGGGGGGAGAGGTCGTAGTCCCTCGTCGTTCAGCGTTTTCCTCTCGTCCCCATCCACCCTCCCATTCCCCCGCCCCCCTTCCCCCTTCTCTACCCCCTCACCCCCTCCCCACCCCTCCTTCCCCGCCACAGAAGGGGAGTTCTTGGATTTCATTGAAACCAAAGGGAATTCAAGTGGCGGCGTTGCATTGCATAAGCCGATTGCAGATTGTCGGTGCGCCGTTCGTGCATTCGTGTGTGCGTTCGCGTCACATCGCCTGCTCCTGAGGCCAGCGGCGTCCTAGCAGTACTTCGAGGAGACACGTACCCCCCAGCCACACCCCCTCCTTCCCCGTCCCCCCTTCTCCCCCCTCCGTCATCCATTCTCTCGTTCTGGAACTGAAGGAGATGATGAGAGTGACGAGGATGGCGCGAAGGTGGTGGGGGTGTGACAGGTACGTTTTCCTGCGACTTTCCCCCGGGATTGGTTACATTACGTCCGCGGATATCGATTCGTGTTTCTGTGTGTGTTTGTGTGTACGTGTACGTGTGTACGTGTACGTGTACGTGTGTGCACAGGTCCACCGCTGATAAGATGACGTCATACGCTGATCCTTGTTTACCAGTGCTTGAGTCTCCTCCACCGTGCCCTTGTTTACGTTACGCTCGCCTCGCCTCGCCTCGCCCGCCTCGCCCGGGCCACGCATTCGCTTTTCTTGGCCTCTCCCCCTCCCGTCTTTCCTCTCCCTCTTCCCTCTTCCCTCTTCCCTCTTCCTTCTTCCTTCCACCCCTCGCCCTCCTCCTCCCTCTCTCCCTCACTCCTGTCTCTTTCCCCTTTTTGATATTGTGTGCGTGCATATGTTCGTTGTGTCTCCCCTTCTAAAATAAGACCGTTCCTCTCTCTTTTTTTCAAGCCCCTTCTAACCCATTTGCAATTTTGGAAGTCCCCATAATAATTGCTTTGCTATTCCGGGTTATTTTTCTATGTCTCTCGCTTTCGCATTTCCTGTGACCTTTATTTCCTTTCCTCGATTTTTTTTCCTAACTTCATCTCTCATTCACTCACTCACTCACTCATTGATTAACTCACTCACTCACTCATTAACTCACTCACTCACCTACTCACCCACTTACTTATTTTCCTCCTCTTTCAACATATTTTTGTTATCCTTCATCTCCTACTCTACATCTCTCTCTTCTCCTGTTCCTCATCTTCCACTCTTATTACATGAGTTACAACTCTAGGCATTCGTAAGATTTGAGGTGGGAATGTGGATGTTGTTCTACTGTGTTGCGTTATGTTGTCGCTGTTAATGTTTTTTGTTATTTTTTTTGCCTCAGATATTGCATCAATTATTTCTTGCAACCATTTCATGTTGATCGATTTTTTTTTCAAAGTGAACTAGGAGGGGGTTTGGTTGTTATGCTCTCGATTTATCTTATCTCATTTCCCATTACGCTGGCACTTTTTTCACGTCCATCACGAGGGCAATCCCAGCTAAATTTATAACGCCATGGGCATGGTCGTTTGTCGTTTGTTTGTGTTTAGGTCACTTTATGATCATTTGCGTTGGTGTATTGTTTTTTTCATCTCTGATTGATCTGTCATTTTCCTTGTCTTTTTTTTATAGATTGCTGTTTTTCTAGTATTTTTTCGTGGGTACTTATCATATTCTGGTAGCACACGTAAACATTTCTAAACAATGTCACTGTGTTTGTCTCTTCGTGTGCCTGAGGTTTTTTTGTTTCTCTCCGTTTGTTGTTTTCCTTCCTCCATAGTTTATCCCTATTCCATTTCTACTAAATGTTTACCTTGAGGCTCGGCCCCAGAGCACCCTTGATCTTCCCTAAGTCCGCCCCCCTACCCCCCCAACCCCTCCTGTACACCTTTCCCTCCATTTCATCCATCGTTATCTGAGCCAATTTCTCTTCCCTCCATCTCCCTACTCCCCCCCTCCATATCTCCCCTCCCCCACCCCATTCCCCCATCTCACATCTCACCTTCCCATCGTCTCCCTTCCTTTCCCTTTTTTCCTCGCCTCTCCCTCTTATTCCCATCTCGCCCCTTCCTCTATTTTGCTTCTTCTCGCCCCTTCCTTTCTCCCCCCCCTCCTTTTCCCTTCTCCTCGCCCCCTCCTTTGGCACCCCAATGTGTTTTCACGGTGGGCTTATGGTAGGCCCTCAGACATGTTTGTGTGGCTAAGGGTTGTGACAGCGAGCGCCCACGCCACAGAGGGTCGTTAGCTTACCCAGGAAAGAGAGAGAGGAAGAGGGAGAAGGAGAAAGAGAGGGAGAGGCAGAGGGAGAGGGTAGAGGGTAGAGGGAGAGGGAGAGGGAGAGGGAGAGGGAGAGGGAGAGGGGGAGGGAGAGAGAGGGAGAGAGAGAGAAAGAGTAAGAGAAAGAGAGAGATCGCGGAATTCTATTGTTGATAATTCGTTGATTTGTTTCCGTCGTTGTGAAAAGGAAACTTTTTTTTTTCTCTCTCTCTCTTCCCCCCCCCCTCTCTCCCTCCCTCTCTTTCTCTCTCTCTCCCTCCCTCCCTCCCTCCCTCTCTCTCTCTCTCTCTCTCTCTCTCTCTCTCTCTCTCTCTCTCTCTCTCTCTCTCTCTCTCTCTCTCTCTCTCTCTCTCTCTCTCTCTCTCTCTCTCTCGCACTTACTGACTGAAGCACCACGAATGGCTAAAAGATCGAACTCCGAAGAGGCCTAAGTAGCGTTCCTCGATTACTCATGCTCGGTCCCCGAGTGCCAGGAGGGGCGGCAATCCCCGGCAGCGTCCCAGAGTGCCATCGTCAGTGCTCGGCGGGAGGGCAGATGTACCGTTTCCCCCGCCAGACCCGGTAATGGAGCCACCCACCAGGGCGTCAGGGCACTCTGCTCCTGCCGTAACGAATGCCATGTCGACCTCAGGGCGTTAACGAGGGGCGGCATGGGAGGAGCTACTGCCCAGAATTGCTCCTGCGGGGTGCCCTCTTTCTATTTCGACTCATGTTTTCTTTTGCGTATGAAGGAGAGGAAATAAAAGGTAGAGGGAGAGAATTAGCGGTTGTTAATCAGTAATGAAATGTATCTGAAGTGTCGAGATTTTTTTTCTTTCTTTCTTTAAACGGCTGTTCCTTGAATGCAAAATCACACATGGTTTGGTCCAATATGTAAAGGTCACAACAGCTTGCTCGCCACGGCTTGCTCGGTTTAATCCTGAACACGCTGTATAAACTCCGGCCGACAAAACTTTGAGACGCTGATAAAGTGCCTCCTTCAGGGTGGGCGGAGAGGGAGGAGACATGGGGAGGGGGGAGGTCGCTTCCTTTTTTTTTTTTTTTTTTGCTCTTCGTTTTTCGCCGACACGGAGAACAAAGTTGCATCATCTTGCAAAGTTAAGGCAAAGGAGTTATGCAAAGTGCGCGAGACAGGGTAGGTAATTGCCTAATTAGATTAGTCAGACATCGAGATCTGAGGCGGACGGACGAGGCTGGGCGCGGAAGGCCATCTTTGGTGATCCGTGTCCCAAGAGGGGATTCCTGAGCGGCCGCGGGGGAGGCGCGAGGGAGGGCTGGTCGTGTCCGGCTTACGCTGATTTCAGGGAGTCGACCTGTTCCCGGATTCCCCTCCTTTTTATTTGTTTTTATTTTTCGTTCAACTCCTGTTTTATTTATTTGTACTTTCCTTTATACCTTTTTTTGTGGTTGATCTATTTTTTTTTAGTTTGCTTTCTCTCTTCCATACTCAATCTCTCTCTCGCTATTTTCTCTTCTTTTGCCGTTTATCTCACCTCTTCCTCCTCCTCTTCTTCCTTCTCCGCTTCTTCCTCCTCCACTTCTTCCACCTCCTCCATCTTCACCTCCTCCTTCCTTTTCCACTTCCCCTTTATCCTCCTCCACCACCTCTTTCTCTCGCTCCACCGCCTCTGCCTCCATCACTACTCGATTTGTTTGCCAGTGATTTTACTCTTCTGCTTCAGTGTGCAGTGTGCAAACCCTCCCTTCATTGTATACATTGAGCATCTTCGTTATATGCAGGCGCCCTTCCCGCCCCCTCGCTCAACTGCTGCACCTTCTCTTTAATGGTCTGCCGTGCCCTTCCTCCTCCCGCCCCTCCGTTCTGCCCCGTTTATTCCCGTGCCGTTTATTCCTCTACTCACGTCTCTTTATCGGCGCTCATTCCCTCCTCGGAGATCATGAGGCTGATGTGCCTCCATGCCCTTCCTCGCTCGCACCCGTTTTCAACACACACACACACACACACACACACGAGAGCATCTTTATCGGTTCCTCACTTAACCCCTCTACCCCTCTTCCCTTCTTCCCCTTTATCCCTACGCCCCTCCCCCCTTACCCTGTCCCGGCCTCCTCGGGCACTCTTCTCTCCCCATACTCCCACCCCCTCCTTAGCCCCTCTTCTGTAGGGTAGTGCCAAGATCAGATACCGTTTTTGTCGCTCTTCTCAGTAGTCGTGTCAGTTGCTAAGGTTGTGCAATAACAAATGTGATACGTGGGAACTGTGCTTTCATGCTTGCTCGGGGGGGGGGGAGTTAGGGGCGAGGTTTTTAGGAGGTGGAAGTGGATGGGAAGAGAGAGAGAGAGAGAGAGAGAGAGAGAGAGAGAGAGAGAGAGAGAGAGAGAGAGAGAGAGAGAGAGAGAGAGAGAGAGAGAGAGAGAGAGAGAGAGAGATGTGGAGATGGAGATGAAGATGGAGAGGGAGGGGGAGAGGGAGAGTGCTATAGAAAGAGAAAAGGAAGTAAGAAGAGAGAGGGAGAGTGTCGACCACATCGCCACCCCCCCTCTTCGCTCTAGCCCAGCCCACACGCGCTTCGCCCCTGTGTCATGCTCTTGAAGTTCGTCGCTTCGTAAATTATTACTTGTCGTGTGTTGTTCTTGTTGTTCTTGTTGTTCTTCTTGTTTCGTTATCCATTCGTTACTTTTATTTTAATCCTCTTTTTTCGGTATTTATTCTTTCTCTCTTTTTGTGTATCTTTTATTACCGATATTTATTTCTCACCTCGTTCTTGCTTTTATTGTACTTTTCGTCGTTGTGGAAAGAGGAGAGGACGAAGGTATGTCCGAGCGAATGCCTGACCCGCGCCAGAGGTCATGCAGGTCGGGGAGAAGGCGAAAGAGAGAAGGGGGTAAGGTGAAGAAGGCTGCAGGTCTCTTCCGTGGACGAGGTCACGAGGGGAGATGGTAGGACGATTGGTCAGGTACAGTAGAGGGGAAGCGAGGGGACGCGGTAGAGGCGAGCGGGATGTAGTAGGTTGGAGAGGAGGATGCTCAGCCCGGCGAAGGAGGGAAGGAAAGGGGGAGGGGGGGGAGGTGTTAGAAGGGGAGGAGAGGGCGAGATGGGAGAGGGGAAAGGGTTAAGAAGGGAAGGAGGGAGTGGGTTGGAGAGGGGAAAGTGACAGGATGAAGGAAGGAATGGTTTCAGAGAAAGGGGAAAGGAGAGCGGTCAGGTAGAAAGGAGTGGGCGAATGTCCTCTTGAAGGAGAACGAGGAATAATCTGCGTGAAGAGAAAGCTAAAGAGAAAGGGGGTTGAAAAAAATAAATTATTAGAAAATTAGTAAAAAAAATAATAAGAAACAGGCCAAAGGAACAACACAAAGGAAACAGGGATTATTTTATACATTTCACCTTCCTCCCCGTTCGGTTAGGTTAGGATAGCTTGGGCCGAGCTGGGTAGGCTTAGCTTGGGGGAATAACGTGCCAAGTCAAAAGGGAGAGGTTCGCGGTGACGGAGGCAGGTCGTTACGCCATCTTGGTTTGTTCCATTTTATTATGTTCACCAACCAACTTAGCCTCCTAGCCCAGCCAAACCAAAAGCTTACCTTATTCATTCTGGTTAGATAGTGGGGTGAATATTGAGTATCTGAACTACTTAAGATATTAAAGAGGAAACAGACATGGGAGAAGGAATACGGCACTATATCCCCTCCCCTTTCCCCCCCTCAGTCGAATCGCTCCGAGTCACGCGCGCTCCCCTCATCTCGCACCGGCCCGCGTATCACCCTGCTCGTACTACGCCTTACTCATTCTGGCTCGTAAATAGGCCGCGGTTGCCATTCAAGCCTGGACGTTTGGCAACAGGTGAATGAAGTCGCGAGGCACCAGGTGTTCCCAATTAGGAAATTCCCCGTGTTCTGGCAACCTCTGCTCGCCACCCCCTTTCCCGTGTCCTATTTTCCTTCCCCTTCCTTCGCCTTCCAGTTTTCCCTTCCTTTTCTTTGGCTTTTCCTTCTTCCTACTTCTTCTTCCCCTTTCTCTTGCCTTCCCTCTTTCCCTTTACTTTTTTTCCATTTCCCTTACATTCCCTCTTTCCTCTTTCCTCGCATTTCCTTACGGAGTGAATGAGTGAGAGAGAGAGAGAGAGAGAGAGAGAGAGAGAGAGAGAGAGAGAGAGAGAGAGAGAGAGAGAGAGAGAGAGAGAGAGAGAGAGAGAGAGAGAGAGAGAGAGAGAGAGAGAGAGAGAGAGAGAGAGAGAGAGAGAGAGAGAGAGAGAGAGAGAGAGAGAGAGAGAGAGAGAGAGAGAGAGAGAGAGAATTAAAGATGCAAGTGGGCGTAAGGTTTCGAGTTCGTTCTCTCCGCTGTTTGCATGCAGTGTCCGTCCGCCTGATGGTAGTAGCCGGGATGCAAAGAACCGGAGTGGAAAGTTACTCCCGAATTTTTAACATTTGGGGAAAGTAAGGGCGGTAGTTTTTGTCTGGGTCCGACCGCGGCTGAGGTCTCCATCACGGGGACATATTGGGCTTTGCATATGGGAGTTGGAGGCTCTGATCGCTCGCTGGATTCACATGGTAGCGCAGGTTTGATATTCTCTCGCTCTCTCTCTCTCTCTCTCTCTCTCTCTCTCTCTCTCTCTCTCTCTCTCTCTCTCTCTCTCTCTCTCTCTCTCTCTCTCTCTCTCTCTCTCTCTCTCTCTCTCTCTCTCTCTCTCTCTCTTTCTCTTTCTTTTACCTTTCCTCTTTCTCTCTTTCGCTCTCTCTCTTTTCTCTCTCTCTCTTCTCTTTCTCTCTCTCTCTCTCTCTCTCTCTCTCTCTCTCTCTCTCTCTCTTTCTCTCTCTCTCTCTCTCTCTCTCTCTCTCTCTCTCTCTCTCTCTCTCTCTCTCTCTCTCTTTCTCGCTCTCTCTTTCTCTTTCTCTTCCCTTTCCTCTTTCTCTGTTTCGCTCTCTCTCTTTTCTCTCTCTCTCTTTCTGTATCTGGTTACGGCCCACCAGTCGCTGATAGAATTGAAGAGGACTTTGTTTTTGAATTCCGGAGGGAGGGTGATTATTTGGCATCAGTGAAATCAAGTATCAGTGCGATCCCCCCTTTTCCCCTTTTCTCCTTTTTTTCTCAGTCTCCCCCTACTTTTTTCTGCTCCTTGTTTCCCCTCAGGTAAAATCGTTCATTGGTCCCATTAGTACCTATTGATGTTGTCGGTTAATTTTCTTGTCTTGGGACACGTCTGTTACAAAAAAAAAAGGTTTGGTCTTAAAGATTTGTTGAGATTCTCGGAAGAGGAAGAAAAAAAAAAAGAGAAAAAAGGTGTCAGTGACATCTTCAGTTTGTGTCTCGGTGGCGCCCTGACCACTCGAGGATATCAGACGGAGCGAGAGAGGGGGAAAATTATGTAAATATATCTTGTTCGTTGCCATGACATAGCAAGTGACATCCTCCTCCTCCTCCTCCGCCTCCACTTTTTCCTCCTTCTCGTGCTCCATTTCTTCCTCCTTCTCGCTCTCCATTTCTTCCTCCTCATCGTCCTCCATTTTTTCCTCCTCCTCCTCCTCATTTTTTTCCTCCTCCGCATCCTATTTTTTTTCTCCTCCTCGTCTCCCATTTCTTCTCCCTCCTTCCTCCTTCTCACGATATTCAGCTGCCCCGCTATTCTCCAGGACGTGAGATAGTGGAGATGCTCACGACACATAAACCAGGGCATAATCCGCGGTAAAGGCGAAGATTATCCGTGTTTACCCGGAAATATTTACGTTTGCCACAACAGAAAACGGGAGTGGGGTTGCGCTGATTGCTCCCCTTTCTTTTTCATTTTCATTTTCTTTTTCTTGTTTTTCTTGTCTTTTTTTCCATCGATTTTTCCCTATGATTGAGAAGAGAAGGAGCATCCGGAGGGGGTACTTGGGTGGCCGTAATCAAGAGAATCCGGAACCCTCGGACGTCCTAATGGACTCGGGATCCTGTGAGCGGAAGGTGCTGCAAGGGCGTTCGTGGGGTGGCGGGGGGGGGGGGGAAATAGTGTTAGTTTGGGCTGGATGTCTTAGCCAGCAGGACGAACAGGTGGGGAAGGCAATGGCCAACTGCTTGTGTATTCACGAGCATTCCCCGGACTTTTAGCCGAATTGGCATTTGAAAGGGGAATCGAAACAAAACGAAAGATACGAAATAAAAAGGAAGAGAGGGAGAATGTGGGGGGGGGGTGAGACGCAGATCCGAATCTTTTAAATAGTGATCATTTTCTTTTGGGTATTAGGAGCTCCTGGCAGTATTACCGGGCTCTTCGTGTTGTTGGTGTCTTTCGCTTTGCTATTTCATTGCCATGTTTAACGTCATTATAAGGCTCGTGTGCCCCATTATACCATCGCGACGGCATTGTTACGTTTTCACCCAGCTGTCGTTATTATGCTGGGTACTTTCTTCTCCGACAGATTTGTTTTCATCAGATTAGCTAAAAATACAGCGTCTGTTTTGTCCCTAACTGCCGGAATGTCGCTTCTGCCCACCATAGCGTCAGGTATGGTGTATGTGGTGTGGTCCTCCTCCGAGATCCCGCGAAGATGCCCCCGCCTCCAAGGTGTTACCGCGAAGGGGTTACCGCAAGGGGATCCCCGAGGCCGCTTATGACGAGGTAGCCCGGAGCTAATTTTGCGTGGTTGTTGGTGGCTTCGTGCCAGAAAATTGTGTGTATGTGTGTGCGTGTGTGTGTGTGCCGGGAGGTGGTGGAGGTGAGGCTCAGTGTGGGTGTGGGAGTGCCACGGCCGAGGACGGTGCCGCGAGGAGACCACTAGACCAGCCAGGCCCGAGGGGTAAGACACTCCTCGACGCCCGGCCGCCGCGTGCGTGGCATCCGGGCTGTGTTGGCAAAACCTGTTGAAGGCCTGTGACGCGGCGGGGCATAGGCCTTAACAAGGGCGCGTGTCCAACTTATTAGGTGTCGCTTTGGGTAGGAGTGAGTATAAGTTTGAAAATCGTGTTACAAAATCGCCCGACGCGGGGCTATTGTGAAGCAAGGACGCGTCCAACCAAACGTGCGAGGGAGAGGGTCGCGGAGAGAGGGAGATTTGGTGGGACCTTCCTGCGGGGAGGGGGCTGCGGCCGGAAACATGTGTGCCAGCGGTGACAGCGGGCACGAGGGCACAGAACAGGGGCGCAGACCGCAGGGCTACCGAATGCCGGAACCGTGCGTGACGCGGGTTGAATGAAGAGGGTGAGGTAGGACTATGAATCACCGCGGCTTATACCTTTCTGTTTTTTTTTGTTTTTTTTTTTCCCTCCGCCCTCTTTCTTGAGTGTTCTTCGGTGATGGTAAGGAAGTTTGTCCGACATTCAGCATCATCAGTGCTGTGTTAATCACCCCGTTTTCACCACCTCAGACCCTCCCACCCTACCCCCCTGCTGGTTGCGCATTGTCCCTACCCATGCCTGCTTCAGTGCTTGCCATGTCGTGCATAATATCATGTGTGTTATGTCACAGCCCAGATTATTTCATGTTCCGCTGTCTGGTGCTCACATGCCCAACTCAAGTGTTTTAATGACGTCACTAGACCATGTGACTTGCAGTGCAGTAATTATTGAGTTGTTATGATCGCGTTTTAAGGGTTTATTTGGGTCTCAAATTTATGTATTACCGGTATTTATCGCTGTAACCGATGAGTCCTGTATCGTGTAGTTATAGGTAACCATGAGCCATTTTTGAGTCAAGATATTTTTTTTCAAGTTATTGTATCACAGGCTTTGCGTAGTTGAAGTTACCACGGCTTCCGTCATTAGCTGTAATTAATAGTATGCCATGTGTCACAGTGTAGATGAAATTCTATGATTAGAAATGTTAGATAGAATCTTGCCCTTTTCGGACTAGTTATTGTCTTGTCATGATCAGGTTCCTGTAAGTTTTAGAAGTGTAGCCATGACTAGGACGAGGCAAGAGAAGACACAAGTAGGTGGCAGCAGACAGGCGTGTCTTGTGGGCCGCAACACATGCAAAGTGGAAGCTCTTAGACATGGCAGCGCCTCCAGAGAGTCCTTGAGGTTAGAGCTCCATGCTAATGTTAAGTGACAGAAGTAGAGGCAAGGCCCAGAATTTTTTCTTTCCTGTGTATGAGAACATGTTACTACGCCACGCCCACACGCACAGGTGACGGTGTCTGTGGGGGGAGTGGCACGCGTAGCCCCGCCCACGCTTATCAGCCAGCAGCAGCGGCCACGCCCACGTCGTCCATGCCCCGCCTCCACGCCGCGAGCAGCGGGCTGGGCGGCTCGGCGTCCCGACTGAGTGCAGGAGCGGGAGGCGGCGCCGCGGGCTCCTACCCCGGCCTCGCAGGGAGCAGGCTGGGGGGCTCCTACACGGGCCTGGTGTCCTCGGCGTCCTCGGGCTACGGGTCCACCGCGGGGGGCGTGCTTCCCGCCGTGGCCACGCGCCACGAGGATTCCGAGGACCTCTCCGACGTGTCCTCGGGCGCCACCTCAGAGGACTCCGCCAGAAGAAGACGACGTCGCTCGGCGCAGTCAGTCAAAGGTGATGGTGTTCCGGCAGGACCTTATTGACCTTTTCCCTTCTCTGTGACACGCATCCTTAGCGAGACCTTATTTTTGGCTCACCTTTTGAACCACACTTTAGTCATTGCGATCATAGTGTTCAGCAGCGAAGTCACATGAGTTGTCAGTGTGTGTTTAAGTCAGTCCCCCTGAAGTTACTATTTGTTAATTTGTAATAAGCTCATTCACGCTCCAGATGTGATTTGTCTCATGTCATCGCATCCCGTCCCAGATATATATGTATATATATGTTTAAGATCCAGTGGCTGTTAACTATTTAATTCCTTAAACCCCCCTTACTCAATGTTTAAACATCCCATCTTATTCCCGAGCCCATTTCAGTTCTAAAAACAGGATAACCTGCCCTATTCCCGAGCCCATTTCAGCACCAAAAGCAGAATATTTCCTCCATTTTGTTCACCCTTCTTGCACTGTTTTGTCACGTGACCGCTCAGTTCCTGGCCTTGTTTAGCCTGTGACACACGCGATGCCATAACATGTTCCGCACATCCATCAGAGAGGCTATTCATATGAATATTTATATGTCTGTTCAAACTTGACTTTTCTTTCAGGCTTTTTATCGCGAACA
>NW_028234413.1:33415158-33430158 GCF_977035675.1 Penaeus japonicus | reverse complement strand
TTGTGTGTGTGTGTGTGTCTGTGTGTGTGTGTGTGTGTGTGTGTGTGTGTGTGTGTGTGTGTGTGTGTGTGTGTGTGTGTGTGTGTGAGAGAGAGAGAGAGAGAGAGTGTATGAGTGAACGTATGAGTGTGTTTGTGTGTGTGGAGAGAGAGAGAGAGAAAGAAAGAAAGAAATGAATATATAAAAGTGATATATGTGTATATATACTGGTATGAATACAAACATATTCTAACATTTCCCTTGCTATTGTCTAGAATAGCGAATAGCTTTGAATATACACAGTGGCGTGGCCAGGCATGGAGGGCGAAACGTCACATTTTTCGGTTGCATGCGCTTACCTAACACTGCAGCGCAACATTACCAAGAAATACTGAATTGCAAGAGGCATGCTGTTACGGAGGTATTTAGAGATGTACAGTATTTATTTTCACCCGAAAGGACTGCCGGTGAAATTAATGGCTGGCAAAGGAGCAGAGTAATGGATTTTGTAGATACTTCGTGTGGTGCGTAAACACGCTGTGAGTCTGTGTTGCATGGACGGCATGGCGATGGTGTACTTGTCTTGGAGGCGGGTGTACGAGTGTGTGTATGTGTTTTTTTTTTTTCTCCATAAAGAGGGCATCTCACTTTTCATTTTGTTATTTAAAATCTTTGTTTATGAACTACTTCTTTGACGTTTTGATTTAACTGTAAGTGATTAACGTAATAAGATTTTAGGTCATAATTTTTGTTGTCAATATATCAACGATATGTTTTTCCCTTACTGCATGTATTTTATTCAGTTTGCATATTCATTTATTTATTTACTGATGTATTTATATGTATGTCTGTGCGTGACGAGGGTGGCTTAAAAAAAAAGTCGAGGAATTTTCTGAAGAGAAAATCTCCTTCCCGCCAAGTGACGAGATTTGAAATGTGTCCGCGTTTTCAGGGCGGCTCTTTGGAGGACCGCGTCAACCGTCTGGAGGGCGACAAGGACTCGCTGCAGCTCCAGGTGACGGTCCTCAGCGAGCAGGTCGAGGCGCAGACGGAAAAGATCGCCGACCTCGAGAACCTTCTGGAGGAGAAGAAAGAACTCTTGAGAAAGACGGAGGAGCAGTTACAGAAGGTTTGGAATTTTTTTATTTGTTTGTTTGTTTGGTTGGTTGGTTGGATTATTTAGTTTTTTCTTTTTCTTCTATTTCGTCGTCGTCTTTTTTTTTTTTTCTTCCTCACTGTTAAGAAATATTTGTGTGTGTGTTTAGTTAACATAGTGCCAAAGCTGTAAAGGATTGTTTGAATGCGTTTTATATACAGAAGATTTTTTTAACGATCAAAGAGTAGACTATTTTTTTTCACTTTCTAGTTCATCGAAATTGCTCTAACTTGGAAACCATTGCGTAGCGTTTGTTCTTAAATTTATATTAGCAGAAAAGATCACTGTAGGTGTTTCACAGTAATGCAAACACACGCAAGCTGGGCGGGTTCTCATTGGCCAATTGCACGCTCGAAGAAGTAAGCTATAATTGGCGGAAATCTGTGCGCGGCCGAAGTCTTTTAACTATTCAGTTTTTATTAGAACTGTGGCCGGATAGCGGTCCTTATAAGAGCGTCTTATGGGACAACGCTGTGAAAGACATTACTGTAGTTTACTTTGGCAACAAGGAAAATTTAGCACTTTTAGAATTCCAAGTTCGGTGTTGCCATTGACCAGAAGGGTGCTCTTGTAAAATTCAAATTTGGTATTGCAGTTGACCAGATGGGTACTCATGTAGAATAGATCAACACGGCTTAAACTGAAAAAAAAATCTTTGCACAACGGTGACTGCATTCAAAAATATATCCCAAACAACCACGCACACCTTCATATCATAGACACCACCGAAACCCACATGCACCAGCACCAAAATAACCGCCCTCCCGCACCGTCCTCTCCTCCAGGAGGTGATGACGAGATCGAGCCTGGAGACCCAGCGGCTGGAGCTCTTCAGCGAGATCAGCAACCTGAAGCTCCGGCAAGCGGCCTTCGAGAGAGAGAACGCGGACCTCCGTGAGAAGATTCGCCGCTCGGATCACCAGTCGGACCACGCTAAGGCACAGGTGAGTCAGTGGCTCTGTGGGGGTTGGTTTTCGATTCTTTTTTTGTTGTTGTTGTTGCTTTTTTTGTCTTTGTTTTTTTTTTGTTAATTGTTATTGCTGTTCAGTTGCGTACATGTTTTGTGTTTATATGACCTTGAATTACATGATGGTCCAATGGTTGTAATTGTAATAGAGGCGTGTCTGCATGTTTGGCACGGTAGAATGTCAAGGAAATCACTTTTATTTGTTTTGTTTTGACGTTGTTGTTTTTACATGTGTTTTAGTGTTGTGTACTTAGTTGTTTTCATTTTATCCATTTTCATTAATTCTTTTGTAGTGTTTATCCGTAACTATACAGATAAGGCTCCCAGTTTTTTTTTTTTGTTTCTTTTCATTTATTTTATATTTGAAATACGTTCATGAATCAGTGATATAAAAGACACACACACACACACACACACACACACACACACACACACACACACACACACACACACACACACACACACACACACACACACACACACACACACACACATTCACACACACACTCTCTCTCTTTCTCTCTCTCTCTCTCTCTCTCTCTCTCTCTCTCTCTCTCTCTCTCTCTCTCTCTCTCTCTCTCTCGCTTCTCTTCTCTTCTCTTTTTCTCTCTTCTCTCTCTCTCTCTCTCTCTCTCTCTCTCTCTCTCTCTCATCTCTCTTATCTCTCTCTTCTCTTTTCTTCTCTCTCTTCTCTCTCTCTCTCTTCTCTCTCTTCTCTCTTCTCTCTCCTCCCTCTCTTACTCTCTCTCTCTCTCTCTCTCTCTCTCCTCTCTCTCCTCTCCTCTCTTCCTCTTTCTCTCTCTCTCTCTCCTCTCTCCTCTCCCTTTCTCTCTCTCTCTCTCTCTCTCTCTCTCTCTCTCTCTCTCTCTCTCTCTCTCTCTCTCTCTCCCTCTCTCCCTCTCTCCCTCTCTCCCTCTCTCCCTCTCTCCCTCTCTCCCTCTCTCCCTCTCTCCCTCTCTCCCCCTCTCCCTCTCTCTCTCTCTCACTCACTCACTCACTCACTCACTCACTCACTTTCACAAACATAAACTCAGATACACACATCCATCTGCAAAAGACTGAATTTTTGCTTTTATTTTGTTTTGTTTTAGTCAGAGCCTTATTCATATTTCTTTTCCTTGTGCTTTGTCACCATTCACACATTGTGAGCACAAGAACCTTGTAGATGTTAACACAGAGAGTGAGGCATGTTTTGTGTGTTGTGTGTCCTATCATATTTTGTTGTGGTGTGGTCAGCCGGTATTGTGTGGTATCGGGCGTTCTGGTAGTGGGCGGAGCATAACACCAACGGCTGCGTCCACCCCTATCCACTCCTTCCTCGTCACCCCAGACTCACCTCAGCCTAGCCATCAGGTAGTATAACTCGGATTAACCATGACTAACGGAGTATCTTTCCACGTAATTGTAAAGGAAATTCTTCCCATGTCCTGTTGTATTTAAATGAGCTTATATGTCCAGCTGCATCTGTTTGATCTAAAGAAAGTTGCATGGATGAGTACCATATTTTTTGCATATAAAAATGTAAAGTTTTTTTTTTAACTTCAGATTTCTTTATGATCTGTTATTAGCTGGTGCTTGATATTACATTTGTAAAGTATTTTGTCATTTCATGTTTCTGATTAACTTCTAAATACATGTTGCTGATCTTGTTATAAGACTGTCATTGATGACTGATTTCTTTTGACTGTACATTATATTTGATAATCTCTTATGCCTTGTTTGAATTTTCATGGTCATCTATTTTATTCTTCTTTCTTCTTATTATTATTTTCTGTTTCTCACCAACTCTTCCCCACTGTCATTCCCCTCATTCTTTTCCTTCCTTTGTTTTCTCTGTACTTTTTTGTGAATCACATCACATCTCTTCTTCCTTCGTACTCCCCTCTTCCTCTTCTAGAATTTTATTTCCTTCAAGCAAATGTAAATATTCTATGCTTAAAGTGTTTCCAGATCTTATGTTATGGAGTATGCTAAATACAAGATTCATTGCACTCAAGAAACTTTTGCTTTAGAAATGTCGACATGCAAGATGTCCTCTCTTTAGTATTGTAATATAAAAGTGCTTTTAAGATAAAGATGTCATGGGCATGCTGTCCCTGTTCCCGTCTGGCTACTAACCAAAGACGTGACTTCAGCTTGCAGCACAGCTGGCTAACTCCCCATCTCCGAGTAGCATCTCCACTCTCTCCACCATTCCGGCTTCTTCGCCTAACAAGTCTCCCGCTCAGGCTCCCACTGTGTCGCCTGCCTCCTCTCCAGTGGCATCCCACGATGCGCGAGAGTTCTTGCCGCCAAGGGTGAGTAAGGTAAGTATCGACCCTGTGACTGGTTTTATTGGTATGCAGCCTGATGGGTTTGGACTTGATTTGTGTGCCTTTATGTTTGGAAATGTGGGTTATTATATGTTTATGTGGGGGGGGGGGTGAAGTTGTAGTTAGTTGCTCTTTCAAGTGTATGGGGTTGTATATGTTTATTCAGTTTCAAGGTTAGTATTTGAAATGTGATTAGGTGAACAGACACTCCTACAGCAGAGGGACTTGGATATTAGTATCAGATTTTGTTGAGTAATTATTATTACCACATATTGAAAAAACAGTACAGTACAGACAAGTTTCACATTATGCAGATTTTATTAAATTCTTTTTGACAACAGTAGGAATGAGTTATATGACTTTTTTGTACACAGACTTTCCCTATGCAATATATTGGTCATATACTGTACATATTTCAATTTCACATGCTTCTAAAGCTAGTTGTATAGCATATTTGCTTTGTACTGCTTACTACATGTAAGTACTTGTTTTTTATTCTTATATATCTTATATAATACCTTTTATAATAGCCATCTTCATAAAACTTACTAAATGAGATGCTCCTTTTTTTATTGTGTAACAAATTGAATAAAAAACTATATGTTAATTTGTCTGCTTAAGACTAATAGGAAGATAATGCATATGTTTTGCAGTGACTTAATTCATCCCTTAAAGGAATGCCATAGGAATATGCCACAAATAAAAATTTAGGTTGATAATGCTGTTAGTTTAAATCTAGTATATATTCATTAAATAGAAACATATTTTTGAAAAGGAAAGTCATATAATTGTTCATAGAATTTAGAATTTTGAAAGAATAATTATGCCAAATTTACATGTTGCAGACTCCCCCACCAAATGCTCGACGGAAAATCGACCAGTTTGGAACCATGCCTCGTCAGCGAGATATAATCATGGGTGGAGAAACCAACCACGGCTCTGCAACCACAGGGCGAACCAAGGGAGTCATGTTCGGTAAAGGCCTCCACTTCCTTCCATTCCGTGTGGCGGGAAAACGGAGCACTTCAGCCCCCAACTTAGGTGACGGTGGTGTTCATGCATGAGTACAAACCTGCAACCCCTCCCCTTATCAACCCCCCCCTCCCCCCATTTTATTCTTATAAGGGTCATCTTATGTGAATGGGATGAAAATTGATGGTAGACATTCCTAAGGGATATATAGCTAGATTATACTTCTTAAGAACATTGTCATAGATCTTTGTTTTACATGTGGCTTGTTTTTTGTGAATATTGGAAAATTATGTAGATATTATATGTTACTATTAAAATATATATGGATGAAAATATATTGATGATTAGATTTATTTTCATAGATTGAAGTTTGAGCACAAATAACTTTATTTTTGTAGGATGTCAGTATAAATCATCCATTAAGTTCAGCTACTCATATGAGTACCTATGTTCTTCATAATTTCATACTCAAAAGTATAATAACCTAAATAACTCTCAAAATATATTATGAAAGTAATACCATTATTACTATACCATCAATTTTACCCAAGCATTGCTGACAAAACCTTGCTTTGCGGAAAATTGATCATGAACATTCCAGCCAAGGTTGATTTACATTCAAATGCTATCTGGGAATGCTTTTATTTTCACAGAATTTAAGATGTCACATTTTTTATCATAATTGAAAAGCAAAGCAGATATTCCTTTTCCTACATATTCCCTGTCAGTGATTTTTACCTTTCAGAGTTGTCATTTTAGGCTTTATAAGAATGTTTAAGTAACTAGTAAAAGCATTAGTAAGTTTGTGAAATATAGCTTTCTGATTAAGAAATCTTGCTCCATCAGCCATATCACGGTTGACCTTTTTTGGCTAGGTCTTGCTTGTCAACCTAGAGAGGCTGGAAGATTTCAAACTTCTGATAATGGCTTGTGAACTTAGAAGTTATTTTCATTTTGTAACAACATCTTGTGTCAGGTTGCCTATAGCAGAGCCATAAAGTATAAATAAAGTTTATTGGAGTTGCTTTGCTGGTAGAACCTAGAATTAATAGCTGCCCTGGCTTGTTTTTCCTTGGAATTTGGAGAATATATTGATCATAGCTGTGTGGTAAAGCATTTCCACTTAGTTTTCATTACAGACTTGGAGCCTGTTTCAAAATGTTGAAATTTTCTTATATTTGAAAAACATAGAATGAGGTTTTGTCAGAGTGAACTGCAAATCAGTTGTGCATGTACTGTGTGCAGATGACCCTAAATAGACATAAAAGTAATTGAAGTTATATGCATCATGAATAGTAATTGTATATATAAGATTCATGTTTATGCTTTCATTGTCTGAGCATGAGACATAACAAGCTCGAAACCAATTACATTAATGTTTTCACTTCCTTCTCAATTGATTTAACCCCTTCTCTAGAAAATCTTCAGTTGGCAGGATTGTTGTCATGACTGATCGTGTCAGGCCACCTGAGTTGTATCCTGTGTTGCCCACGTTCAGCCCATCACTTTTGTCATCCTGAGTATTGGTTCATGCTTTTCCTCAGTTATCTTTATTTTATATATACACATATATACAATAAAGTTTTATGTATATTTGACCCGTTGCCATTGGGTCTGTTTTGGCTCCAAATGGTCGAAACGCCGGGATATTTCAAATGCATAAGCCTAACGCCTCGGGCTATTCGTGTAGCACTGGCCATGGCCAAGTGCTACACGCCCGATCACCCGGCGTGTCGGCCAGGAGGATAACCAAGATGAAATATCTCGTCCCAGGCAGCTGGTGCTGCCATCACTTCACCTGATATCTTGTCACCTGTCGTTAATGGGTTAATGATTCACTATATAGTGACATCTGCTGTTTAAACTTATCATTATCATTATTTTTTCATTAATTTTTACATCCTTTTTTTTTCTTTTTGTTATTTTTTTTTTTTCTTAATATTTGGTGTCAAATGTATTAAGATGGGCATCATTTACAATCAGATAAGATTTGAATTTAATAAAAATTTTGCTAGAACCTTTAGTTTTGAGGAAATGCACCTTTGATAAATAATTTTGGGAAGGTGCAATTTAATTAGCTGTTTTTTTGAGACTGTAGTTTAAATGTACTTGCCTTCAGTTTTCAGCAGTATTATGCACTTGCTACCATGATTTTTTTTTCTGTAAAATTATGAATTAGACTGCTTGATATTCTGCTTTTGTATTTTGACTAGTTGCATGGTAAGGATAATTTTGCTTGCCAGAAGCAAGTAGCAAGAAAATACCAAGATGCAGGTACACTTTTTTGTGACAAAGCCATTATTTCTGCATCATCTTGTGAACTGATCTTACATGCTAGATACTTTGTTATGTAATATATATGTATATCAGAGCTAGTTGATACATATTAATATAATGTATTTTTATTCTCTTATAATTTCTGTATTAGCTTACAAGTTGTCTGATTTATTGCATGTTGATTGCATATATTTTGCTTAATTTTTTTCTTTTTTCTTTGTTTTGTATATATATATATATATATATATATTATATATATATATATATATAATATATATATATATATATATATATATATATATTATTTATTACACCCTATAGTAGTTTGGTGCTGCCTTGTTTAATTTTCAAAAGACATCTTAGATTATAATTTGTAGGTTGTCCATAAGTCATTATTTTGATGTGGTATACGGTTACATGGAATATATTTTACATATATTTACTTTTCCAATATTGTTTGAGTGCAAATATGTTTGTAGAAAATGAATTTCTTAGAATTTGATTTACGGAAAGACACTCAGACTTCAGTATCTTAATGATAAGAGCATTACTCACACTCACACGCACACATATTTGTCCGTTGTAACAGTAGATATAATAGAAAGATGTAATGAAATGGCAGACCACACAATACATCCATTTATACAGTAAGATGTCAATGTTATTACCTGTGCACCCACAGCGGAAACAGAAATGCAGATGATCGATGACTTGCCTGAGGGAGAGTATGGGCATCCAACAGATAGGATGATTGCCCCTGCGTCGTCAACACCAAGGGTCAATACGCTTGTTGGTCACAGGTCCCCTCCAATGCATCCCAAGGCAACTGGCATCAAAAAGATATTTACAAAGTAAGTACCATGTTGTTAGTCAGAAAATATCTGTCTCTTTGTGTGCCTTTTCTTATTTCGTTTATCTTCCTAGCCCTAAAATAAGACAAAATCTAGTTGGTATATTGCTTAAGAACCAGTGTAGTGCAGTGTCAAGTTTGAAGTAGATTAAATGACCAGTGCAAGCAGTTTGCCTATCTGAAAAAGGCACATTCTATGTGTATGTGCATTTTGTTTGAGGTGCAGTGCTGTCTCTGTGAGTTTGGGTTTTGACTGGCACATCTGCACTAGTAAGAGCAAATGTGGGCCCTGTATGAGGTCTACCTGCTTATGTGAAATCTTAATTTCTTTGAAGTACTAAATAGTTGAAAAAGGTCAAAAGAATATAATATGTATTCGTCATACCCAGACTTTTTAGTGCAGAGATGTTTACACATTGGTTTTGAAACCTCTCTTTTTGCAGGCTCCGTCGTAGCAGTTCAGGTCATCTTGACAGTGATCTTGGTGATGGAGACTTCAGGCGAGGTGGAATGAGGGCCACAGCATCCGCACGACTTGGCTGGACTTCGCCCACAACTACATTCAAAGAGTAAGAATTAATAGAGTGAAGTTTCTTGAGAATATGAATTAAGAGAAGAATGATTTATCAGAGTATAATCAGATTATCCAAGTAGAATATTGTTGTTGTCATTTATCCTTTCTTATTTTTGTAGATTTCAATTTTATTTCATGAAAAGGTTTTTTTTTCTCTTTTTCTTTTTTTTTCTCTTTTTTTCGATACTCTAGTTTCATTTATTAAGTTTTCACAGTGCAAGCACATTTGAGAAGGATCATAAAATTTTACTGAAATGAAGTAACTAAGTTACAGATACAAATTAGTCTTCCATATTCACAAATTTATTCTATAGTGGACAAATCAATGTTAACTACCTCTTTTATTTTCTTTCAGGCCAGGTGAACCTTTCACCAGCTGGAGACCTGAGACAATAGAGGCCTGGCTTGGAGGTCTAGGCTTGAGTCAGTACTGTGCTTCTGTACGCTGCTGGACAGAAAATGGTCACCATTTGTCACAAGCAACTCCTCAGCAGTTGGAGAGAGAACTAGGACTCCGTCATCCATTGCATAGAAAGAAACTTCAATTGGCAATTGCAGCAAGATTATCTGGAAACCAACTTAACACACCTCTAGCCCGTTTAGATCATGCTTGGGTGTTACGCTGGCTGGATGATGTGGGTTTACCACAGTATAAAGACGCTTTTAGTGAAGCACGTATTGATGGGAGAGTGCTTAACTGCCTAACCTATGATGATTTAGCCTTCCTAAGATTTACAAATCTACTACATGTTACCTCATTGAAGCGTGGTATTCAGGTTAGTCACTATAAACATTATGATGTTTTCCCAATATGTCATGAATTATGTTGCATTGTGTTTTTGAAGACATGCTGTTCATCAAGCATAATTTCCAAAATTCCTTATCTTCACCCAGGTCCTGCGAGAACATAACTTTGACCCCTCTGTGCTGAAACGTCGTTCAGTACCAGAAGAGGATCAGAGATTGAGAACACCAGCAGAAGTGGCATTGTGGACTAATCACCGTGTCATGGAATGGCTGCGTACTGTTGACCTCTCAGAATATGCCCCCAATCTTAGAGGGTCAGGTGTGTAGCTTCTCTCTAGCTAGTTCTAAGCAAGGAGAATGTTTTAAAAATTTGGAATGAACAATTTATGTATTTCAGTCATATTAATATGTTTTTTAAATCTTTTTTTCTTTCTTTTATAGGTGTTCATGGAGCATTAATGGTATATGAAGTACGCTTCACCTCTGAGCTTTTGGCATCCCTGCTTTCCATACCATCTGGAAAAACCCTCTTGAGACGACACTTGAACACACACTTCAAGGAGTTGGTTGGTGCGTCAATTGTACAAGAGAAGAGGGAGTTAGAAGCTTCTTCAGGGTACACTCCTCTTACCACCTCTGCTAAAGTCAAGGTTGTATTTTTAAAATTTATGTTGGGAATCCATAGATAGCATACCATATTTATATCTGCTAATGTGCTATCAAATAACTTTTTAATTTATCATATAACCTTTCATCCGAGAATGGTGTATAATTAGAAAATTCCACACGTTTCAGATGCCAAAGAAATCACAGTTCTCTTTAAAGCGTAAAAAGTCCAAATCAGAACTAGAATTTGACGATCTGCTGTGTCCACTTGACGAGAAGCCCCCTGTAGGTGCTCTGCAGGATAAGGAAAAGGAGGTGAGGACTTGGGAAGTGGTGGAGAAGATAAAATCTCTAGAGGTGGAGAAGGTGGAGAAGATAAAAAGCATGGAAAAGGTGGAAGAGGTAAGAATGACATGGTTTTAAAAGGATGAGCATTTACTCAGTGCCAAGAGTGGCTTAACTTATCAATAAATGGTGCAGGGAAATCAAGTTTGGGCTGGTGAAGGATGTTTTGACTGACATTATTATGTAAAAATATTTAAATATGGTTATTTGTTTTTAACTCCAGCTCAGTCCTTTAGTTTTTTTTTTTTTATCAGTATTATATTTACTTAAAAACAGGATTTATCTAGTTTATGATCAGTCTCACAAGTAATATGCATTATCTTTTGGAATATTTCCTTTATGAAAGTTATCGAAAATAGAATATAAAATGTTGGTGAGAAAAAATTAGTGGTTGTTGAGTGTTTTTACATTATTTCCATAAGTAATTAAACTTTGTTACTTAATGGATTCAGGGTTAACCAGGCAGGAATGATATGTTTATTTGATTTTAGGACTTACAAGGAATATTATGAGAATTCTTGGAAGTGGGAAAAATTTAGAAGTAGTTGCTTCATCAGTAATAAAGAGTATGAAAATTAGTGTAGAATGGGAAGTGGTTGTCAGGCATAATGAAAGCTGGAGCAGGTTTGACCCTTTTAGAGACTAGCATGGATTTTTTCATATTTTACTTTTAATGAACAAAGTATATTTTCATTACATTTCTTAGTTGGCATTTAATTTGTTCATACTTAGTAGACCTGACTGCTTTAGAGGTTACTGAAGTTAATTCTTAATCTAATTCTACCATTCAGTATTACTAGAAAAAGTTAAAGCACGTTATGTATTACATTTGGAATGTACTTACTCATTATAGCTACAGTAGTTTGCTTTTATTCTTTAAGTTGCATGAAACAGATATGTAATGCATTATTCAGACTTTTAATGCTGTTGATTTTTATATTTTTTGTAGTGAATATCAATGATGATAGATATTATTTTATAAGGGAGATCTTTTAAATGTTTAGTGTATATTAGTCTTCAGACATAAGCATACACTTTTAGGCATTACACATCTTCATGTGCATAGACTGTAGTTAGTATAACTTACAGAGGCCTTGGTAAAACAGATTGTAATAAGGATCCATAGAATATTAATATATTTTGTGCTGATTTAATCTGGTGTAAATTGCCTAATGTAAAATATAACTAGTACATATTAACAAACCCAAGAGCTCATAATACTACAGGGAGATAAGGTTTAAGAAAAAAATGAACATGATCTAAATGTTGGCTTCTTTTTTTTTTATTGATTTGGTATATATAAATGGATTCAGATCGTATGAAAATTGATTTCTTAGATTTGACACCTATTACCTTTTGTATTTTTTATGAAACATTTATTGCCATCATCCGTTCTGAATAAAAGGCAGAACTGCTTGATATTGAATTTTTTAAACTCAATTTATCTGTTTTACTGAGGTCATATAATTAGAATGATGTTTGCAAATGCTGATAATGATAAAAAAAGTTAGTTAAGAATATTATTTTTGTGTAGATATTAAAAAGTGTAAACTAAAAAGAATTATATAGCCTAACAAGTAAGATTACAGTCTCTCTGCTGTATTGCATGAAAAGTTTTATATTGATTTTGAGCACTTGTTACATATGAGCACAGTATTTGTTCTTTTTTTTTATTCATGTCAATGTAAATTACTTTGTTGCCTTGCATGAATACAAAAGAATGTTTAATTCACTGTTTTCTTGTAGTAAGATTCATTTTTTTGGGTGCAGCAGAGACATGCATCAGGCATGTTACATTTGTTTTGTCAGTCGTGCAGAAAGTTCCGTCCATGTGTGTAATGTGTTATGGCTCTCAGCTTTCACGTGTGGTTAACCATTTTCTCTCTCCCGTGGCACTGCTTCCTGCAGACCAATGGTGATGGCAGACTTTGCTGAGGTAAGTTGTAGTGTCACTCTATGACTATTTGTTTGCAGTCCTTTTAGAGCAGAATATTTAGGTTTACAGATTTCTTTCTTTTTTTTAAGTTCCATTTTTATTTTTGTATGTCATTTATTTCATTTTTTAAGTATTTAGAAAGGGATTTAGTTTGATTTTTTTCCTCTCATTTTCTTTTTTTCCTATTTGAAAGAAGTGGGAACACTACGTATGTAAAACTATACGTGAATGGAAAAAAGATACAATATTTGTCATCTTCATTTGAGAAAAATCAGAAAGAGAGCACTGATTCGCCGAAAGCTAATGCCATGCTTTCCCATCGCAGCGACTTCAAAGATCATCCGCGCCACCGTTGATTGGTCGCATCACGAAGGTCTAGAGGAGAGCAAGCGCTGGCAGCTTGGCTTCCCTCACCATTCCTCGATCTGCCTGCAGCTCGTACCTTTGCCTGTGCCTAGTGCCTGAATGCTGAATTATTGGCCGGGACACATCTGTCTTCAAGATAAGCATCATTGAAGTGGTTCTCTGGAGTGTGTTTATCATTAATATTTTTCTATAATTAATTAAATCCAACAAGGTGCAGTAACTCTTAAGATGTATAGCAGATGGTACTGGAAAATCAAGTTCTTAAATCACTTCCTAGAGTAGCTCTAAGAGAACCTCATAATTTCACTGTGTCCAAAAGGCCATCTAACCTCTTATGTGCCTTATTATTGTGTAAAAGGCATTATGAAGAATGCCATTCCAGGCAGGCAGTTTGGAGAAGAAGCACTTTTATAATCATGTGCATTCAATGCGTGCTTGTTATCGGTGAAATATTTTACTACTGTTAGTTAAAATGTTGACTTCATGTGGATGTATCTACTTCTTTCCTTCAGTTACAAATACATAATAATAGTAATAAAGTACCTTGCTGATTCCCACTAGACAATATTTATGTTCTTTACATTTCATCTGGGTGTACTGAATTCTCTTTGGTGGTCCCCCCCAAATGACCAGTATGTCACTGCCTAGGCATGCACAGATCTCAGCATGGAAGACCTGTGTTTCAATGTTTAGTCATATGTGAGATAGTAAAGACTGCTGTTGAGAGAGAACCATTACAACATTTGCAAATTCCTTTTAGAATTCTTATATTTTTGTGTTTATTTTTGACAAGAGATCCTGTTTATCACATTTTACTTTTTGTGTTGTTTAAAGAGATAGTTATGTGATTTTATCTTCATTCTAATTGACTATGCATTGAACCTATTGATGTTAACAGATATATGTTTTATTGAAGAAATTATCCACTTTTAGGTTAAGAGTAATTTCTTAAAGTCAAATACTTTCAATAAGTTTTTTGGAAAGTCACTTTGATATTTTTTGTTGAGCATTTGTATGATTTTTGTATTTAATTTAAATTGTTTTAAGCAGCTTATGAATCAGACAGTCATTATTTTAAAACTTTGCATACTATGTGGTGCAGTTTGTTTGTGCTGTGTTATGGTTTGTGGGCAGCTAAATTGCAGCTTAGACAAATTAACAAGACTGATGGGAAATCTGTTTTAAAATTGTTATGCTATGTAATATAGTAAGTGATTGACAGGGGCCTACACTATGATTGTAAATTGATGTTATCAGTCAGGTAACATGCAGCTGATAAGCTCTTGTTATGAAAAAAGTATGACTTTGAACTTTATATAAAATTTTAACAAAAGATTGTGTGATTTATCAAGGGTAGAATTTTCTCTTTTTACAAAATAAATTTTAGAAACTCGTCTGTATATAGTATGAATACTTTTTCACCATTAGTCACAATTTTACAGTGTCTTGATAATTGATAGGAAATTGGAATATTTGCCATTTGCTCTTATGGCCACATGTCCCTCTCCTTTTGATTTCAAAGAAAACTATGGTAACAAAATAAAGTCAGTCATTTTTGTGTTATTTTTTTTTATTTATTTTTTTTTTTCTCTTTTCTTTTTGGCCTGCATTATTTTTGAACACATTTAGTAAATTTTCTTGAAATTAAATTTATTTGATAATTTTGAACCATAGTTATATGGTAAAATTAGATGAATTTTAAGTAAATGACCATAATTTTGTCAGGGTAACCCATCTGCCTTGGTCTGTTAACGTTAACCCCATGGATTTTGTTACCATTATTATAATTATTTATAAGATTTATGAGGTGCAGAGCCTCATTTTTTCAGTTTGTTTTGAAACCAAGTTCTATTAAATTTGCATAACGGAAGCTTCATTTGATAAATATGTAAAGACTCATCTCCATTAAACAT
>NW_028234413.1:33407658-33410158 GCF_977035675.1 Penaeus japonicus | reverse complement strand
TCTGTTGTGTCTGGTGCGGGATAGGAAACATCGTACTAGAAGGCTAGCAAATCGTCGCGTCGTATCCATCGTCTGGCCGACGTCGGTTGTTCGTTAGGAAATCAAGGGTATAAAAGAAAATCTATAAATACTGCCACTCTTGCGTACCCGCTAAATTGGTCTGAAAGTGTTAACACGAGTGTCTGGTGTCAACTTCCGTGTCCCAGTGGTATTCATAAAAGTAACTGCGATTCATCAATAACGTTTCTAAGAAAGGTTTCGGGCATCCTTATATTACCGCTATCAGGGAAATCAATTAGCTTTGGCCAAATGCTGTGTTTTAGAAGGGTGTTTCCAGCCCGAAATTCGGGGTCGCCTGTAGCGGTCGTACTTGAAGTCCGACATCATGGAACCAAAAATATGTTTAGATTACATGAATATTTGCTTTTATCCAATATCTATCCACAAATCCACTTTGAGGGTTTGCATCAATACCCTTCCCCCCCATTTAAATGATTCTAACCACGCCGCTGGTCCTGAGAATAGTAAAGGAGACGCGGCAGATGCCTCCTACGTCTTGTCTTCAGAGAATAGCTTAGACGTCATCTAGCTCGAGGTTGGAGGGACACATGGAGGGGCCCCCTCTGCCAGAAGACGACTTTTCGCGGCCAGAGGCACCTTTGCCGTGCCAACCCGAGCGTACTCCGGAGGATGTCCGACTGCGGTTTTGCTGAAACAAAAGGGTGAGTTCAGTGAATTGATTGGATATATCTGCAGTGAAAAGGCAGAACGCATTAACTCCAAAAATGCGATTTTTATGAATTTGGTATCTGTGGAATCGTCATTTAAAGACGAATTTGGTACATCCATCATGGTGTCTGAATGTCAATAAAGGTATGGTCAGTTTTGTCTATCGATAATAATGATAGGAGTAAATATACATGCAGCCAAACCTTTAACATCGATTTTCTCAAAACATGGATTTTGGAGTCAATGCGTTCTGCCTTTTTGCTGCAGAGATGGATAGAATAGAATCAATTTCTGCATTAGGATGATATCGAAGACTTCCATAAACAAAATGCAATCCAAATCTGATTGTAAGTTTCGACCCGACAGGACTAAAATAATAGGAAAAATGATAAAAAATTGTAGCAAAAAAAAAAACGGAAGACAAATCATACGAAATAACCATGCGCCCAAGATCGTCTCACCATTGACATCTGCTTCAGCCAATCTTTGTTATTAAAATCGAGTTTCGATTCGAAATAAAAGTCATTGATGTAAGAAAGGAGTTGATCCACTTTCTCTGGAAATTCTTCGGTCGTCTTGGGCGTTTCCTGAAGGAGAGAAGAGGAAGGTCACCGTCAGAGGGTTGAGGGCGTGAGTGTCTGTGCAAATAGGTCTGACTGCAACTATCTATTCATGTGCAAAGATGTTTAATATGTCAGAGGTAACGTGAAACTGATCAACACATTTTGTTGCATTGATTTTGATACAGTTAATAACTTCTTGCTATTAACGTTATGAATTCATAAAACACACACACACACACACACACACACACACACACACACACACACACACGAAACAGCCCATTCCTCTCGTACTTCTACCTTATCCCTTGATCCCTCCCTCCTCCGCCCTCTCCCCTCCCCTCCCCCCATCCGTACCTCCGGGTCTTCCGTGGTGGCCTTCAAAGGACCCACAAAATTCGTCTTTGGCGCCAGACCAACAGCTGCTCTTGCTTTGTTCATCATGAAGTCCACGATCTCATACTCGTTGCTTTGTTTCAGGAGGTTGCTCTTGATCTGGAAAGAGGGATGATATATGGCAATGGATTGTTGTTCTTTTTCTTATCACTTTAATTTCCTGTTTGTATAATGTTCAAGAGAGCTTTATCAAAAAGCTCATTGCTGGCAAATCAGCTGAGGAATCCTTACCTCATTCTCACACGAAACAGGCCAGTTAATCATTTACTCGCCTACTAACTCACTCACTGAAGCCCTCAGTCCTCTTTTCCGTTTTCCTTCTCTTATTCCAACAACTCCCATCTCTCTGCCAATCACAACTCTCTCTCTAACAACCCGCCATATCCATTCCTCCTTCTTTTCCCCATAAACCCATTCGCCAGTCCTCTTCTCCATCTCCACAACATCCTCCTTCTCCTTTCCCACTACTCCAAAACCCTTCCAGCACTCCACAACCCCTCCTTCCTCCCCCTCCTCCTCCCCTTTCCCCTGCCCCTCCCCCTCCCCCTTCCCCTCCCCCTTCCCTTTCCCCTTCCCCTCCCCCTTCCCCCTCCCGTACCTCTTCGAAGCTCTTGATGACGAGGGTGAGAAGCAAGTTGATCATGATGATGCTGTTGAAGAAGGCGAAGAAGAAGAAGGTGATCGGGCCGAGCTTCGGGGAGGAGATCATCATTCCCTCGTAGTCGAATTTACCTGCGGTGGAGGAGCAAGATGATGAGGAAGAGGAGGATGGGGAAGGGAGGGAGAGTACAGAGAAGAGGAGGAGGGAGAAA
>NW_028234413.1:33400158-33405158 GCF_977035675.1 Penaeus japonicus | reverse complement strand
CGAATAAATTGAAAATCAAATTCCTGAATACAAATCAATTAAAAGAAGAATGTGTGCTAGCGAGATCGATAACACTGTGTATATCAATGCATTACAGAATCCGTAGAATGCGTATGAATGTGCATTAGGTGCTTGTCTACAGTAACCACAGAGGTTAACTTTTTTATTCGCATTTTTCTTGCCAGGGTCCCAGTTATCATTAGTACACAGCGCGTTCAGTAAGTCGGCTTTATACCTAACCGCTCTCCCACCGTCCATATATTAGCACTCCGATTTATTGAAACGCCGCGGGAGTTCAAGAGAGGCCATCATATTTACATGTTTTATAGATTTCAAAGCTGCCTCCGAAACAGTGGACTATGCACAACATTCCTGATAGCCAAGTCCACGTGAACAGCAAGGGCTACAAGGGTTGGGTCTCCATAATTAGTAGAACATGACAGGACTGTGTGGATGTCCTAGACCTCTTCAACTATGTGAATGTGTTCGCAGAGTATCATTCGGCGACTACACCGCCATACATAGCAACGAGGTCAAGTTGTTGAAAAAATGCACTGACCAAAGTCCGTAAAGAAGCAAAGACGTTCGCCCAAAGTGTCAAATGGTATAAAGCTAAACTTATTCTTATTAGCGATGGTCCCGACTCTCCTCTTTTACATTTCGGAGAATGCTACAGAAGAATTAGTTTCAACCAAGAACTACCTCGCGTCAACAGTTTCCAAGACCAGCGACCACAAACCAAAAATCAATGGAAGAGAAGTTACGTCAGTCGTCATGCAGTTCCTCTGAAGACCCTTGTGGAGGCACCTATCTATATCCCGCAGGACGGAACTCCGTATACGCAACGCCTCAAAGTTGCTCGTCCTTCTGGTTTTGGATCTGAACCCTGGCCACTAGTAGTCACTAGTAGACTCGATGGTTTTGACAGAAGAGAACCGAAGGCATCCACTGGGTTACCGCTGTTATGACCATACTCTGCACTTACTTCCACAACATCCAATCGACCTAAGGGCACCAGTTTGGCTCTAAGCTCCGAGACGTGTATGAAGATTACCTGAATACAAGTATAAGAATGCCTTATCATATAACTCATTCCCATAAATGCCCTGTTAAAAGTCATAAAAATGCCTCTTGCACCCGTCCCTTACCCTCGGGCCCTTGCTCCATGACGATCCTGCAGGCGGCGAAGAGGTTGACCTGTGCGTTGTAGATCGAAAACTCGACAAAGACGGCCCTTGTGCGCTCGTCCATCCAGCCGTCCTTCTCCAGCTGTTCTATTTTCGCTATGAGACTTTCCTTGCTGCCTTTTAGCTTGACGAGGTATCTGTGAAGGAGAGGAATAGATGGGAGACCAGAGAGGAAGTACAGTACCTAGATAAAGGAATTTTGAAGCTGTGGGTATGATACGTCAGAGAGAGAAAGAGTAAGAGGAAAATGAGGAGGAGGAGGAGGAGGAGGAGGAAGAGGAGGAGAAGGAGGAGGAGGAGGAGGAGGAGGAGAAGAAGAAGAAGAAGGAGGAGGAGGAGAAGTAGAAGTAGAAATGGAAGTAGAAGAAGAGGGGGAGGTGGGGAAAGAGAAAAGGGGAAAAAAAGAATTAAAGGAAAGGAAGACACCAAGACAAGAACACCCAAATAGAGTCACAAACCCATTTCTTATCAAAAACTCACCCTCCCGCCCCGTACACGTCCACCGACCCCCAGAAGGGGACGCCCTCCACCCAGAGGCGCCGCGGGTAAGTAAAGTGTATTCCTCTCTTCTTCTTCCTCTCTCCGGCTTCACCCCACCCGACCCTCTTCTCCCTCTTCTCCTCGTCCACGATGGAGGACTTGTCTCGGCACTCGTTGGTCGGCTTGCGGCGGATGCTGGAGCTTGGAGTCTGGGGGGGGGGGGGGGGGGGGGGGGGGGGGGGGGAGGGGGGGGCATCACAATTAGGTTTTCAAAGGAAAATATTTAATCTTATTTCTTTTGATGATAATATAATAACATCATACTTTATAGGGCACATATCTAATACGCAATGGAACCCCCATATGACTCACTTTCATTGTCTTCGACGTTGCGTAACCAACGTAACCACCCAGCAACAATGTGACGCATGTGAGTGTTCTTGGTGTTGTCATTCGTGTTCATGCTGTTCTATTCTACCTCGGTAGTTATTATTCATTAAAATCTCCTCCAGAAACACGACTTTCAGCCAGTGGTAGAAGTACGAACAGTTCTGAACCTGAAAATCAAATAAAAATCGAAAATGAGGGTGTTTTTTTTTCGTGTGGAGGGAGGGGGTTGAGACAAGCCATAAGGAAGAGAGACAAGACCACGACACGAACTCACATCATGGAGGTTGATATCCGGGGAATACGTTTCGAGAGACGCCAAGACGAAGTTGTTTGTGAGTTCTTCCGTCATGAAAAAGCTGTTGGGATCCCTGTTCCCGTAGCTGAGGATGAGGACGATCCAGATGAAGAAGGAGTAAGCGCCGACGTCGTAGATGATGTCCCACATCTTGATCTCCTTCTTGCGTTGGTCTCGCGCGGCCTTCAGTTGGGTGCCGTCCACCGGCTTGTACTCTATCTTCTTCTTCACTCGTTCCTCTGGGGGGAAAGGGGGTGGGGGTGGAGAAGGGGAGTTGATTACGAAGGTGGGAAGGAGAGATTGCGATGGCATGAGGGACAGGCGAGGGGGGGAGGGCATTGTCATGAGCATTGTCATGAACCGGACGGATAGAGGGAGAGAAATGAAAGGTCTAAAACATATATGAGTGGAGAAATAGTGAGAATGAGAGTGTAACGGGGAGGAAAACCTTGATTCACATTTCTGGTGAAACAATCATCTAGTGATGTGTCACCATAACCCAGTCCCTATGGCTAACCCCGAAAACGCCACAACGGAATAAAGCCAGGCCTACTTGTTCCCAAGGCGTGCATCCACTCCTCATCTTCGCCCAACTCGGGGTCTCTCTCGTCGTTCTCGGCGTCGTCTTCCTCCTCGTTGGGCGACTTGAAGACGGCGCTGAAGATCATGGCCATGATGAACACCTGTCCAAGAATTGAAAATAGCTCTTAATAGATGGATAGATGGATTTAAATACAGTTAATTAGATAGACAGATAAACTGATAGAGAGACAGACACAGATAAACAGACGGAAATGCACGCACAAACACACACACAGCCGCATTCCCACAAACACATCCAAGCCAAACGAAGCCAAGAGACCCGCACACCCACAGCCACCCGCGCTCCCAACCCCAACCCACAACGGACGAGCGGGCGCCGACCTTGATGGGCTGAGTGAGCAGGACGGAGGTGAAGAAGGAGACGAAGAGGGCGCTGAGCCACTTGGCCGTCCGCTCCTCGCCGAAGGTCACGCCGTACGCGAAGGTGAAGAACCCGCCGGCGCCGATGGACAGGATGGCCACCAGCCACGCGATGTACAGCATCCACCTGCGGAGGCGAAGGCGAAGGCGAGGCTGGAGACCACGGCAGTTTCGATAGGTGTATGGGGATGGAGGGGGGAGGGGGAGGGGAGGGGTGGGGAAGGGGGAGGGGAGGGGAAGAAGGAGAGGGGAGGGGGAGGGGGAGGGGAAGAAGGGGAAGGGGAAGAGATAGGGGGAAGGGAAGAGATAGGGGTAGGGGTAGGGGTAGGGGAAGAAAGGGAGGGGGAGGGGAAGAAGGGGAAGAGGAAGGAGAAGGGAAAGACGGGGAATGGGAAAGATGTGGAATGGAGTTGCGTTTGGAAGAAAATTTGGAGGTCATTGCAATGAGACGATTGGTGGTTGCTGTAAAATCCGAATGAAAATTGGAAGCGACAAAAATGGAGAAATAAATGGGAGGTGGGAGTAAAGAAATGAGTTGGGGAGTGAAGCCAAAGAAATAAGATGGAGGTGGTTGATGTAAAAGAGAAAAAGTATGAAATGGGGAGTGTGCTGTCATGGGTGTTATTTTTATGATTACTGTTTCTTTATCCTCTTAGTTATTGATCAGTGTCGAGGGCAAGCAGTTTTTATATTTAATTTGAACTTTAGATTGGAAAGATATTACATCACAGCATTTGGAAATATATCTACTCAAAGAAGCTAGAAGGAAGCCCAGAGAAATAGAAAAAGAGAGAGATGAAGTAGTATACAGAAAGGAAGAAGACGAAAATGAATGACATCACACAGCCTTCCTAAGGAAAATGATCGAAGCAAAGGAGATGAGGACCACAACCAGGACTCTCACCACGGCAGCTCCTTCCTCTTCTTCTTGGTGATCTTCGGCTTCGGTCGCGAGTCCTTCCCGGCCTCCCCCGACTCCGCCCGCACCTGGGGGTCGGCCTCCCCCTTGAGGCGCCTCCACTTCATCTTCTCCTCAGCCTCTCGCTTCTTCTCGGCTCCTGAAGGGCAAGGTTAGGGTAGCACTTCGGTAGAGGGGGGCGGGGGCGGGGGGGAATCAGGATTGTGTGAGTGGCTTTGTGTGTGTGTGTGTGTGGTAGGGGTTGTGTGTGCGTGTGTATTCGTGTGTGTGCATGTCCGTGTGCGTCTGTGTGTGCGCGTATTGTACGTCGTTACATACTTTCACATAGATATGGACAAAAAGTGTACACACGCAAATAGATAACCCAAAGAAACACGAAATCATGTACACGCCCTCGACCCCATTTACTCACGCTGTTTATCCATGGCTTTCTGAATCCTAGAGACTCTCTTGTACTTCGGAGATACTTTGCGGAAGAGCTGTATGATAATGAGGGTGGGCGGGAAGGTCACCAGGTTGGAGATGAGACCCACGCCAATCTGTGAGGAAAGGGAATAGGGGATATAGATACATAAGCGATACATAAATGATACATAAATGATACATAAATAATACTTAAACTGTGGGGGTTGTTGGTGAGCGGAAGGAGGAACAGTGGATATGTAAACAGAGGGAGTTGACGGTGAGCAGGGAAGGGAAGAAGGGGGAAGGTGAGAGATAGAGAGAGAAAGAGAGAAAGAGAGAGAGAGAGAGAGAGAGAGAGAGA
>NW_028234413.1:33387658-33395158 GCF_977035675.1 Penaeus japonicus | reverse complement strand
ATTAAACTTCGTGTACCTTATAAAGACAACGAGTTTTGCTTCTGGCTTTTGCACCGTGATTTCAACGTTGATGGACGACCATTCACGACTGACGTTGAACGAGGTGCACATCATACTCTCGTCCTCAACGCCCAGCTGCAGGTAGTAGTTCGGGTCCACGAAGGTCGGGTCTGGGAGGAGGCAGGGGGGGGGGGGTAATTAGGGAACTTTTAGGTTTTGGAGGTTTGCTTGTTTTTGTGTCTTTTTTTTTTTTTGTCTATTTTAGTCTTCTCTCTCTCTCTCTCTCTCTCTGTGTTTTAGTCTCTCTCTCTCTCTCTCTTTCTCTTTCTCTTTCTCTTTCTCTTTCTCTCTCTCTCTCTCTCTCTCTCTCTCTCTCTCTCTCTTTTTCCCTCCTTTTGCAACTCCTTCCACCTCTCTCCCTTTTTCTCTCCCTCTTCAGTCTTCCCACTCACCTCGACCTCTTCCTCCCCCCCCCCTCTCTCTCTCCCCTAATCTTCCTTCCCCTCATCCTGACATTCCCCTTCTCCCTTTCCCCCTCAGACGCCACCTCTCTCCTACTTTCCCCTCACGTGTCCCCTCACCCGTTAGCTTCGGTCCATCCCTCTTCCGCCCTCCCCTGGGAACGTAAATTTTGATTTCGTTCTCGGGTTCCAAGTCCTTCACGGGAATGACCTCGATCTCTGTTTCGGAAATCCGGTGGACGAGGCGGATCTGCATCGTCTTGGTGGTTCGGCTCAGCTTCTCCTTGGCTCCGTCGCCGTAGGACTGGGGGTTTTAGTGGTGTGTCGTTATTGATGGTTGCTTCCCTTTTTTTTAAATCTATTGTTTACCGTCAAGAGAACCTTTAACTATAATTATCATTTAGCATATTTCTTTAAAGAAAAAGGGGAACCATCATACACTAAGATCTTGAACCGTGTACATACCTGGACAATAACGGGCCATGCTACAGCCTGGATGCCCACAGTGTAGTTTCCTGATTCCGTTGAAGAGCAATTTCCCGTCTCAATTTTGTCCTCCTTCAGTATGTCGCAGATGTCAGGGAACTCGTAGATGCCTCCACCTTGCCACAGCTGGTACCCGGCCAGTTCCTTTGCTTCCATCCTATCAGAGGAGAGGAAAGGGAGAGGGGAGTAAGACAGACGAAGAAAGAGAGACAGAAGGGATGGAGACATTACGAGGAATAAAACAAAAAAAGAGAAGAATCAGTATAGATATGGAATCAAAGCACATATCAGGACATGGATTTAGTATTCCACCAGACATTACGCCAATTAAAACTAACACACTGCAGAGACTCACATGACCATAGTCAACTCGAGACCATCCTCAGTATTGACGACAATGGGTTCTTCTCCAGGGAAAACAATCTGCAACAGTTTGGTCTGCATTTGTTCTACTGCTGTGAGAGTTTTCTCGACCTGTGCGACGGCGCGATACTTCTGGACCTGAAGGGAAACAAGTGGACGGAAGATTAGCAGTAATAAGAATGAATTAGATTAAGCTTGGGTGTCTCTAGTATCTCATTTTTTCTTTGTTAATGCTATAGTGTGCCCTATGACTGCCCTCTTCACTTCTCTTTCCATATAGTTACTGCTTCTACTCCGCACCTTGAGGGCGAGTTTCTTCTTATTCTGCTGTTCCCTCTCTTCGTCAGTCAGTCCGTCATCCACGACCCCTTCGTCAGGAGCTGTTTCCTCTTCTGTTGTGATTCCAAGTTCCTCGAGACTGGCGTCGATGTTCCCGTACTCCGCATACTCGCCTTCGACGGAAGCCTTCACGTCCGTCGGAAGGACGTTATCATCCAGCACTTTGTCTGCCGTGCCCTGGCGGTAGTGACGGGTGAAGTGCCACAGCAGGGTTAAAGGCAAAAAGACAAGGTGACGCGGATGGTAAGGGTTGGGATAAAATTTTATAAATATGTATAAGGGTATGGTATGAAAGTTATTGGGAAGGATACAGACGGCTAGTGAGTAATAGAAAGAACTAGGACGTAAGATTTCCTTACTGTTTCTGTTCTCTAGATAATCTGAAGTAGACGTAGATAAGAAAGAAAGATTTCTCAATAATGTAATTAAAATGTTACCTTACAAGACCCCTTATGACCAACTGGACAGGAAAATTGATCATAAAGTTTTAGGATAATATAAGCAGACCTACCAACGGCCAGCGATGTCCTTACCGTAGTCATAGAGGATATAGCCTGCATACTATTGCTCACAAACGCTTCGGGTTCCGCTGGGTCACTGATGGTCATGTTGAGCAACACCTTTGTGAGGCAAGAACCTGTCACCTGTTTGGACACAAGAAGAAATCAAGAGTAAGACTTTTTCCTGTGCCTTTTTTTTCCCTCTCACTCTCTCCTTACATCCTGTATAGATAAAAGAAAAAAAAACTATCCACACACAAAAATACCAAAGCCCACCTGCTGCGTGGCCAAGTCCTTTCCCTTGATATCGACCGTCTTCCCGTCCCCTACGATGGAAGACACGGTCGAGAAAAGCTGCGTGCAGTCAGAGAGCGTGTCCGTGTTTATGGTCTCCAGTTGCGTCATCATGGAATTAATCTCCTCGGCTCCTTCGGTCAGCTCGGCCTCCAACTTGGCTTGCTGCTCCGCCTGAATTCTCTTCAGCTCCTCCGGGTCCATAGTGGTCGTCTCGATGATCTCGCCCTCTGCGTAGGTCGGCTCGGGGGTCGTGGTGGTCGTTTCCCACTGGATTTTGTTGGAGGAGGGTTGGTTGGGTCCTTGGTTAGTTTGGTGGATTGTGAAAGGCATTTGTGAACGTTAAGGGAGTGAGTAAATGTGACTGAAACGAATGGAAGGAGGTAGAGGATATGTGAAGAGACGGTTAGGTGGAGAGAGAGAGAGAGAGAGAGAGAGAGAGAGAGAGAGAGAGAGAGAGAGAGAGAGAGAGAGAGAGAGAGAGAGAGAGAGAGAGAGAGAGAGAGAGAGAGAGAGAGAGACGGAGATAGATAGATAGATAGATAGATAGAGAGAGAGAGAGACGGAGATAGATCGATAGATAGATAGATAGAGAGAGACGGAGATAGATAGATAGATAGATAGATAGAGAGAGAGAGAGAGAGAGATAGAGAGAGAGGAAAGCCAAACTCACAGGTTCATCTTCGAGCGGGATGTCCTTTATGGAGGTCCTGGCCTGGAGCAGCTGATTGAGCCTCGCCTGATCTCCCTCGCCGGACGCTCTCAGGATCTCCTTCTTCTCCAGCCAAGCCTCGTACTCGAGCCTTGAGGGGACCGAAGTCTGAAAGAGAACGGGATGACGAGAGGAAAATATGCTTCTTTTCATCAACATGATAAGGAGAAAGAAGATAAGTCATCCTTAATATCTACGTAATTTATCAATAGACTACGAGAGAGAGAATAAAACTTCCGAGTAATTGGGAATACAGAAGGAAAACAACCTTTTTTTTCCCCAGTTGTAACAATTTCCATTTTTTTGTGTGTGTAAATAAACTTCAATAGAAAGAAAGAAAGAAAAAAAAGAGCGACCTCGTTATTTTAAAGACAAGTGCCCTTCCGAATAAAGAAAAAAAAAAAATACCCACCGAGAATCCTTGAATAAAGTAGTCCCTCGCAGCACCGAACTCGTCCTCGATGTTGACCCAGAAGGTCCAGTTGCCATAAGGGAAGATGAACTTGTCTGCACTGTCTATTCCAAACTTGAGGTTCTTGATGTATCCATATTCGTTGTTCTTCACTGTCGGGTAGGGAATAAATAGAGAGAAATGGAATTGACGATATGGGTTGTAATGTGTTATGGTTCTTTCGACTTGGGAAGTAACATCTTCGGGTTATTTTGACATCACGTGAGGTGTGATTATTAAGATTTTTCGATATTACATGAGATTTTGATATAAATTTCTATGGAAGGATAACACGTCTATCCACATTTCCAATGCTTAGAACTCACAGAAGAAGCTGTATTTGGCGATCTTGTCCTTCTGCAGGTCATAGAAATCCTTACACTCGCATTGGAAGTCTTCTGTCAGCGCTCGTCCGCTTCGAAGAGGGAAGCCTGGAGGGGAAGTGGTTTTAGTGTAATGTGCTATAGGGATGTGGTGAACTTTCTCACTCTTTCGCTCTCCTTAGCTCTACCCTTTTCTCGACATATTGTTATAATCTTTCCCGTCCCCCCTTCTCCTCCTCTTTGTTCCCTCTTCCTCCTCTTTGTTCTTTATTCCCTCTTCTCTACTACCTCCTCTCCTTCCCCTTCGAAACCTCAGTTCTTCCTCGTCTCCTATTTCTTCCCTACTTCTCTTTTTTCCTCTGCTTTTTCCTTCCCTACCCCTACCTCCACCTCCACCTCCACCTCCACCTCCACCTCCACCTCCACCTCCACCTCCACCTCCACCTCCACCTCCACCTCCACCTCCACCTCCACCCCCACCCCCACCACCACCTCCACCACCTCCACCTCCACCACCACCACCTCCACCACCACCTCCACCTCCACCTCCACCTCCACCTCCACCTCCACCTCCACCTCCACCTCCACCTCCACCTCGACCGCCTTTCCTTCCCCTCCCCTCCCCTCTCCTATTTCTCCTCCTTTTCCCCTCCCTCTCCCCTCCCATCCCACACTTCTCCCCCTCCCCCTGCCCTTCTCCTCCCCCTCCCCCTGCCCTACCCCCTACCCCCCCCTCTCCGTTCTCCCCGCCTACCCGTGTCCGGATCTATCGGCGTGTTCTCGGTCGCGACGAGCACCCTGTTGGGCGGGGGCGTGAGGGTGCAGGTCCCCCCCTCCGGCGGCGTGTTGATCAGCAGGTACATGGTTCCGACGCCCATCTCGTTGTCCAGGACGCGTAGAACGAACATCTTGATGTGGAACTCCAAGACGTCGGGGAAATCTAGGAACAGCTGTTTCACGATGACCATGTTGGGTTTCTGGTGGCCGATCATGTAGTCCACGTCGTTCTGAGGGGGGAGGGGGGGGGTTGTTATTATGTTGTGGTGGTGTCATGTATGGCGGGAGTGTTGTACATGTATACGTGTACACACACACATACGTATATATACGGAACCACGTATATATATATATATATATATATATATATATATATATATATATATATATATATATATATATATATATATATCTGAGGAGCATTTTGTCTCTCAGTATTTCTATCTTTCTCACTCTCACTCTCTTACCATTTTCTTCAGCCTCTGTTCCCTTCTCCCACCCACCTGCCTCTCCATCTGCCTCTCCTTCCCCCCACCCCCACCTCCCTAACCCGGCCTTGCCTTCCCCCCCTCCCCCCCTCTCCCTCACCTCAATCCTCACAGGCTCTCCCCCTCTCACGGCGAAGATCTTGAAGGAAAACAGGAGATTTCCCCAACACATGTCGGCGCAGGCTCCCATCAGTGCCACCCGGGAGTTGGGGTTGATGATGGTGCCTTTGTCGGTCACGCGGCACATCCTTGGCACTTGGCACCTGCGGGAGGAGGCGGCGTTGGCATTCATGGGGCTTTCCGAGGGTTTGTTTTATTATCATTATCAATATGATCATCATTGATATTACTATTATTGCTATCACTGTTATTATCATTAATTATTATCATAAATGTTATCGTTATCAATATCATTATTACTGCAGTAGGAGTGATATAGTATCATCATAGTTTTTAATGATACTGTTCATGATACAATTATCATTGCCAATATAGCCATCTCATAATTACCTTTAATCTTTATATACCTTTCGTATGATAATTACGACCCCCATTATTCCAATCCCAATCGTTACATTTACTATAACCTAATCATCTCCAGTCCCTATATCCTCTTAATGTGCAGTCATTATATATCTCGTGCGTGAGTCTAATCCCCTTCAAAAGAGAGAGAGAGAGAGAGAGAGAGAGAGAGAGAGAGAGAGAGAGAGAGAGAGAGAGAAGAGAGAGAGAGAGAGAGAGAGAGAGAGAGAGAGAGAGAGAGAGAGAGAGAGAGAGAGAGAGAGAGAGAGAGAGAGAGAGAGGAGAGAGAGAGAGAGAGAGAGAGAGAGAGAGAGAGAGAGAGAGAGAGAGAGAGAGAGAGAGAGAGAGAGAGAGAGAGAGAGAGAGAGAGAGAGAGAGAGAGAGGAGAGAGAAAGAGAAAGAGAGAGAGAGAGACATACAAAGAGAAAGAGAGAGACATACAGAGAGAAAGAGAGACAGACAGAGAGAAAGAGAGACAGAGAAACAGAAAAAAAGAAAAAGAAAGAGAGAAAAAAATGAGAAAGAAAAAGAGAAAGAGAAAGAGAGAAAGAGAAAGATCTGAAATCCCTCACTTGACTTCGACGAGCGGCGGCGACCCTGGCACCACCTCGACGTCCATGCACCCCTCCGCTTTCCTGGGCTCTCGGTCCCACTGGCCCTCCGTGCGCACCGAAGGGAACTCCTTGTGCATGACTGCGCAGAAGCGGTACGTGCAGTTGGTGGTGCGCAGCTGCATGGTGTTGAGCTCGAGGAGGCCCCCAGTGATGTTGATTTGGCCTGGTGGGGGGGGGGGTGAGTGGGGGTCGGGTTGGTGGAGATAGATAGCAAACAGACACGTAAATATAGTTACTGGCGGTTATGATAGTGGTGATTATGGAGGTGATGATGAGGGATGGTTATGAGGATAATTTCAATAACAGCCATGGTAATAATGGTAAAGGTAATGATGAAAATGATGGTGATAATGATAACAATAACAATAATGATAGTAAGGATAATAATGATGATAAAAATGATGATCATCATAAAAATAATAAAGATAGTAATAAAAACGGTATTAATAGTAAACAACTAGAACCACAAAAATAAAAAATAAAATATTAGCAATGACACCATTACTACTACTAATGCTGACGACAATAATGTTAATCAAAACGATAAGACTGACAAAGCTAATCACCAATCTTCATCAGCATCACGATAAACGAGCAAGAGGACCAATAAAACCTCAGACCCCGCGGCCGCCCTTGTAGCAGACGGCGATCGCATCCCGACGCACCACCGCATTGGTCAATTAGGAAACACCACCAGCCAATGAGAGCACAGGTCAAACGGCAGGTCGCGAGAGGAAACACGTTCAAGCATCGTGTTTACTCTCGTGACCTGCCGTTTGACCTGTGCTCTCATTGGCTGGTGGTGTTTCCTAATTGACCAATGCGGTGGTGCGTCGGGATGCGATCGCCGTCTCCTACGCCCTCACCTGGGCCCTCGCCGAAGCAGCCTCCCAGATCGGGCTTCTCGACCGGGACGGAAGCGTTGGTCGAGTTGTCCCAGTAGTAGTCGTAGAACTCGTCGGATGACATGACCGGGTTCGAGATGACGTCGGTTTTCGGGAAGTTGCGTCGGTCACGGGGGATCGTCTCGTTGTCCGGGGCTATGCGGTAGCAGTACCACTCGAAGATGAAGTTCTGTGGGGAAGGAGGGAAGGAATGAAGGAAGGAAGGAAGGAAAGAAGGGAGGAGGAAGGAGGGGTGAGGAATGTGGAGGATGAGTATTTGTGTGGT
>NW_028234413.1:33372658-33377658 GCF_977035675.1 Penaeus japonicus | reverse complement strand
AATCCTTATCACCAGAGCAAGACGAAGGCAAATCTCACCTATGGGGAAGAAAGGGAGATAGCGAATGTCCGAAGTCAGGTTCTTAATTTCGCCGTAGACATTGCACATCGTCAGCCACTGGAAATCGCTTGCGTCATTTTTGCAGCTGTTGCAAGGGACACGAAGAGTGTGAGAAGGGAGGGGGAAGGGATAAGTTGCGAGGGTAAGGTTGATATAAAGATGATGATAAAGAAAGGTGGTTGTAATGGTTAGGATGATTACGATGAAAGTGGTAGTTGCAATGAGAAGGTTAGGATAAGGTTAGGGTAAATAAGAGAGAACATGCGGTTGCAATGATAAAGTTAGGATAATTACGATACAAATTGTAGCTGCGATGTTAAGATTAGGGTGAATAAGTTAGAATACGTGGTTGCAATGATAAGGTGAAGATAGATATGAAAATTGAAAAGATAGTTGCAATGATAAGGCTAGACTAATTAAGATAGAAAAGGTAATTGCAAGCTTCAGGTCATCAAAAGGTGTACTTTGATACGAATCTAATATCTTGACAAAAATACGATATTTATTCCTATAATGTATCTGAATTCCAACAACACAACTGTAACGGCAATACTTAAACCAACGGCCATGACACGACCACGAGCAAAATAACAACAACAATTAATGAACATGACATAAACACATAACACACCACACTCCCAATCACAACAAAACAACACGCAACCCAGACTACCCGAAACAATCTCAAGAGAACCTCACCCAAACGCAACAACGTAGTCACCGGGTTGGTCGAAGGAGCGGTTCGTAGAGTCAAAAAACCCGTCTGTGCAGAAGGTGGTTCCTGGCTCGCCGCCGCACAGGAAGGGATATACCCCGTCGGTGTCGTTGTAGCCGTAGATGTACCTGAGGAGAGGGCGTTGTTTATTGAGGGAGAGGGAGAGGGAGAAGGTGAGGGTGAAGGCGAGGGTGAGGGTGAGGGTGAGGGTGAGGGTGAGGGTGAGGGAGAGGGAGTGGGAGTGGGAGTGGGAAAGGAAGTGGGAGAGGGAGTGGGAGTGGGTGAGGGAGAGGGCGTTGTTTATTGAGGGGTACGTGGAGAGTAGGAGAGTTAGGTGAGGGAGAGGGAGAGGGAGAAGGAGAGGGAGAGGGAGAGGAAATGGGAGTGGGAGTGGGAGTGGGAGTGGGAGAGAGAGAGAGAGAGAGCGAGATAGATAGATAAATATATATATATATATATATATATATATATATATATATATATATATAGATAGATAGATAGATAGAGAGGGAGAGGGAAAGGGAAAGGGAGAGGGTGAGGGAGAGGGAGTGAGAGAGGGAGAGGGAAAGGTAGTGGGAGTGAGAGAGGAAGAGAGAGAGAGAGAGCGAAATAGGTAGATAGATAGATAGAGAGGGAGAGGGAGAGAGATATAGAGGGAGAGGGAGAGGGAAAGGGAGTGGGAGTGGGAGAGGGAGAGGGAGAAGGACAGGGGAAAGAAAGAGAGAGAGAGAGAGAGAGAGAGAGAGAGAGAGAGAGAGAGAGAGAGAGAGAGAGAGAGAGAGAGAGAAGACGACAGCGACATCATAAAATCCTTCCACCGACCTGAAACAGTTAGAATATATCCACTAAACACCGGAAAAACACAACTAAGCACGCATAATATTAAACAACATAAAACAGCATACCGTACCCATCATTCATGTCAATGTAATAAGTAGCATTTGTGGGCATCTGAATAGCTGCAGGATGACTGATGTTAAACTCAACGTCACCTGCAAAAAAGAGGCAATAAAACTGAGTAAAATAAGATTTATTTGTGGAAAAAAAATCCAACTTATGATAGAAAACAAGCTATTAACATATGGATATTCAAATCGCAAAATGGATCCTATTGTCAAAGAATTAGATATTTCACAAATATGAATGAATGGGAATCTTTGATAAAAGCTGATTTTATGTAGACAAGATATGAATGAACAATAAATAACTTCATGATTCAAGTGATGCAATGGAGAGGGAAAGAGGGAGGGAGATGGAGAGGGAGAGAGAGAGAGAGGGAGAGGGAGAGGGAGAGGGAGAGGGAGAGGGAAAGGGAGAGGAAGAGAGAGAGAGAGAGAGAGAGAGAGAGAGAGAGAGAGAGAGAGAGAGAGGGAGAGGGAGAGGGAGAGGGAGAGGGAGAGGGAGAGGGAGAGGGAAAGGGAAAGGGAGAGAGAGAGAGAGAGAGAGAGAGAGAGAGAGAGAGAGAGAGAGAGAGAGAGAGAGAGAGAGAGAGAGAGAGAGAGAGAGAGAGAGAGAGAGAGAGGGAGGGAGAGGAAGAGAGTGAATTCTCACATAAAAGAGGAATGAGGACAAAACCCCACCGGGAATAGGCCAGAGGACAGGCGCCGTGTGCGTGAAACTCCACTGCGTTATGTCACAGCGGTACTGGCAGTTGAGTGTGTGGTTGAAGATCCATTCCTCGGGAGGGAAGGGGTCGTTCGTGGTGTGCAGGTTGAACACTTTGATGACTGTGTCGTACGAGTTGACTGTGTCATAGAAGTGGACTTCTGTGATGTTGTAGTTCGCCACGTCTGGGGGGAAGGACGGGAGAAGTGTTATCATCATTTTGACTATCGTTATCTGCATCATCATTAGAGTTGATATTATTAATAATCTTTATTATTATGATTAGTATTATTTCTACTATAATTATCAACATTATTGTTATTATTATCATTATTATCAGTCATTATCATTATCATTCTTATCATCAGCAGCGACTTCATGTCTAGCATTAGTAATGAATTACTAATGTATTACCATTACTATCTCTTTCATCAATCTTATCAAATTTTATATCATCATTATTATTAATCTTCCCAGCATTATTACTCATACCGTTAAAATCCTCTTCATTTTGCTATACAATATGTGCAAAATATGTAAGTCCCTATTTGCGTGTAGATACATATAGGCCAACATAAACATGCAAGAGCAGTGAGTTCTAGCGAAGCAAAGACTTACTCTGATAGTGCTTCCAGGTAATGTTGCCATCGCCCCAGTCGAACATGACAAGGATATCGGAGCCTTTCACTACCGGAATGGTCACGTTGGTGTAGTTCCGGTACGTGACATGGGGCGGCGTAAACACAGGTCTGAATGGACGCCCCAGTTGTATAGGGATCTGGCGTCAAAAAAAACAAACAAACAAAAAAAGGTTATTCACTGAGGAGAGCGAGGCAAGAGAGAAAGGACTTGAGAGTAGGAGTATGTAAGCTCATGACTAATGAATTCGTTTCCCTCACCTGCACAGGTACGAGAGAGGAGTTGGTGACGCTGCCGATGTCGTTCGAGGTAGTGAGAGAGAAGGAGAAGTTGCCGATCACGTCGTAGCGCTGTTGAATGCTGAAGGAAACGGGTCGTGTGACGAAGACGCTTGCATAGTGACGCACTCCCAGTGCCTCCCCATCGGCCGTCACGAGGATGTTGCTCGCTGCCGCCCAGCCCAAGTCTGACTCTACGAAGGACAGACTTCGATAGAATGGCAGATCAGTTCAATTTCGGTACTTCCGGAAATAATTGAAATAGCGCGGGAACAAACTTGGCATAGGGAATAAAAAGTTTCTTGATAAACCAGCCTAATCACCTCTTGACGTGAAGGATAAGCTATTATAGCCTCCTCGTAAATAAATGCGAAGTTAATACGAATATCTTAACACCTCTTATTTGTCTCCACAAACCTTTCACTCTTCACCCTACCTTCCGAAATGGTCGCATATCGGTGGGCCACTTCGGCCGACACCGGGGCGAAACCAAGGACATCCCCCTCCTGCAGAGGCGGCCACATGTGAACAGCTTGATCTAGGAGGAAGAGGTTATGTCCCGCCGTTGCCGTGTGCACTACGCCGAAGATCTTCTCGTAGACGTCTGGTAAAACGGCGTCGGATTTCCTGCAAGGGCTCTGAAAGAGGAAGCCATAAATGTAAAAAATAATTTAGCATTGCTGGTGAAAATCAAAAGGAATGAAATACAAGACTAGATATAAACACACGTAAACATTCAAGAACCACCGGAAAACTCTTGAATACACAGACATCACACACTTACGGGACTGAGGACGGTCTGAGGAACACAAGTCTCGCCATGGAAGCAGAAGGCAGAGGGCGCAGGGCAAGAGAAGCTCGAGTTTCCTGCAGAGGCACAAGAATCGTCGCAACGTGATGTCGCGGGACAATAAGCGCCTAAAGAGCAGGTTGGCCGCATGATCTGCAAATTACATAATGAGTGAGAGGACAGTCGTTTGTATTTTGAAGTGATTCTACTGACGTGTTTTTTCTCGAGTGTATTGATTGCTTATCTTATCTGAGAACATTAATCAGTTAACTATTCTGACACCATATAATCCACATGACCTTTATTCTAAAAAAAAAGGGATATGAAGAAAAGAGCGTTGATCTACCATGAATTCAATATCTCCAGCAGTAGCCGCGTAAACACTGAACCCAAGAAGAACAGCATCGGTAGCAAGCCGCACTTCAGGCATCACCACGGCACCGAGAGGAGGGCCCGTTGCTGTGTTGAAAGGTGCAGCGGTCGTAGCTGCGACGGGGTTAGAGACAGCATTTGATCAGTAATGTCAAAGGAAAAGATAAACATAAGCAAGATAAGCAAGGAAGCAAAATTCATGTATGCATATAGTTTCAAATGACTCCCACGTATCGATCCTAATACAAAAAAAATAATAATAATAAAAATAAAAAAAAATAAAAAAAAATGATAATATTAACATTAATAATAGACAAACTCACTGTTTTCGTCAGGCGTTGAGACGGGCATGCTAATCGCTACAAGCATCGCTCCATAATTCATCATGCCTTCTACAACCGCCTGGGGAAGTGGTCCTCCTACTTCATCTAACACAGGAGCTGTACACGGCAGGGATAATAATAAGATGATATAATGCAAAACAAATCAATCAAATCAATAAATCAATACACTCATAACTATTAAACACAGTAAATGATTT
>NW_028234413.1:33362658-33365158 GCF_977035675.1 Penaeus japonicus | reverse complement strand
GCACTCAACGCCGATTTACACTCTTTTACGTTCGTATACAGTTACTGGTGAAGTCAAACTTGTCCGTTCAGAGTCCGCCAGCCAACACCGGGAAACAATTTGTCCCCGCCATTATGGGACTGTTTGTTCGGGCAAGCTAAGGTAGAGTTAACTCGAGCATTCTTAGGGTGAGCATTTTTGCAATGTTTTAGAATTCCATGTAAAAAGCGACGGTGAATATTACTTTATAATAAACGTTATTCACAGCTTTAATAAGGTAGAAGTCAGCATATTTGGAGCACAGCATTTACTAATTATTGGATATGAAATGATTGATTACTTTGAAGGAACATAGTTTGGGGATTTTGCAAAAATGTGTATAACTTGTTAGACGCCTCTGATTGGTCCTTAGATATTTAACACCCGAGACTATACTCGCTGTCACCTTCCTCTAACAGGTCCAGCAACATTTGCAGATCTAGACAGTAGCAATAATTTCAAAGTGTGTATACAATTTAAGTTTGTTTACATACGTCACCTAATTCTCCAATAACTGAACGGATAATGAACTCGTGACGTCATCAATGCATGCTTGGAAACTGAAGACGCCAGTAAAATGGGCTAGTGTGAATCGACCCCTATAGCTTTTGAGGAGGACCTAGCATACATAAAATAAGCCTAAAAAAAGATTCAACAAACAGGTTAACATTGAAGATATTTTTACGAATATGCCTATATAAAGGTTCAATATGCATACCAGCTGATTTAGAAAAAAAATACAAATACAACATATAGGCCTATAAATGGACCCAACATTCTTATAAACTGAACAAGAAAAGATCCAACATGTATACATATAGACCTGCAAATAGACTTAGCACTCATATAGAATGAACTGGAAAACATGCATCTTAAGAGGTTTTGTTAGACCCACTAAGCAAATACACCCATAAAGATACCCAGTATGCATACATATCTATATATATATTGATACACCCATAAGTATACCCAACACGCACCCAGTCTTACTTTTTTTTTAAATCCAGCATGCATATAGTGAGACCTATAGTAATAAGCGTAAATCCCGGTTGGCACCTACCAGCATATTAGGGTCACGCGTCCAGGCGAGGTCAGACGAGTGCCACACACACTGACTCCTGGCATCGCTCCAAACACGGGATTCTCTTGAGTAGCGGAAACACTGTCCGGTCACATTCCGAAAACCAGGCGGGCAGTCACCTGTTCACATAAAAGAGCGATTATAGGGCTAGGGAGCTTCTCCGTAGAGTTAGAATACAGAGGGGTACTCTGTGGACATTACGTCAACTCTTGCAGGTTAGAATGCACACTGGAAAGGGTATAACTCACCCTGGGAAGCTTTGCAGAGGGGGTAATAGCTGTTGGAACAGGGTGCGCTGACGAAATTGGCCAAGTACTGGTAGACGCACTGGCCTGTATTGGGTGGGGCGGGATTGAAGTTACTGGTCGTCCAAAATTGCATCATTGTCCCGTCTGAGTACTGGAACTGTCCAGGCTGAAACGAAAAGGATTTCTTACCTACATCTCGGCTTTATAACGGAATATACTGAGGGAGGGAAAGAGGATAGGAGGGTCAGACTCGTATTCACCGAACAGTCACCTCTGTATTACTTATCTGCCATATAAAGAGAAACAATTCATATGAGTTGTGAACACATTTTTACCCAACAATGTATTCATAACGAACAGCAAACTGACTTATCAGTGGTCGGTCTTGAGCGCCTCCAAAGATTTGAACAATTTCCTATCTTAAACAGCTACCGTAGAAATATATAGGAACCACCGCCATAAAATATTACCTATCTATGACATGGCGTCTATTGATTCAGCTGATCTTTTTACTTTTTTTTTTTTTTTTTTTTTTTTTTTTTGGAGGGGGGGGGGTATATTTGAATCAAGAAAATAAAACATCTCGATTCTTACGGCCGCTCTGTCACTGAGGTCCACCCAGATCTGTATGTCCGCCGCTTGCCTGAAGCCATAATACTGTAAGTTGTGAACGTCATCCCTCGTGTAAGATTCTCTTATAGATGCCACTTCGCCTCCCCAGTTCTCGCAGTAGGTCTCGGCGGAGGCGTAGGGCAGCGCAACAGGACCAATTAGGAAGCATTCAGAAGACCAACTGAAGGACAGGTAACCGGGAGGACAGACTGCCTCTGTTGGGATTTTTTTAAGAGGAGATGTCGAAGATATTTAAAATGTGTATAATTTAAAAATATATATATGTAGACGTCCAGATCCTATGTAAGTAGCAAAGAAATGCTCAGACAAAAGACATGAACACTCACTAGGTTTGTAAACACAGAGGTAATGCTGTTTTTCCGTACATAACGCCGAGGACAGCCTTCCTGATGTGGCGTTGTAGATCGCACACAGTTTGTCTAGTTCCATGTTAGGTTCGTTCTCGCCCCACATGCCCGCCGGAATCTCCTGTCCGTCGGATTCGAATCTCCATCCGTGATCCTAAAAGAGATAAAAGTGA
>NW_028234413.1:33327658-33340158 GCF_977035675.1 Penaeus japonicus | reverse complement strand
CCGCGGTTAGATAATCGAGATATCACATATTTGCATTATAATCCAATTTCTGACTTAATTAAATTTATTTTTTCTTATTTAAGGAGAATGTTTCTATGCGTAGTTTTTAAATTTGTCAGCAATCTTTGATGTAAATAATTACCCTCCTGTTACATCTCGTATTCCAGGCATGGTTATTTGCCATTATGCCTGTTTAGATAACCCTTATATTACGTAATTACAGGACTTCATAGTAGCACCAGTGATTTTGAGGGTTATGTTAGCTTTATTGGAATGTTACCATATTTGTTTACATTACCTAAGTGGTATATATTGTATGTAATAAATGTTGGCAAACTACGATTTCAGTATTTTTACAGTGATATTGTTCCGATTCCTATTTTAATGTTCATAGTAATGTAGTCTATTTGAGGAACTAGATTATTGTTTTGAAATAATGAATGATTTGAAAATCATCTCTTGTGAATAAAAAGAATAACCAAAACTGTTAATGATTTATGCTTTGCCATATTATCAGGATGAAAGGTAAAATGCAGGATGAGCCAAATATAGAAAAAGTATATGAGATTGAAATCTTTCTACATTAGGTTGTTTCAATGGAAGTAATCAATATTTAGTGTACTGGTAACATGCAATTTTTCATGATAACTTACTTGATTTTTTGCAAGATGCGTGTGTGTCAGCCACTAGTTTATGCTCCATATCTGTACTCTGCTATTGACCCTCGTGCCATCAGCGCTGTAGTAATGGCCAACAAATTTCCACCACATAAATTCTGACAAGATAGAACATGTACCCTAGACCTCCCTGTCAGTTTATTATTTAGAAGTACTGCCAGAGTATACATGATGGAGATTTGTTGGCCTTTACTAATAAGTGAAGGAAGGGAGGCCATAGCATTCACTTGGTATTGCATCACTATTAGTATGAACCTTGGATTGTAGGCCTTCCATCACCATCACACAAGGGTTAAAGGGAATATGGATAGAAGACAGTCAGTTCGATTAAGGGAAAAAAGTCTGCTGGTCTTAAACATTTACTCCATGATGAGTTTTCATGTGAATCAATTAAAAACATCATCATTCTGGTATTTAATTATACATTTTGCTCTTTCTCTACAGCTGTACAGGTTTGAGTTCTTCATTGTTGTTTTTTCTTTTTTTTTTTAGTGATAGGGGTAAAAGAGGAAAAGGTCTCATTGAGAAAGATGAAAAGACAGGAAAGTAATTACACCAATAAAAAAACAAACATTTCCAAAATGTTGCTTTGGGCTTTGATTATGACATAAATATTCAAACATCAAAGCCTTACCTTACTTAGCATTGCACTGGCTCATTCACAGGTAATCAATATTTTGTTGGCATAGTCTGCAGGTGCCCAACAAACTTGTTTGAAATTTTATCTTTATTATCAGATGAAAAGGATTTTACTCAGTAGTATTAGAATCAACAAATTATTTTGAACTTTTTTCATGGCAAGGTTAAATTGGGATTGAAGAATAAAGTTATTGTCCATGTTTCTGCAAATATTCAACATACTTCTATCAAAACCAGCTGATAACAGAAAGAATCTAAAGTCATTTCTATTTATATTAAATATGTATATGTATATTTTTTCATGTGCAGTATGGTAGATCCATTTTCTCTGATTACGATTTCCAAGAGCTGCACAAATGCATTGATATTTAATAAGATGGAAAGAGAAAAAGAGATGATTATTTTATTTATATATAATGTATTATAATATTTCTCTTGCAGGGAAGGACCGTGTAATATTTGTTACTGAGGAAGACCAAGATGGCCCCTCGAAAGTCTCATTACCAGAAGATGATGAACAGCCAGGTACTGTCTCTTGCATTTCCTTTGTAATGGTCAAGTTTCCTTATTCTTATCATCATAATTATCAATAAGTCAGGTACTTATTTGTAGAAAATTTACCTTCAAAGTATTGTTTGTAATAATTTCAGATTTGTAATAATATAGATTGAACAACCAGACTAAAACCCTTTGCTATAGCCTGTGCATTTTGTAATATTATTGTCATATTTATTCTTCCCTATCTTTACCAGCTGGGCTTATACAGCCTGACGGAGAAATCAACTGGGCGTGTCCATGTCTCGGAGGGATGGCAACAGGTCCTTGTGGAGTTGAATTCCGAGAAGCCTTCACCTGTTTCCACTACTCCTCTGCAGACCCAAAAGGAAGTGACTGTTTAGAGCCTTTCAGGCAGATGTCTGAGTGTATGTCCCAGTACCCTAATGTCTATGGCAATAAGGATGAGAAGGAAGAGATGCCAACAGAAGAAACAGAAAAAAGTTCAGATACTCAACAGTCAAAAGAGGTCGAGGCAAAAGCATAATGAATGATGTAGAACTATTTGAAAATGAACGTATTTGTCTCAATGCACTTTGACCAAGAGTGTTAGTGAGAGTATGTATATACTTGGTGGTACAAGTTCAAGTAATAAACTCCTCACTTATTTTTCAGCTGTAAATGAAAACCAGTTTGTAAATGTATCGAATATTATCATTGTTATGTAAATAATATGGAAATATGCAGCTGTGGGTAATTTGCTTCAAAAATACCACAGGAGATTCCAGATGACAATTTGCGGAGATAAAAATTACCCTGAACAAGAATAAAAGAACTGTCTATGTATTTCTTTAATAAAATCAAGAAGACTAAATTTTGATGTATTTATCTTATTATTCTTATGAATGCTTATTCAATTTGTCCATTATACACTAGCCTTGTTTATGAAAGGAAGAAAGAAATTTATATACTATTCAAAAGAAAAGGAAATATTTTATGATCTAAAATGGAAAAAAATCATTGTAGATAGATGTACTTGCAACAAGTAGAGTGCAAGTACATATTTGTTTGAGCTATGTAAATATATATCAGATGTTCTTATGCAACTGTGAAATCATTTAAACCTTAAATAGGTACAAAATGCAAAAATCTGTAGAAAATAGGGATCCTCGCAGATTGAATTAGTTTAGCGCTACTGATATAGATAAATTGTTAAATATATTGAGATAATTATAACAAAGCCATTTAGGCATCTTATGAATAATATGCATATATTTCTTTATAATTTAAGGGCTAGATTTCATCAAAAGTAGGATTTACATTTATGATTTTTCTTATAATACAGTTGTTTGTTGAGAGAATTACGGATCTGGACACTTCTGTCTCCAAAGAGTACTCAGAAATGCAGTTTATTTATTCACATTTTTGTGTGTCATATGTCCCGATACAGTCAGTGTTTTTTTATGTACATTTTCTGTCTTTGCCAGAGCATCTCAGGAACCTCAAACTCAAGTCACCAGCAGAAATGATTTCCATTATATCATAGTTGCTATATTATGTTTCATACACGAGGCACAAGAATGAAAAAGTACCAGTAAACTAATAATGGGAATAAGGACATTTCTCATGACTATGAGCTTATTTATCAGGCTCAATTGCAAATTACATCAACTGAGAATATATACAGCCTCTTAATAATGCAACCCTGCAAATGCAATTTAATAATTTCTTTCTCAGTTCTCAACCACCAACAAATTCATAGGTTGGCTATGCAATTTCTATACAGTATACTTTTTTAAGGAATACAAAGATTTGACATGTTAAATGTAATGAAAATGGCAGAAAATTATTAAATCAGCTTATACATAGTTGTTCAATTCAGATATCTTCATGAATACATTGTTTAGTTTTTCTCTCATTTAGGAAATGGTAGCTTCATCATTTTAGTATTTTCCCCTTTAAGTGTCTGTATAATTTCATGCTGAGGATAAAGTATGCTCATGTACAGTTTATTTTACATGACTAATTCAAGATAATTATGCATCTCAGATTTCAGGATATTGTCATATACTATGATAATTCAGAAATAAAATTATTTGTATATATATATATTTTTTTTAGACCCTCCTCATATTTAACTATGTATGCATGCTTCCAATACTGTAATAAAAACAAATAATATTTTGGTCTCTTACCTCAAGACATTCTTATAATTGTTTTCATACAAACTTAAAACAGAGTGGAGATCCACAAATGACTACTTATATTACACCAAAGACAGTTATTTAAGGTGGTAGGTAATTTTGAATATTTACAAAATAATCATGCATTCCTTTATCTCCTAATGTTCTATTTGTGGTTTGGGGATAAATAATTATAATTCATTGTTTTTATATTTAAATGCATATGAAGAACATTGAAACAACTGTAATTAAAACACCTACTAGTACTATAGTTCTTGCAATACCATTTTTCTTTTATCAATACATACCACTACGGTTAACTTTTCAAATATTGAAAGATAAACCAAATCCCAAGATCAAGTGGAAATTGACATGACATTTGTTAAGTAAATTCCATTTTTCAAAATAAAAGCTTATTAATTTCCCTAAATCAATTATACCAGTGCAGTTGATGACTAAACCCAAATGGAAGCAATTTTAAGTCAGCATTCCATTATTTATTCAATTTAGAATATGTGTTCACTCTGATATTCCCACTTCTATTGAGTGTAATGCCACAAGAGCAAATCCCTTTATCTCTAACACAAAAAATACTTCTGCATATGAACTAGAATGGAGTGTTGGGGAGAAAAAAATCCACTTCACTTATATCACTTTATAATCAGCCTTTAAAATAATATAAAATATTGTACTGACCTCATACAACTATGAGCTATGATGCAGCCATTATAATGTGGCTAGTGAATAAAAAGGATGGTACTTGAGATAGAGAGAGTTCAATCTTTTTTTTTACTGCTTTTACTGCTGTTATGGTCATACTTCTATCATTATTATACTTCTGTAAAAAAAATTATCACTGGCAGGTTGCTGGACACAGGATATTTCATCAGGATTACATCTGTAACAGAAAAAAAAATTTGTTTAATAAAGAATCAAAGCAATCTATGGAAGTATGAATCAACTGTTACAAATCAATATTTTAACCTGTTAGTACAATTTAATGTCACATCATTAATTGAAGATGAAATCAATTTGCTGTAAATTGCTTTCTCAAATCTGATGATCTTCATATATTGCAAAATCAGACAAAACTGCCTTACCTCTTGAGCAGAAGGTGGGGGCAGATCAACCGGCCGGGGTGCCCCAGATGAGGGATTGTGTCCTTCGATAACTTCCAATAGGCTGGCTGGGATGTGAGCTCGCTGTGTATTGGAAGAGGAACATACATTTAGGAAATCATTAGATGCCCTCAAAATATGTTGATGCTATTTTATTGTATAAATATATCTTTCTTTATTAACCCCTCCACAGAGGGCATTTTCATGCATTCAAATACTTTTCATACTGCATTTTTCCATTTGTTTCAAATTATAGCTTAATTACTCTTTCACATGCATGCACTCATATATACATAACACAACCATTAACTTATTCATTTTGAAGGAATACATTTAGTCATATCAATACTCCATTTTCACATAAAAACAAAACTAAAATAATAACCCTTATTTTACAATCAACATGCTAACCTGGTTTTCAGTAAGTGTAGCAATATGGGAAAGGAGCTGAGAATGAAGATCAGAGGCACTGTTAAAAACGTCAGACAGCTGGGCAGGAGGAAGTTGTAGAAGCACTGTGAAACTCTGAGGAACTGCTCGCTGGCAACACTTGATGAAACCTTCCCAGACTTTTCTCTGCTTCCACACCTTTACATAGGATTGGCAAGAAATTAGTTATTGAGTAAAAAAAAATAGAAGTGTATTCATATTTACTTATGAAATACCAAATAATCACAATACAAAAGAAAAGAAAAAAAAAAAATTTTAGTATTCATTCCTCACCTGCTTGGTAATGAGTCTCTGCAATATGTTCATTATAAAGCTTAGTAGCTTTGGGTAGTGTGTCAGGGTTTGGATGACTGTGCGCATGAAGAGTGTGGGCAACTGTGGCTGTTCCATGAGCTGCTGAAGTACAAAAGCCAACACTTCAGCTGTATAGATGCCACGCTCCGCAAAGCACAAGCCAGTTGCTGCAAGATGAAAAATCCAGATAGTTAGTTCTTCAAAAGATTTTTTAATCATATTGTACAATATTGAGATATTCACAAACCAAATAAAACTTGTTTGATATTTGAGTTAAGGTATAGACATAGTGCCAAAATCTATTATATTAAGTAAGATCAACCTTTCCATTCACGTTAAATAATTACACTTCAAGTGGCTAAATACAATGGATTGCAACTCACCTTTGATAACTGTTTTTACATCACACTTGTCAGGATCAATAAGATGAAGAGCAACCAGAAGGTCCACTGGAGTCAATGGAGAAGCACCTGTGTCCAGTGTCACACCCCACAACCGGTTGAATACCTACAGAAAAACAAAATATATCTAAACACCCTCCATAGATCAAAACCCTTAACATTTTTAATTTTCCCCCTTAATCACTTAATAAAATCAGTATCAGAAAATTCCTTCTACTGAAACCAATAAACTGAAACACATATGCTGACCTCTTTAACAACATGTGGATTGAGCTTAATGAGTTTGGGCAGGACAGCAATCACCTCCTTCTTGCTGAGCCCTGTGAGCACTGGGATGAGGAACCTCACGTCAGACACACGGCGGTTGTAGAGCTCACGTACCCGGCAGACCAAGGCTTCACTGGGAGGAGCTGTTTAATAGAAAGGAAAAAGGATAAAGGGACTTAGAAGAATCAAATACTCAACATTCTGTATTTAGGATTATCCATATATCTTTAGGAGTTGAATAGTCAATCTTATTATCTCACTATCCACAGCTCTTCACTATATATCATAGTGTTCTTGGACAAATGCAGGAGCAAGCAGTTTTCTTGGTGATTTCCTTGGTCACTTCCTTAATCATACAACACTAAAAATTATACATAACCCATGCTAAGTTTCATGCACTCAAAAAGAAAAGAAGAAGAAGAAAAAACAAAAATTCCCCTCACATTCCTAATCTCCATCCTAGTCATCACATTTCCATCACACCAGTTCAAAGTCAAAAGAAAATCACATCCCAGAAGTCCACACACTAACCTTTCTCAGTAAGGATGTGAATTATCCGAGTGATGAGTGTCTCTCCTCCCTTGGGACATGTTTCAACCAGTTTGAGGAGCTGTGGGGAGTCCATGCCCATGTGACGAATGGGCCCTTCTAGCAGCCGCAGGATTGCTCGCTTGGCCTCATTTACTGTCTTTACATACACCTGTGCTAAACTGTTGGATGGAGAGAGCCAATACTATAGAGCTTTTCTCAAATAATGACTTTTTTATCTTATTTCATTTATTTTTGAATAATCTCAAATATGGAAAATATCATAATTAATGATTGATAATAATAATAATAATAATAATAATAATAATAATAATAATAATAGTAATCATTATGATAATAAAAAAATAACAACAAAAATAGCCATAACCACAATAAAACAATAGTAAGAATATCAACAATAACAATAACAAAATCATAATAATAGAAATAACACCAAAATAACCATAACAATAACAATAATAGTAATAATAATTTATGACAATAATCACATTAACTCACTCATGAATGAGGGCTTGGTTCAGTGGTAAAAGAGCCAAATACAAATACAAGCACGCCTTGACCAATGGCTCCGTCCACTCATTGGGCTCGTTGGGGCGTCCAAAGTTGTGTGAACACAATGAATCTGGAGGTGTTTCTAGCAGAAGATACTTAAGATACACCGTAGCAACTTCTGTAACTATTTCGCTAAGATTCTCATGCTCACACAGCTCCAAGAGTATTGGAGTCACAACTTCTCTTACCTAAAAAAAACAGAAATCAAAATATTCACTTTTTGGATTAGTGGAAAACTGGTACAACCAGCATTTTCTCATCTTCAAATTGCCCTCTAACCCTAAAACCCTAAAATAATATTCAAGATTGTTCATATCTAGTGAAATATTATTATTAGTCATATATAATATCAGTACTTCGATTACATTTTCTCATGCATTATCAAACAGAGTTGTAAGAGCTAATGGTATCATATTCAAAATAGCACTACCTTTACACTATAAAAATGCAGTGAATCTTACCAGTAACCTACTCTTTTTATGAACCTCGGACAAAACTTACCGAATCCTGATCATGAGTTGCTAATAGGGACAGAGTCTTCAGTGCAGGCTTTGCTGTGAGAGGTCTCCATTCAGCAGTATCTTTGAGGGTGTTGGCAACCGAGATGATTGAATCCGTACCTTGACTTCCAACACGCACTAGTGACAGTATTAGATCTTCAGGCACATGAGGACATTCCAGAAACAGTCGAGACAGGAACCTGTATTAATATTGAGATTAGAGATGAATATATGAACACATAAAATTATCTGTGCACATTCATAAACTCACTGGAAATGATACAATAAAAATCAAATATCTTAAATCAAGGACTGGAAATCTTATATCATTTAAAATTGTGCAAATGAATAGGCTGTCTTATCAACAAACAGATATATTTCCATTTGCACAAACATTCAAATTAGTAAGCTTCAAAATTAAAAAGTGCAAAAGAAGAAGAGGAAAAATATCTTGACATACTCGTCTCTCTCCTTGGATGCTGGTTTCAGTAGAACTTTATTTACAATATTACCAAGAATCTCTTGATAATTCTTGTCTTTCTTCTGCATTTTCTTCCCACCAACATTTAAAATTTTGTTGATGAGGGAGAAGTCATGATTTACAGAATATTCCGAGAAGAGCCATGAGAAGAGCAGGTCAGCTCGGTTGTGCATGTCTTCAAGTATGAAGTCTTCCAGCGCTGAAAAGCAAAGACTAAATGCGTGATTTCAAAGTGGACGGCAAACCTACTGTTTCCACATCTCCCATTATTTTGTGTAACTATTTTTTATTTCAGAAAGAAAATAAGAAACAAAGAGGTGACATTCATACCATCACTCTCCTGATGAGAAATACATCCAGACAAGACTGTTAGGATCCTCATGCGGTGTTTAGGTCCCTCCCCATGAAGCATCACTTTGTCACAGCGCATGAGTCGTTTGAACAGTAGACTTTGGAGCTTGGTATTGGACGAGTTGGAGAGTGGTTTTGTGACCTCTGCCAACTTCATGGTCTTGATTTTGTGTCTCAGAGGTCGCCCAATTACACCTGCTGGCACCAGCACTGGGCCACTCTGCTGTGAAGCATCAACGTTACAAGATGCAAAAAAAATCAAAAGCTATAATTACTGACACCATATCAACTTGCAAGAAAATATGAAAATTTCTCAATTTACTCAAATACTCCTATATATAATTTATTCAGGTATCCAAACTGGATTTAGTCATACATTTTCCAACCATACCAATTCAGTACAGTAAGAAACAGGACATCCTGCACACCAAAAACCCACCTGTACAGTTTCTTCCTCCTGCACCTGCACCTTTCCTCCCACAAGACGAGATATTTCTTTACTCTCTTCATCACTCTCTTGGTCAACGGTGCTGCTGGCCTTCGCCTATACAGAGAACCCAAGATGTGAGGGCAGGAACAAGAAGAAAACATAGAGAAAGAAAAATGAAATAATCAAATAACAGAAAAAAACTGGATCACAATTCCTTTCGAATACTAAATACAACTGAAATTAAATAATATATGAAGATACAAGAATTAACAAGTATATAACTGGCAATATGTTACATGAGAGGATAATAACAATCCCCAAAAAGTGACACATATTTGAAAGATATATTACCTCCTCCTCTTTGGCCTGCTCCACCCCTGGCCCTACACCTGCTGCTGTTAGCTGTGATGAAATAAGCCTCCCTACATGCTGGATTTGTGGTGATGTGCCAGCTGCTGTGATTGGGCTGTATCCAGCACTGAACAAGGGTGGCATCTCATCAGGAAGATTCAACTGTGTGGGATAACAGGATTTAGACTAATTCATACACAAAAGCACACACACACACACAGGCACACACATATACATATGTATTGGATAATGAGAAAAAATCAGAAAGATACTGAGCTGAATCTTAACAAATGGTCCAGTAAGAGACTCACCATTGTAACCATAACCAAGCTGGCAACATTTTCTGGGGTCAGCTTTTCCACCAGCCACCTCTGGGTAATGTCAATGGCTGAGTTCTTTCTCTCCACCTCTACGTCTTCCTTCTTATCCTTCTTGCTCTTGCTGCTGTCCTCATGGTCTACACGGGGCTTCTTGTTTGGGGACTCTGAAACTTCCTCCGACGACTTGTCTCGCCGCACCCTCTTTCTGATCTGATCCTTGGACGGCATTGACTTGTTTACCTGTAATGACAAGACAGTCCAATATATGATGATATAAAAAACAAAAAAATATTCTGTAGTGTTGCAATTATAAATTTGTTTCAATAAAAGAAAAAAAAATCTAATCCATAATTGCATTACTTTACAAATATCTTTCCTCACCTCGGATGCTGTTATGCCAAGATCATTCAGGACTGTTGTAATATGTTCATGGTAATCATAGGATGCAGGATGCTTCAGGAGATTCAGCATCTGAATCTTGAGGTGTTTCCGTACACTGTTCACTTGTGACTTGGTTAGGGTAGGAGGTAGATTGGCTGAGGGAAGAGTGCTTTGTTAAAAATATGATTCTGCATGGCATTTACATTCTTCAATAAGTCTCTTTTTCTAAACAACTTTATTGCCCTAAAACAGCATAAAAAAAAAAGATAAACTCACCATGAAGGATCTCAAGGGCATTGATAATCATTCCGAGGAACTGTGGCCGTGCCCTTGCAATGATGGTCAACGATGACATACATGTCATAAGGTTGACAGAGCTGATGTGAATGGACCCTTGGAAAGCTATTAATTTATTGAGAACCATCCTGTACAAAGCAAAAGACACAATATTAATATCAATATTGATGTTTACATATTTCAACTACTTTTTAGACTTGAGTACAATTATAGCAATTCCTATAATCAATATCTATTCTACCACTATGAATTTATTGATTTTCCTTTACCAGTACATTTTTTCATAATCCTATAATAGAGAAATAGAAATTAAACAAATACATAAAAATCATAACTATATATATATAAAAAAAAAAAAAAAAAATAGAATACAAAAAATGTGTGGCTCTCATACCTAGCCTCTTCTTCAAGTTTCCTTGGTCTAGCAACTTTGAGAGTAAGAGGAACTTGGTCAAGGTTGAACTCCCCATCACGAACAACTGAATCAGCCTCTGTGTACGTCTGCAGCAGTACCAAAGACTCCAGGAATTTTATGGCCTGTGTCCTCACGCTATGGAGAAACAACATTAGCTGATTGGGAATACACTCTGAATATTCTCAGGTACAATCTATTTTTTTATGAATAGTCAAATATATACACATACTGAAACAAATATAGACAAACAAGTCTACTTAGGTATACATTAAATATCATTTAAAAGCAGTATAACACATCTATGAAGTAACATCAAATTCAACCTCAGTGAAAACAAGCAACTTACCCATCATTATCATGGTCAATCATTACAATAATGGAATTCTTAATGGCAGTTATAATGTGCCAGACTTGCTCCATCTCAGGGGTGACAGTCCGAGCAGAGGACAGCCATGCCAGAGTGGCTCGGTGAAGCTGTGCCGCAGCCTGTACGACACGTTTCACTACAGCCACTCCTTCATCTTGTAACAGCAACTGAATATTTGGCACTAGTCGTGGTAGCATAGCAACATCTTTCTTGCTGTAAGAATAAGTACAAATAACCATTTACAATTCAGTGGTATAACAATGTCAGATATTGTTAGCCTATATCAGATAACCAGTACAATCAAAAAAGGTCCTCATTATCAACTCACCAAGCTTCCTCAATGAATCCAACAACAAATTTACGAACATCTGAGTTCCGATCAGTCTGGAAAGCTGCCACCTCTTCAAAGAATGAGTCAAGGAGGTCAGGTTCACGGTGGATGATCAGCTCCTGTACCTGTACAAGCTGTCCAATCCTCTCTTTTTCTGAGGGCAGGAAAGCTGCTGTATTCAGCAACTCCACCACCTGTGAGGAGAGTCAAGTGTCAGGAGAGTTGCAATGGAGTTCAATTAAACTGTTTCCTTAAATCCTATGCACAAGAGCTTATGAGAAAAACTCTCTCCAAAAAAACATAAAACTATAGAAAATCTGACTAGATCTGTCCAAATAAAGTTATCGTGACTCATATAATTAATTCTTAATTCAACTAACAGAACTAATTGATGTTAAATCCATGAAAATTCAATCTTTCAAGACCATACCAATGAATCTAATAATTTCATATCAATTAATATGTGGGTATGTACTATAATGAATTGAATATCTATAATCTTACTAGGAAATCAACCCACAATAGTATGGTACATTTCACAAAATCTATTTCTACTCATTTTTTGTCTACTGTGCAATTAGAGTAGTTTTCGTCTACAGAAACCAACTATATTGATGACACTGGACTCTGTGCCTGGGAAGGGAATGATAT
>NW_028234413.1:33317658-33320158 GCF_977035675.1 Penaeus japonicus | reverse complement strand
AACTTACATATCAACATTACATCATTGATAATTATAATGTAATTTATCCAGATGCGTGAAGGACCTGCCAAGAATGCAGTTAAGCAGAAAGCCTTGCGTGTCCTTAAGCAGAAGAAAATGTACGAACAACAGTCCACGAACCTGAGGAACCAGTCTTTTAACATGGAGCAGGCCAATTATGCTACACAGACCCTCAAAGATACTAAAACAACCGTTCAGGCCATGAAGCTCGGTGTCAAGGAAATGAAGAAGGAGTACAAAAACATTAACATTGATGAGATTGAAGACCTCCAGGTAAGTTCCTCCTTCATATTCTATCTATGGTAGAAGTTGATTTGTGTATTGAAAAATTCAATGTATTTTATTGTGTTCAAATCTGAAATCATTGTAATACTATAACTAGGAAAGAGAAAGAAATTTTATTTATTGTATGTAGAAAATATTTTACATAGAAAATGGCCCATGTGATACTTGTTAATTAATGCTAGTTTAAGAACTATATTTAGTACCAGAAAAGTCTGTTTATGATCAGGATTATTGGAAACCTTAGATCTGAAAGAAATGAAATATGCTTTACATGCTGTATGGAGTGTGTCTGTGTTAAGCATTCTTCTTTTATTTGGTATTGCTGTAACTCTTCCTCTGCTAACACGAATTCACACTTTTCCTCAAGGATGACATGGCAGATATGTTGGAGCAAGCCGACGAAGTACAGGAGGCCCTGGGACGTAGCTACGGTTGCCCAGAAATTGACGAGGACGAACTAGCAGCAGAGTTGGATGCTCTCGGTGACGAAGTACTGCTGGATGATGACACCTCTTACCTGGATGATGCTGTCAACATCCCCAGTGCTCCAGACAAGGAACCTGGAGCGGAGACAGTGAAAGATGGCATGCCAGTGGATGAATTCGGCCTACCCCAGATGACGTCGTAGAAACCAGTCTGAATGTGAACTCTGACGGAACCCTTCTGTGCAGGGCTTCGCTATCCACATTCATGTCTATTCTTACTTACATATTAATTTCAGCCATCAATACATTATCTGGTTCACAAGGGATGTAACTGTATTCGTAATTCTCACCAGCTTACAAATGGTTGAGGAAAAAAAAAGTTATTCTGAGATTCATGATCAAGGTTAATACCATTCTAAGGTTATTATTGTTGGTTAGATGAATGTAGATCATGGTATAGTCCCAATGATCAACCTTTTTTGAACCATTTTATTTGCTTACCAGTGAGACATATTTGTATGTAAGATCCATTACTTAATCTCTGTATACTCTCTATCAATGTCTTTTGTGGTGGGTATTCAGTTTTCCTTTTACAAATATGCACGATATGCCTTATATTCTCCCTCTCTATCTTTTCTTTCGTCCTTTTCTGTTTTCATTTTCTATTTTATCAACACTTTTCTGATAGGAATAGATGTGTTGTGACTTTCTCATGATTTACTTAGTTATTAGATTCATATTTTTTTTTAGGGTATTACAAAGAGCTATAATGTACATTAGACTTTTAAGGAACTGTGTTTGTGTAAACCACAAAATTTTATAGATTTTTCTTTATTAGATTGTTTGTTTTCTGCATAGAAATTTATGATTAGGAATTTCATATATCACAAATAATTGATTGTATACAAAGTCCATTTCTCTAAATCGTATTGTCAATATGTACAGTTATTTTCAACATACAATAAACAGTTGTGTGTTCCATAACTCGTTATTTGACCTTTGGAGTCTAGGATGAAAGGAATACATTCCTGCTTAATACCTTAGACACTCAGAAATGTATATTACCACAGACTTCTTGAGAATCCTGAGCAACATAATTATATGTGAAAAAAATCTTAGAAAAGAATTTGTGATCACAAGTAGGAGAATGTCAGATGTCAGACAATTACTATAGATAAGCTTGTCAAGAATTTTCAGGCTCATACTTGATTTATTGATTATGTTATACATCAAGTTTTAGTCTCCCATTTATCTTATTTCACATGTAGTCCGTAACAGTGGATTCAGTGTCATGCTCATTTTTAAAATGTTTTACAGATTATTAACCCATTGCAGACAGTGGATAGATTTGCAAACTCAGGCTCTAGGGTGGGTTTTATTTCAGAGCGAGGCATCTTCATGCAACATTCCTTGACTTTTCCCACTCTTAGTCACTCATTGTAGAGCTAGAGCCAGTTTTTGTTTTACTTTTTGTGTGTTTTACTGTATTTAGAGACATATCTGTTATGTCACAGGCTCTATCAATTCTGCAGTGGACTAAAATTGTAGTTTTAGGTCTATATCATGTTTTTTTTTTCTCTTTATACTCATTGTGATAGAAGGATTGCTGGTTTAGGGGAGGACAAAAGGCAACAAATACAAAGCTTATAACCATCCACAATGGAGATAACATAAAGAGTTTGGGAAGAGGAAGGAAACTTGTGTTTATGACTGTGAGTGCCACAGTAAAAGGCATCCCTACAGATACAAGGGCACATTATAGACATTTG
>NW_028234413.1:33290158-33297658 GCF_977035675.1 Penaeus japonicus | reverse complement strand
GCAAGCAAACGCAAACACATACACACACACATACACACACATACACATGCAAGCAAATGACCACACACACACACACACACACACACACACACACACACACACACACACACACACACACACACACACACACACACACACACACACACACACACACACACACACACACACACACACACACACATGTAAGCAAACACACACGCGTACATACACATGCAAGCAAACGGACTTGGTAATAGAAGGGGGAGGGGGGGCATGATAGATATAAGAAAGTGAAAGGAGATTAGATTAGGTAAAACAGAAGTGACAATGAAAAATAAATAGAAATAGAAATGACATTACGAAGATAGATAGAAGTGACATGCTAAAAATAGATACAAATAGACTTGACAAGATAAGAATAAAAAAGAGAAGATGCATAGAAAGACAAGGTAGAGATAGAAGTGACATAGAAGATGTGACAAAGATAGGATACGAGGCAAAGAAATAAATAGAAGAAACATAAAGAAAAAAAAACAACAACTGAAAATTGAATAGGAATTCAAAGAAAGGGCGAGGGAAAGACGAGAGACATGGACGAAGAAAATTGAATAAAGAGAGAAACAAGGAAATAAAAGAGATACTCAGAAGTATGTGAAAAATGTAGAGACGTAGCGAAAAAAAAAAAATGAAAGAGACAGAGAGAGATGGAGAGAAGTAGACAACAAAGAGAGAGAGAAGGAGAGAAATACATATAAGACAAATTTGAGAGAATTGGAAACAGACAGAGATACAAGAAACATGAAAATACCGGGAAATAAAACATGTTATACAAAAACTAAAAAAAAAAAAAAACATAGGAAAAAAAAAACACAGAAATACTACCTGAACTGCTGTTGTACGTCTCCCCACTCCTTCCCCGCTCCCCCCTCCTCCTCCTTCGCTCCTGCCCCTCCCCCCCTTACTTCCCCTACCTATTCCCCCTCCTCCCTACCCCCCCGAGCAGGCTATCATTGCCGTCTGAGTTATGCCTCGCCGCTCTGACCCTCTCCCCCGCGCGTCATACAAATGGCCGAATTAACTCAGCCTCTCTTCCAAGTCTTCACCCTCCCTCTCCTTCCTCCCCCCCTCCCCCCCTTCCACCCTCCCTTCCCTCCCCTTCCACCCTCCCTTCCCTCCCCTTCACCCTTCACCCCTTCCCCTCTCTCTTTCTGGGTTTCTGGGTTTTCTCTGTTTCGGTCTTTCTATGTTTCTGGCTATTCTTGTTATTTCTTGGTCTTTTTTTATTCTCTCTCATCTCTCTCCCACCCCCTATCGTCTCTCTCTCTCTTTCTTTCTCTCTTTCCTTCTCCCTCCCATCTTCTCTCTCTTTCTATCTCTCCTTTTCCCCTTTTCCTTTTCCATCTCCCTCCTCCTCCTCCTCTTCCTCGTCTTTTTCTTCTTTTTCTCCTCCTCTTCCTTTTTATTTATTTTTGTTTTCTCTCTCTTATTTATTTCCTTGTCTCTTTATAATTACTCATCTCTCCCTCCCTCCCTCATCTCTCTTCATTCTCTCTCCCTCTTTCTCCTTTTTCTTCCTCTCTCTCTCTCTCCTCTCTTTTTTTCATCTTCTCTCTCTCTCCTCTCTCTTCTTTTCATCTTCTCTTCTTCTCAGTCTCTCCTCTCTCTTCTTTTCATCTTCTCTTCTTCTCACTCTTCTCCTCTTCGTTTTTTTTCCACTTCCACCTTCCTCGAGTAATGAACGAAGCCATTTGTCAGGGAGCTCACCTAAAAGTGGGTCTGATAACAATTCAATCAAATTTATTACCACTTCCGATGCCAAGAAGAAGAAACGGAGAGAGAGACAGAATGGATAAGGATGCGATAATAAATCAAAAAGAGATATGAAAAATTAAAATCAAAACCAAAAAACGAAAACGGGAAGAGGAGATGAAAGAGAAGACAAAGAAAACGACGAGAGACGATGGAGGAGGAGGAGATGTAAAGAGAGAGACAAAGAAGAAACGATGAAGGAGGAGAAGATGTAAAGGAAGAAGAACAAGAAGGTCGAGAAGAATGTAAAGAAGGAGAAACATCAGGGGAAAACAAGAAGAAGAAGCTGGTATGACAACCTTTTGAGTCTTATTACAGTGTAGCTCTGTTCTCAGGGTCGTTGCCGCGCCAGAACTACTCATTTGTGTCTTTTCGTTTCTATTTTCCATTTTCTTTTTTTTTAGGGCGAGGAGTTGTTGTTTTTACTTTATTCTTGGTGTTTATTCCTTCCTTTCGACTTTCTTTCTATATCTAGCTATTTTGTTTCACTTTAGAAACCCTTGTATTTCGTTAAAACGAATAATAAAAAAGAGCTTTTGAATGTATCCAGGCAGTCTCGTGCGTTCGCCTAAGAGCAGCTGAATCCAATCCGGTGTGCTTTGTGAACGCCTCGCTTGTGGTAGGCGGATTTACCTCTCCACCCCTGGTACATCGTCGTCCATTTTTCTTCGTCTTTTGCCTCTCTTCTTTCTTACTTCTTACTCTTCCCGCTTTTCTTCATTTTTTCTTCCTTTTCGTTCTCAATATCCATCTTTTTCTCTCCCTTTTCTTTCCATAATTGTTTATAACTTGATCTCTTCTGTCTCTTCCTAACTAATAAAATAAGTTATATATATATACATATACAATTTCCAAATAAATAATTTCTACTTTTCCCGCAAATTTCTTCTCCCTGTCCCTCTCCCTCTCCCTTTCCCTCTCCCTCTCCCTCCTCTACCCCTAATTACTTCACCATCATTGCCATCACTTAGTCTTGATCATTAAGAGCTTCAGTTAAGTCTACCTCTGCCTAATTACCCCCTCCCCCCTCTCCTCCCCCCTATCCCCCTACTCTTCCTCCCCACCCTTTAAACACACATAAGAATTTAACTTGATTTTATTAGTGTTTAAATTTTCCTTTGTTTTTGAGAACGTTTTGGCATATTTGTATATATATATATATATTTCTAAACTATTTATACTTAAACTGAATTTAGTTGCTGTGTCGTTATCTTAACTAATAATTCTTGCGAATATTGTGGTTTTGTCATCATCCTGAATAATATTATTGCAATGATATAGCAAGGTCAGTCGTGGCCGTGTGTACGTTTGGTCGATCAAGATGACTATTAGTGATAATGATATCAGCACTAGTAAAACGGCAATAATGCTAAAGATAACAGCAGGTTTGACAAGAGCGATATATCAGCTAACAGAGAGATAATCAAATGGTAATAAATTAAATCCTATCCGCATATTTGAAGGGAAATCAATTATATAAAGAAACAAGCAACACAAAAGCGGGCAAGAGCACAAACACACGATTTTCCTCCTCCATGCCTTCTCTCCCGTTCCTCTCTCCCTTCTTCTTCTCTATCCTTTCTGCTCTTCCTTCTTCTTCTTTTATATCCTCAGGTGGTGTTCTCGTTCTTATTCTCTCTCACTCCTTTCCTCTCTCTCTCTCTCTCTCCCTTCCCTCTTTATGTTTCTTTTCCTATTCCTCCTTTACTCTCTTCGTTTCTTTTATCTCCGTTCTCATAATCTTCTCTCTCCTCTCCCTTCTTCTCCCCCGTTTTTCCTTACCTCTGTTGATCCTCTTCCCCTTCCTCCTTCCCTTCCTCCCTCCATCTCTTCTTCTTCCCTCCCTTCCTCTCTCCCTCCCTACATTCTCCTCTCACCCATTCCTCCTCCTTCCCTCAGCCACCTCACCCTCCCGTCTTCCCTCCCTCCCTCCCTCCTTCTTCTCCTCCCATCTCCCACCCCCCCACCAGCACCTATCACCCCCGCCTCCCCCACCCCCTTCTTCCAAGCCAGAGCCTCCCTGCATGGAACGGATGATTTGCATAGTTGCACTGAGATGATTACTCGCGCCTTCTGTTGCATGGTCTGGGATACGGAGATGATGGTGCCAGCCTCCTCAAGATGGTGTCTCGTTCTCCCCGTGTCCTGTGGGAGAGGATGGAGAGGGTGAGAGATGGATGACTGTGTGTGTGTGTGTGTGTGTGTGTGTGTGTGTGTGTGTGTGTGTGTGTGTGTGTGTGTGTGTGTGTGTGTGTGTGTGTGTGTGTGTGTGTGTGTGTGTGTGTGTGTGTGTGTGTGTGTGTGTGTGTCTATATCTATATCTATATCTATCTCTTTCTGTCTCTCTCTCTCTCTCTATCTATCTCTCTATCTATTTATATCTATCTATCTATATCTATCTCTCTCTCTCTCTCTATATATATATATATATATATATATATATATATATATATATATATATATATATATATATATAGAGAGAGAGAGAGAGAGAGAGAGAGAGAGAGAGAGAGAGAGAGAGAGAGAGAAAGAAAGAGAGAGAGAGAGAGAGAGAGAGAGAGAGACAGAGAGAGAGAGAGAGAGAGAGAGAGAGAGAGAGAGAGAGAGAGAGAGAGAGAGAGAGAGAGAGAGAGAGAGAGACGAGCAGAGACAGAGACAGAAACAAAGATAGAGGACTGGCAAACCAAACGAAGAGCAAACATGTCCGCAATAGAACAAAGAAGAAAAAGATGAAAAAAAAAAATACAACCATAACCACATCTTAAAATACCAACAAAGGACCAAGTAATTCGCACAATTCGGGTAGACAGACAGACAGACAGACAGACAGACAGACAGACAGGTAAACATATTGACCTACGCATATATACGCTTCTTGTTTGTTTGTCTTCCCTTTGTCCAAATAGGTTAGAGGATGGTTTTGCCTTTGAGTAATTAAGGTTGAAAGACTCAGCTTGCACCTTCATTAAAGCGATGTAAGACCTGAGTGTGTGTTGTTTGTTTGTTTATGTGTGTTGTTTGTATTTTTATCTGTGACTGTATGTGTGTGCGTGTGTGTTTGTGTGTGTTTATATGTGTCCTTGTCTGCTCGTGTTTTTTTGTTTGTGTTCGTTGTGCACATGTGCTAATCAGTATAATATTGTATTTATCAAATGGAGAAATGATTGGTGTTAATTGGGAATCGTAAATGTTTAAGCTGTAATTAAGAATAAAAAAATGAAAGCAAAATAGACGGCGAGCAGATATATTTAAGAGGTTATCGTGCCTCAGACAGCAGGAGTCCTGTTGCCCTGCTTAGAATTGTGCCGTTAAGAGCCATCTGCGCGTGCTAAAGTAATCGGAAGATAATCCTTATGGGATCATCTGTAACGAAGGGAGCCTAATACCAACACCTTTTAACCCCGTCCCCCCTCCCCCTCCCCCTCACCACATACCCCTTCCCCTCCCACGCTCCGAGACTCTCTGCCTTTAGTATATCAAAAACAGTAACACATATTGCATTATTTCTATGATATTGATGACATCTTCTGGTCCATCTGTTAATTTGTTAACATTTTTTATCTAAGACAGGCAGGTAAACATATTGACCAACGGATATATACGATTCTTGTTTGTTTGTCTCACATTTAGTCTGTCGCTATCAAAATGTTCATTAGCGTCCATATTGTTTTTTATATTTGCTTTAAGAATATATATCTAAACAGTGTTTGGTGTGTGTGTGTGTGTGTGTGTGTGTGTGTGTGTGTGTGTGTGTGTGTGTGTGTGTGTGTGTGCATAAGTACAAGATCGTAGGCATACTTAGTGCCTTAATGAAGAAAATCATTGTTCTCATAATCGCCAGCTCACCAGGATGATGCACAAGACAAGATGTACGATTTACGGCCTCATTACGGACACAATCACGCTCTAATAAGTCTCTAAATGATAATTCTATAAGATAAAATAATTATGAGCCAAGGCTTACGAGGAACGCGAAAGCTGTGTGACCACATCTTGTGTGTCCGTTTATTTATCTTTTTTTATGTGAATGCGAATGTGTATGTTAGTGTTTGTTTGTTTGTTTGTGTGTGTGTGTATGTGTGTGTGTGTGTGTGTGTGTGTGTGTGTGTATGCGTATGCGTATGCGTATGTGTCTGTGTATGTGTATGTATGTGTGTGTGTGCGTGTGTGTGTGTGTGTGTGTGTGTATGTGTGAGTGTGTGTGTGTGTTTGTGTGTGTGTGTGTGTGTCTTCGTATGCAATTCTGTGTGCAATCTATAAATGTTCCATCTCTAACTGCAAGACTCAATCACAAAGCCTTGGAAATGTAACACTAAATATTTTTCTTCGTCAACATTGCTCTTTCGCCTGGTCCGCCATCTTGGATCAACGCGATGCCCAGTGATGAGCTTCCCGCCAAAATCTAGATCAATCAGGCGATAAACCAGTGTTACGTAATCGTTGCCACCACACCAATTCTTCCCTGATTCTCCCCTTAACCCGGCGCACCTGGAGTCTCTAAATACTCAGCAGGATTTATGGCGTTTGATAGCAAGATATGGATAACGATAGTTTGATAATAGCGTTGGTATAAAACAGTAAAAAGCCTGGTTGTAAATCGGATATAACATGTACCTGCGTGGCGCCAATAGTGGATCGAACGGAAACTGAAATTGTCAGAAATCGTGAACTGCATTATAGTATTTACAATAATGATAATTATATAAATGATGATGATAATAAAGATAATGATAATATGATGATGATAATAGTAATGATGATACAAATGAAAAGAAGGATGACTACAGCAATAAAGATAACAAAGATAATAATAATCATCACCATCAAAATAATAATGACAATAATAAACGTTACCATGAATTTAAATTACCCAAGACAACATTATCGATACCATCAGACCATGACACTTGATAACGAAAATCTCTCTAACCGTCATTATAAACACATTGCCTTGATATCTCCACAAAAAAAAAAAAAAAAAAAAATCCATGCAACATTACATCCCTTATCTCCTCATCACAGATAAAACATTAATGCAACATGCTCATGAAAATAACGAACCTCAGCGAGCGTCAGAGTAATTATACATTAACGACTTCCCTGGCAGAGATCCGCACTATGTCCGACAACAGGACTTGAAGGCGTTGGGCAGCTGTTCTTCTCTCTGAATGCACAGCTGTAAACACGATCATAAAAATGGCGGACGCAGGTTGGTCCACAGCGGTACCTTGACGGGGAGCGCGTGTGCCCTTCTTGCTCGGACACTGGGAGCTTCGGTATAACTGAAAAAGAGAGAGAGAGAGAAAATATAAGTATACATAGATATAGCGTTTTATTCTTTATACTTATATTCTTTTTCTGGAGGGAATAGATATATTGTTATTACTCATATCTTTCTCGGTAATTCTTTTTTTTTTTTTTTTGCTCATGACAAAAATCTATAAAAGTATCATAAAAAAACAAAAGAAGACATCGACAAGCGCGTTCGAGTGTCGACGAACACATTCAAGAGACATTTATTGGCATCACCGGCGATTAATCCTACTAAGTTTTAGTTTCCTGATATTATCCATAACCAATATTACTACCTTTATGATCATTACTATTTTTGTATGTGGGGGCGTGGGGAGGGGGGGTATCTTCAACCCTGTTTTATCATGTTTTTATAAAGTGGATCCATTATATTTCATTAACTGACACTCTAAGCTTCCT
>NW_028234413.1:33262658-33265158 GCF_977035675.1 Penaeus japonicus | reverse complement strand
AGATGATTCAGCTATTAATAGATTCCTCGGTGGACGTCCCTTCATATAAGACCTCACAAGGAGATAACCCCCCCTCCCCCCCATAAAAAAAAATGGCCCTCTTTTCTAAGGTAGGCCTATACACCTGTCTTTCGTCCCATATGGTTCTCGTGTTTTGTTATTCACGGTGCTAGAAGCTCATCAGTTCCCCTGTGCTGACTGGTTTCTGTCACAACAGCGGCGTCTCCCAGTGAATTATTTATCATATTTACCGTAAAGAGAAGACGCCAGAAATAATTATGATGATTGAAAAGAAACTATTTTGATTGATTTGGGGATGATATCTTTTTTCTTTTTTCTTTTTTTTTCTCTCTCTCTCTTTCATCTCTCTCTTTCATTATGTTTTTTCTCTTGTTTTTCTTTCTTTCTTTCTCCTGTTTTTATATGCCTCATTCCCTGCTTGTCCCCCTTCCTCCTCCTTTCTCTCTCTCTCTCTCTCTCTCTCTCTCTCTCTCTCTCTCTCTCTCTATCTATCTATCTATCTATCTATCTATCTATCTATCTATCTTACTCTCTCTCTCTCTCTTTCTCTCTCTCCCTCTATCTATCTATCTATCTCTCTTTCTCTCTCTTCCCCTCAAACATTTCACCATCTACCTTATTCTCTCCCCTTCCCCATTTTTCCATGAGGATGACAGTGAAGAACATTTACACGATGTAACCCCCCACCCCCCAACCCCCCAACCCCACCCCATCTTTCACCCATTGTTACTAGTGGCGATTTATTGAAGAGCAGAGAAGAACGCCCTCACACCCTTCTCCTCTCATCCTAACCTCCATCCTCCATTAATCCCAAGTCATATCCTACCCCCATCCTACCTTAACCTCACCTCAAACCCCTCTTTCCCCCTACCTCTATCCTCCTCCTCCTCCTCCTCCCCCCCACCCCCGCCTCCATTCCTCCTCCTTCAATCCCAAGTCATATCCTATCACCCATCCTACTCTAACATCATCCTACCCTAACTCCAAATCCCTAACTCCTAACTCCTAACTCCTTTAACTCTATCCTACCCTATCCTACCCCCCTTCCCTCCCCCCTTCCCCCTCCACCTCAATCCTACCAACCTCTCCTTCACACATTAGCATGACTGTAGTAGATCCTGTCTAAGGAAGACCTGCTAATCCCTGTGCTAATTCCAGGTGACACAATAGGTTCCCACATGTGTCTACTCACCCCCCCTCCCCCTTCCCCCTGCCCCTTCCCCCTCTCCCTTCCCCGGCCCTCCCCTCCCCTCCCTCCTCCAATGCCATATGTCGCTCTTTACTGTTATAATCACCATATGCTTTTGTTCTGTGAAAAGAGATAGGTGAATAGGTGGATACATGGAGAATGAATAGGATATATAGGAACGTGGATTAATGGATAAGTTGAGGTGACACGAACGTGGATAAATAGATAGAATATAAATGAACGTGGGTATACAGGAACGTAGATAGATAGATAGATATGTCGAGCTATATGTCGAGATGATGGGAAGTGGATTAATAAACAGGATATAACGTGGATATATAAGTACATCGACTTTACAGGAAAGTGGATAAATATATTAGTCGAGTTAACAGGAAAGTGGATAAATATATTAGTCGAGTTGATAGGAAAGTGGATTAATATATTAGTCGAGTTAAGAGGAACGTGGTATAATGATTAGGATATAAAGAAACTTGTTTAAAAACATGTCCATTTGACAGGTACGTCGATAGATAAATGAGTCGAGTTAATAGGAACATGGCATTGTGAAAAAGATATAAAGGACGTTGGATATATATGTATATATATATATATATATATATATATATATATATATATATATATATATATATATATATATATATATATATATGTATATATATATGTATATATATATATATATAAATGATATAGGATCATATATATATATATATATATATATATATCATTACACATATATATATATATATCCAACGTCCTTTATATCTTTTTCACATATATATTATTATATAAATATATATATATAATATATATATATATATATATATATATGTATATATATATAATATAATATATATATTATAATATTACTTATATATATATATATATATATATATATATATTGGAAATATAAAAGCAATCAAAAACAAAAAGTATACATTAAAAATGGGACCCATAAGAATATATAATTGGAGAAGACATGTAATTGAATGATATAAGTGATAAATGTTGCTAAAAGTGACATATTTCTCAAAATAATTTATTAATAACAGTGATGAATGTAAAAACTATTGATGAAATGATGATGAATATAAGATGATGATGATGATAAATGAAAATGATATAGGATCATTTATATCATTATCATTATTGTTATTATCATTAGCATTATTGTTATTAGTATGACCATCATCAGCCCATTATTAAAAATATACACCATCAAATCGATTGAAATGATAAAAATAGATGAATAAATCTATTTCAAAAAATTAT
>NW_028234413.1:33230158-33232658 GCF_977035675.1 Penaeus japonicus | reverse complement strand
AGAGAGAAAGAGGAAAGGGTAAAATCTGAAAGGGAGAAGGGAAAGGGAGGAGGGAGGAGGCAGGAGTGGGCGGCTTCGCAAGTTGCCGGTTATGTTATGGTAGGGCCGCCCATCCGAACGGGTTGTGGGCTGGCGTGTTATTGCTGCTTAATATTCAAGACTCCGGACCCTCATTTGAATAAAATATCAAGACCATCCGAACCTCTTGACTCAAAACATTCTTTTGCGGTTTAACAGACACCTTAAGTTAAAAATCATGCTTCCAGTGACACAGATAGATAGATAGACATAACCTTTGAATAGAATGACTGTATTTGGAACTGAAATCTGAAACAGAAATGATTACGACAGAGACTGAACATAAATAAAATACCTGATTCGTCCTCACTAAGATAATAAAAACAAAATGAAATCAAATAAAACACGAGCTAATTCATTCCACATAACGCCACTTCATAACACTATTTTATATTAACTGTTCATAACGTGTGTGTCAAGACGTACTTTATCAACCTGTAGCCAAGTTCTTAAGGCCGGGGTTCTGTATGAAATATATATACATTAACAGAGAGGAAGGGAAAGAGGAGAGAGGTAATGAATAGAGAAATACGGAGAGAATGTGAGAGAAGAGAGAGATAGAGGAATTATTGTTACCCTGTTATCATCATCATTATTATTTTTGTTGTTGTTATCATTACTATCATCATTACAACTGGCATTATTGTTGTTCATTATTACTATTATTATCATTGATATCACTATCATAATTATTTTATCGGCATTATCTATATCGTCATCATCAGTATTATTATATTCATCATTAGTATCATTACCATTATCATTGCTAGCATCAATATCATTTTCATTATTATCAACATCAATAACATTATCATTACTGCTATTACTGTTACTTGCTATAGTTACCATAACCGTTGTTATTTTCATCATTATCATCATCACTTCTATTATCATCACTAAAGTTTTTACTATTAATATATAATTATGATGACAAAAGGATATTGTTATTATCATCAATATCATTCTTTGCAACAACCTTTGAAAGATAATTGAAGATAAACAGATAATCTAATTTCCACATCATTTATGTATTATATGTGTTATGAAGATCACTTACTACATACAGTTCCAAGCATTATTTTTAAAGATGAACGACATATTTGCAATTACAAAAAAAAAAAAAAAACGGTGAGCACACGAGTTATATATATCTTATTGCCTAAGTAAAAAAATAAAAATGTGCAAAATCTACATTGCAATCACTATCTGTCACGCATATATCGAAGATGAATTTTGCTGTTAGCGTTCTGTCATAACGCGATGTACAGTTATCAAAAAGAGGAACGGTGTGATAATCTGATATCAACTTGATTGACTCTTTGTCTATTTATATCTTATATCTGCAACAAGAGAAAGATAAAACAAGAATAAGAGTAGTAATGATAATTAAATTGATGATTAACATTAATAAAGGTAATCTAACAATTATATATATATATATATATATATATATATATATATATATATATATATATATATATATATATATATATATATGTATATATATATATATATATATACATATATATATATATATATATATATATATATATATATATATATATATATATATATATATATATGACGATTAAAAATGTTGAAAATCAATCACTTACAATGATAAAGTTAATACGAATAGCGGTAATATGTAGTGCAAATACAGACGATGATAAAAATACACCTAATGATAAATGACAATAAAGATAACAATAACAGAAACAAAGACAATATCACTGATAAGGTTTATGATGAATTTGGAAATAGCAAAATGTCTGGTGATGATAACAAAGATAATATGTATAATTGCCGTCACAATCAACAGCATCTGTATTCTCATAACATACGTATAGATAGAACGTTATTGATGGCAATGTTGATATTGATAATGTTAATGCCGTGAGAAAAAAATTATGACACTTTCAAAGTTATTAGCGGTGGGTTGAGGGTAATGATAAAACCAGTAATATGACTATAATTATGATCATGATGACAATTATTTTTGTCATTAATGAGGATGAATAAAGACTAATGTGAGAACAGAAATGTATGCAAATATGATGATATTAATGACAGTAATAACGAAATCATAAAAGTAAGAACACCAAAATTATTAATAATGAATCTAATACTACTAATACTAATTATTGTATCATCAATAACAACAGGAACAATAATTATAATAATAACAAAGATATAAAAGTCATAGTTATATATCATTTGCAACTCTTGCAATAATGATGATAATGACGATGATAGTTATGGATGGTGATGACAATTGATGATAGTAGAAATAATGATAAAAATAACAACAGTAATTATAATGGTATTAAGAGTGATAATGATAATAAAAAAAATATATGTTAGTAATGATAAGAATAATGATGATAATAATGGTGATTATGATGATGATGATGATGATGAT
>NW_028234413.1:33190158-33192658 GCF_977035675.1 Penaeus japonicus | reverse complement strand
ACCACTGACCCGGTATTCATTATGACCACATGAATACCCACTGACATGTAGCTGTGTAACTACCACATGTATGTATGCGACCTCCACAGGCAACGACATCCCAGCGCATAAACAGCTGGGAGGCTGAGGTTAATCATTACTGTAGCGAGGCTCCGCGCATGACAATCTTGGTTACAGTCGTTACAAGGGTTTGGGAAGAAAGGTTTGACTGCTTTTTTTTTCGTTTTTCTTTCCTTCAAATATAAAAATATATGTTTTTTGTATTTTAACGATAAAACTGCATGTATACAGAGAAAGTTTTTAGAAATAGATTTGTATCCAAACAGAGGTCCAACCAGCGCGAGCAAGCAACATCAGTCTCAAATAATAGCAATCAACATGATTTGCTGTTGATGCCTGTGCAATACGAGAGACCTTGGCCGGCCGTAGCGGTTGGTTACCCTCGATCGCCATATTGGGGAAGAACCGAATGCCGTAAGCGAGTCTGCGCGAAGAAAAACAAGGAACGCAGGAGAGAAAGGGAAAAGGCCTCTTTGGGTAGCAAGGACTTTCACATCTCGCTCTGGTAAAGGACCAACCCCGTCACTGTATTCAGACATTAAAGTTATCATAGCAGTAAATACAGCAACTGCTAATTCCAGTATAGCCAACCTTACTTATATACAGTATTGCAATACCTATATGCAGTACTCATATACTTGCGTAAGATTTCACTGAATAGGTCAAGGCGGTTACACTAGCACCCTTTTGGATGTGGAAATTTTTACTTACGGGAAATAAGTCAAGATGGCGGCCATAGTCGTTTGCCTATGGTAAGATTTTTTTTTAAACAGCGACGTCCTCTTTTTTATTTCTTTCGCCCTTCTTTTCGACTTTCATTTATTCTAATATAAGTTTTCTTCATCTCTTTCACTTTGCTTTCTCCCCACATTGTTAATTCCCTGCTCTTTTTATCTGTTTTTATGTTTTCTTTCAGTGGTCATGTCTCGTTTATCTATCTGTCTATTCATCTATTCATGTCTTTGTTTGTATAATAGATATTTTTGTTATGATCAATGTTACCATAGTAGTATCTACATAGCATATATTTTCTGTTGTTTTTCCTCTCTCTCAGTCTCTGATATTTTCCTCTTCCTTAATCTCTTTTAATCTCTTATTTCTCGTTATTCCTTATCTACTTTGCTTTCTTCTGTTTTCTTTATCGATATATTTATCTCATTGTTGTGATACATATATTCTCTTTTTATTGCCTATTTCCTTTTCTTATATTTTGTCTAGTCCGTTCGTCATTTCTTTTTTATCATCCCTCTATCTTTTTCCTTTGCATCCTCATCCCTCTTCATTTCACCCTTTACATCCTCCTCCTCACCTCTTCTCCTTCATCCTAACCCCACTTCTTCTCCTTTATCCTTCATGATCTTTTCGCTCTTTTCATCCTCCTCATTCTCATTCTACTTCGTCATCCTTTTCAATCTTTTATCTCCTTGTCTCCTTTATCCTTCTGCATCTCTTGGACCCCTTCTTCATCCTCCTTCCTTATTCTTTCTATCCTTCCATCGTTTCCTCTTCTAATCTTGCCTTTATCCTCATTTTCCCTCCTACTCTAGCGCCCTTCTTCATCCTTCCCCTTATCCCCCCCCCCACATACACACTTCTTATTCATCCCTCCCCTCATCACCCCCCCAACCCTCACCCCCACCCCCGGGCCTCTTCTTCATCCTTCAACACCCTCTCCTATCCTCTCACCCTCACCTTCATCCCCCATCCTTTAATCCTTCTTTATCCTCATCCTTATCCTTCTCCTATCCTCATCTTTATCCAATAACCATCTCCCCCCACCCTTGCTTCTCCCTTTCTTACATCCTTGGATCCGAGGAAGAGGAGGAGGAAGAGGAGGAGAAGGAGTAGGAGTAGGAGGAGGAGGAGGGGGAGTAGGAGGAGGGGGAGGAGGAGGAGGAGGAGGAAGAAGAGAAGGAGGAGGAGGAGGAGACGAAGGAGGAGAAGGGAGAGAAGGAGGAGGAGGAGGAAGAGTAGGAGAAGAAGAAGGAGGAGGAAGAGGAGGAGGAGGAGGAGAAGAAGTAGGAGGAGGAAGAGAAGAAGAAGGAGGAGGAGGAGGAGGAGGAGGAGTAGGAAGAGAAGAAGAAAGGAGGAGGAGGAGACGAGGGATGGAGAAGGAAGGAGGAGGAGGTAAGAGAAAGAAGTAAGGAGGAGGTGAGTTGAGGTTGTAGGGGTGTTGTAGATGTAGAGGAAGAGGATGGAGAAGAAGAAGAAGTAAGATGAAGGAGGTGGAGGAGGAGGAGAGGAGATGAAGTGGTAGGATAGTGAAGAAGAAGGAGGATGAGGTGAGGTGTTGAGGTGGTGGGGCTTGCGGGTGGGAATGTGAGGGGGAGGAATCCGGGGGATTCGGGCCGCGTCCTGCCCCGGCTGCTGGCCTGGTATATCATCTCAGTTAAATGCGGTCTAGGTGTCGCGGGTTTGGCGCCTCGCCGGCCGTTGGCGC
>NW_028234413.1:33170158-33172658 GCF_977035675.1 Penaeus japonicus | reverse complement strand
GATGAAGGAAATAGCATATAACTAAAACCATATTTTCATAAAAATACTTTTAGCGGTGAAGCGGTGCAAAAATACCTTTCAAATCAATTGTTAGACAGACGCGCCCATTTCCGTGTTGCTCACAGACAGGGATCCATAAGAATAGGATATTGGTATCGAATAGTTTCAACTTTGCAAATTAATCGTTTAATGCACCCTTATCCGTGTAACTCCCAAACAGCAGTATTGTTTGTATTGTTAGCGAATAGTGTCTCCCTTCTAGTGTCTGTATATTCACGTATACTAAAGTAATCCTTACTCGGGTTGTTTTCATAGACCTTTAAAAATGGAGCAATATAACAAAATACTTACGAAAATTGAATATTGTAATTTACAAAGACCAATCCTTACTCGGGTCGTTTGCATAGACCTTTAAAAATGGGGCAATATAACAAAAAAACAAAACAAAAAATTAATAGTGTGATTTACAAAGACCGATAAGAAGAGAGTATTGTGAGCGAAATGCCTCCAAGTACCTGTTAAAGACGCCCTTTCCCATGCTTTTCTGGTCCTTATATTCATCGGGCATTGTGGCGCACAGGTGGGTGTAGGGGATGCCCGTCCTGTCCAGAAGATCCCGCACCACCTGGCTCGTTTTCTGCAAAGGTCAAGTGAGGTCAGCTCTTGGTCCGTGATATGCTTGTCTTTTGGGTGGAAGTTGGTTGATGACTTTCAGAGATTGTAAATTTTTAATGAAATCTTGTTTTATTTACCTTTAGTATTTTTTTTAGGAGACTTTTACGTACATTATAAACCTCACGTATTAGTAGACAAATGGACTTGTATATACACTCTATCAATTGCAAACACACACAAACATACAAACACATACGTAAGCACACACACAAACAAAGGCACTCATTCACAAGCAAACACACGCAAGCCCACCCCCCCCCAAAAAAAAACACACATATAAACAAACAAACAAACAAACACACATATAAACAACCACAAAACCAACACAAACAAACAAACAAACACACGGACACATATATAAACCACCACAAACCCAACACACACCCACACACAAACCACCCTTACCTCAGCATCCTCAACCACAATCCAGTGTAAGTTTGGAACCAGCATCAGCGTCTGTGACATCCTGGTCATGTCTGCCATCTGAGTGTTCCGTCGGTACGTGGGAGTAATCACGTACAGAGGCGGCCAGGCTTTTGGGGTGAGGGGGTGGGGGTGGGGGTGGGGGTGGGAGGGAGGGGAGGTGTAAAAAAAATGGATGTTATGATTGATATTTTCGTTATGATGGTTTGGATTTTTTTTTTTTTTCATTGTTATTATTGGTATTTATTTTATTTTTAAAATTTTATTGTTATTATTGTTGTCGTTATTTTTGTTATTTCTAGTGTTATTATTATCATTATTATTATTATTATCATTGTTATTATTATTATCATTATTATTATCATTATTATATTCCTCAATAATATTACTATAATTAATATCATCATTATCATCATCACTATTATTACTATCAACATTATCATTACCAACATTATTCTTATTATTTATATTACTATCATCATTATCATTATCCTTATTATCACCATCTTTATCGTTATCATCATTATCATTATTACTGCTGTTATCATTATCATTATTATTATTTTCATCATCATTGTTACCATTATCATCTTCATTCTTATCATCATTATCATCATCATTATCTTCATCCTCTTCCTCCTCATCACCATCATTATCATTATAATCATTATCGTCATTTTTATCATTTCATCATCATCATTGTTACTACTATCACAAATATCATTGATATTATCATCATCCGTTTCATCATTATCATCATTACTCTTGTTATTTCTACTCTTTTCATTGAATGTTATGTGCACTAAATTAAAATCTGGAATAATCTGATCATCATCATAATCATCATTAAACAAAATACATTTTTGATAAGATGATGTGGGAAATTGGATGTGTGTGTGTGTGTGATCAAAAGTAAAAGCAGGGAGAGTCTGTGTGTTTATGTGAATAACTTAGAGGCGACAGACAGAAAGAGAAGGTTGATAAAGATAGGAATGGGAATCAACATCATCTTTGCAGACACGAATGATAACTGGATATTCCCAGTGATGCATTGATCAACAATTGCCACCGTTAACCCATGCGTCAGGTTGCCAGTATCATGAATACGATTCAAAGCTTTAATGCAGAGGTTTTGATGTCAATGGTCCACTCCCAGGCTGCAGGCCCAGTGCAAGGACATATAGCCTGCAGGATAAAGCAGTTCCAGTCAGCCCGAAGTATATGCCGATTACATGTCACAACGTAAATTTCTTGCGGAAAGAAGGACATATAGATTGGCCATATAGCTACAGTAAGAGACGGTGTGCCAGAAAAGGTCAGCAACTGTATTTTGGTAAATCCTGTGTTAGCATTTGGCACGAATGGCCTATATAAAATGGCTCTTACGTATGATTACCGCAGC
>NW_028234413.1:33142658-33162658 GCF_977035675.1 Penaeus japonicus | reverse complement strand
AAAACAATCAAATGGAGCTGCCAGCGGCCCCATTACAGTCAACAGCGTGGATTCTGTCACAATCAACACGCAACACAAAAACAACATACAGTAGTTACTGCTTTGAAAGAAAATTGGAATCCATTCCATTTTCTGTCAGTCATTGACGAGAAATCGAGAACACAAAATTAAATCGCTTGATTCAGTTCTGTGGTTTCTCTAGAAGTTTCTTTTAACATCATCTTCCTTACTTCTTTGGCAAGCTATACTCTATGGAACAGAAGACATAAGGAAGATCGATGCCGAGTGTGAGCTAGTAATAATAACACAAAAATCTTTCCCCCTGAGGTCTATTGCAGGTCGCGGGTTCGGTGGCTTTGAATTCCTAACCTACATCGATCTATCAGTCACAATGATTTACGGGTGGCTTAAGTTGCCTACATAATACTGAATCCAAAATCTGAATAATCTATATTTTTTTTTCCTTAATAGAATATACTGACTCGAGAATTTTATTGTGATTAATTTTTTTTTCTCGTAAATCCACGACCCCTCAATATGAAACCGGATGATTTTTCCTAGAAATATGATCTGATACCTGAAACATTCGTCATTTAGTTCATGAACCATATGTTAATTAAAACAACAACACTTTAACATTTAAATATGAGGTGGTATCACAGGGAAGGTGGGCTCCATCTTAATGACGTCATCACAAAGACGCTCCCTGACTGAAAGTATTCAAATATGTGACGTCACTACCCAAAAATAATTCACCAGCAGTTAATCACCATTATTATCATCATCTTCAATCACTGAATTTCTGAGTAGTATCGCCACGCAAAGGTCTACATTCCGGGGTTTAGCAAGCTCCACTAAGCCAGTGTTAGCCCGCCATCCCCAGGTTAGACGCGTTCCCAAGGAGGCTAACTATAAGCTCTCTTCGGGGTCCCTCAGGATCTCGCAGCGTAGGATATCCAGTCGGACGTGTAGGACACCTTGTGGTATATGCCTGTGGAGATAAAAGAATCTTACAAGCCCATTCGTTTAGCATAAATGCGTATGAAATTATATCTGAAGTGTGGTAGCCCTTTTTCTGTAAAGTAACTTTGATTAGGTGTTGCTTTGCGATTGTAACATCTGCCCGGATTACAAATATCTAGTCAGATAAGAGTTTTTCAGTGATTGGGTTGTGAAAAGAAATCTAATTGAATCATACAAAAAATAAATATCAAGAGAATTTATATTTTCTAATATGAAAAATATATAATCAATACAGTAAACTATATTCACGGAAGATCGCATCTGCTCTTCCAGATAATTCCTTTAGGGAGATGATTAATCCTTATCAAATGATAAAAGGAAATAAACACAATCAAAATCCTTAATCCAAGACTATTCAACCAAAGAATCTTAACTATCAAAAAAAAAAAAAAAACATAAAGCCACCGTCTCTACCCACCAGGCTGCTTGGACTGCGCACAAGAGTATCCAGCAGACACGATACCGGCGAGGTACCACCGCCCGCCGTCCTGGATCATCAAAGGACCGCCAGAGTCTCCTTGACAGGAGTCCTTCCCGCCCTGGTTGTAGCTGGGAGGAGGAGGAAAGGCAGGGTTAGAGGGTTTCGCAAGACTCCCAATCGTTATACGACAGAGAAGAGGTACGGGCGACGAGAACAATATCAATAATGGTCATACGAATAAAGAAGATCCGCAGTTTTATATAGTGGATAAAGAATAAAAATAAAAAAATAATAAAAAACAAAAACATTCTGAAGTATATGTTGAACGATTAGGAAAAAATCCTATTATGAAAATGTAATCCGGCGCGAGAGAGATTCGAGAGGACTTGTCCCTTACCCAGCACACATCATTTCGTCGTGGATTATGACGTTGATGCCCCGCTGTCGGTGCCAGTCCTCGCACAGGCGGGAGTCCAGGATGGGCACGTCCACCACCTGCAGCGTCTTCGGTCTCAGCTTCGAGCCTGAAAGGGCCAGATGGATGATTGAGTTGGATGTCTACTAACCCATTTGTATTTTGTGTGTGTGATTCTTATTATATTTCACTTTTCCCTCTTTCCTTTTCGGTTGCTCTATATCAAGGAAACAAAACAAAATGAAAGGAAGACGATGGACAGTAAAATAAGCTAAAAAAAAAAAAAAAAAAAAGCACCAAGCGATTCACGGCCAAACAAACAACTCAAAAGACGAGAGCGCAACTGAACCCACCGGCCTGCAGCGCCCCCCACCCAGCGGCCCAGGCGATGCTGCCCAGCCAGTCCGCGCCCTTCTCCGGCAGGCAGATGGGCTGGATGTGCGGCTCGTAGGCCACGGGGGCGTCCAGGGTGATCACGGCCACGTCGAACCTATCGGCCTGCGGAGTGAACTTGAAGTTTGGATGTACCTGCGGGGAAAGGGAGGTGGGAAATGCGTTTTAGTACATTTCAAAGTACACTAGGAAATCCACACACAAGCCAACATGTACTTTCTGGTATAAAAATACTCACAATACATATACCTATTATTCCTGAGGTATTCACTTTTTCCCTCTTAAATATTCCTCGTTTATGAATACATATGTATACATTCATGTACCATTTCTAAATAGGTGAGTGTGCAACGGTATTCCGGTTCAACATATACGAGTACCTATTTAGTCATCACTACATACGTACACATATATAGAGAGAGGCATGTAGCATACGTACACGTAACAGATAAACCATAAAACATAAAAAATCTCTGAACATACTTGTAGTCACACTTACCTTAATTTCAGAAGCACCATAAATGCGAGGGTTGAAGTGCTCCTTGTTGGAATTGAGAATGTAATCCCCGAGAGTCACCCGGATCTGATGCGCTCGAGCCCTGGGGGAATAACAGTCTTCTTACTCTTGTATCTTTAACACTTGCATACAATAACTTATATCATTTAGTATAAACGATATCACAGTGAATGAAAAAATATATATATACTAAAATATTCAGTTACTGTTTTAATATGAATGAGATTTAGAATTTGTCATAAACTCATTACTTAGCCTCTGTACAAATGCCAAGAACGCACCTCGCTACGCAGTGCCCAGCGGTGACCACGTGATACTGGTTGATAAGGGAACCGCCACACCGACTGGATCCAATTCGGATGTAAGCCTGTGAAAAAAATGAATGTTGCATTACGCTCGTGACAAAAAAATCATGTTCTGCTTGCCTTATATCTGGTACATTTCTATGATATGCCATTGATATATTTCTATGATACGTCATTGATATATTTCTATGATATGTCATTTATATATTTCTATGATATGTCATTGATATATTTCTATGATATGTCATTGATATATTTCTATGATATGCCATTTATATATTTTTATGATATGTCATTGATATATTTCTATGATATGTCTCTGATATATTTTTTCTTTCTTTCTCCAATCAGCATTCCTCTCCCTTCCGTTTCTCACCGTCCAAGGGAAGGAGCCAAATCCAGCTTCAGTGCCTCCGACGATCCTTCTCTGCGCTGACAAACGGCTGCTGGCACTCAAACCACAGTCTGGAAGGCGTAAATGCGTGTCAAGAAAGAGCCTCCCACCACTCGTCAAAATATCTCCAACACATCCCTCCCGACGCCCCTCCTATCGCCCAGAGAACAAACCCTTCCCCAAAAGTCAGAACAAAAGCCCTCCCGGTCGCCACCTCTGTCGTTCCGGATGGGGCCGTAGTCGATGGGGACGAAGCCCGTCTTGTCGTCGCGGTAGGACTCGTGGCCGCGCTGCCCCCGGTTGTTGGGTCTCGTGCAGCAGGCGAAGAGGAAGCCGCCGCAGCCGCCGTCAATCAGGCCGCCGCCGAGCCAGCACATGAGGAAGAACTCGCACGTCCCGCTGTAGCACAGTGACTGGTCGCCTAAGAACAGCCTCTTGGTGGCGCGCGAGAAGCCGGCTGGAGGGGAGAGGGATTTGCGGGATTCAGATCACAGTAAAAAAAAGGAGTAGAAAAGAAAAACGGAAATGTTTGATTAGAAATGAAGATGTCTTCATTCCAAATATTGTGCGCATTAGTTTCGGCGACTATCTACAGGTCGTTTTTGTATTTATGTTTATATTGCAGTGACAACCGGTTTGTATTGGAAATGCTGTCATCCTAGCTAAATTCTATCTAAAAAAAAAGTCAATCCTTCATTCAAAATGCATGTTAAACTATCCTCAAAATCATCAACGTCACCTCCAACAAGGCGTACCATTACTTATTCCTGAACATAACTTCTATACAGAAATGACCCCTCACTTCCACCTGCGTTTAAACGCCCAATCAACAGCTTTATCTTCACACTGACCGTCTCTCCTGCGCTGGGGAGTCGTCCGGGGATTGCGGTCCAGGGGAAGGGCCTGGGGTCGGTCGTCCACTCCCCCAGGTCCTTCCAGGTCCCCGCCGAGCAGAAGATGTTGCTCCAGCGCCGCGACGCCCGACCCGGCGATGCCCAGGCGCTCGGCGATCTGTGTGGCTTGAAGGGCGTCCAGGCTGAACCTACCAGGAATACGACATTAAGCTCTACACGCTCTCCGAGGCCAGCTCTCCGGAGGACTACAACTACCGTCTCTTTTTTACAAATTCTCCCTCGCTTTATTCTTATGAAATGATTTAGTTTTCGAGAAAAGAGAATATGTTGGGGATGGTTTTGCAAAACAATTAATGTTCGTAGGGCGTATAAAACTGGCGATAAAAAGGCACGCCATCTTGAGGGGAATTTCTGTTTTCTCTTTTTCAATTAAGCAATTTTGGTTTTTGTTTTAAGATTTAAATGGAATTTCATATAGAGAGAACGGAGATGTAAGGAGAGAACTTCAAAGAGCAAGATATAATGAGAATAAGATAACTTCTGAAATATGATAAACGCTCTGCGCTGGGTTCAAATATCAAAGAAAATGTAATACATTCATAAAAGAGAAAATGGATATTTGTTACAAGTGTTACTATGTTATTAGCTTAGCTTCAAAGTTAGACTAAAATACAGAAACCAAATGCAGAAGTTGCTACACCCTTCATCACTGATTGATAACATCCTCAAGTCAAAGAAAATTTCCACATCTAGCAAATCAGTCGGGGAAACAGTCGTCAAGAGTCGCTCGAGGAGAACTAAATTCCTGGTAATATTGAAAAGGAATCGTAAACGAGCAGGAGGACGGACGCCGCCGAGCACGAGTCAAGACGTCTTCCGCGTCAGCCAACGTCATGGCCCTGTCGTGACGTGCTAAGGGTCAGTTAAGGGGGACAAGGGTGGCTGTAACAGTGACAGCCTCCCCCTCCTCCTGCTGCTGCCTGTAAGGTCGAGTCCGTCATAGTTCTGTTTAAGATAATGCACTTAATGGACATCACATACACACATGCATGCAAACACACATCCGACTCAAGTATATTTTCAGTTGTAAGTTGTTGCTTTTTCTTTTAATTTGTCGCTCTACTAGTATAATTTTCACTAATGTTATTCAGCTGTTAGATATCAAAAGCCTGTGCATGATTCTACACGTCATCATGTGGTTAGATGAATTCTTTTGAAGAGGGTTAAGGGCCTGGGGTCGTCTTTGACCGGCAGCCTCTGAATTACCTACGGTCAGACCCTGAAAGTCGTCCCCTAAAATCCATACTCCCCAGCTAGGAACACGGGGAGTAAGGACGACCTACCGCGTCAGGATGCTGTTAAACTCCTCGTGGGAGAGGGTAGCGTTGTGCTCCGGAAGTTCCGTGATTGAGAAACCGCCGGTGCTGTTGGCGAGGCTGAGGATGGGCGCGAGGGCGTTGCTCGGAGGGCCAGTCGCGCTGTCGCTGTCCCCGACGTCGTGTTGGGGAAGGACAGCTTGAAGGCCAGGCTGGTAGGGGTCGACGGGGGACGGGACGAAGGGGGGGAGGGGCGTCTCGGGGGCAGAGGTAGGGGCCTCTGTCTCCTCGATGATGGGGTCCTCAGTGCGAGGGGCCGGCGCGGGGTCCTCGGCCAGGGTAGGGCTATGACTAGGGATGAAAGGCTCCGCGGGCTTTGCGGTGTCATGCAAGGGGGCAGGCAGCTGGTCATGAGACAGGGAAGAGATGATGTCATGAGGATCGTGGGGAAGGATGGAGGAGTCGGGAGTAGGATGGGAAGCAACGCTCACTGGGCTCGGAAGGAGCTGCGGAGTGAGGTTTCCGAGGCCTGGAGTCGCCAGGAGAAGTAAAGCCGCCGCCACATGGTGGAGCATGGCCGACACCCGACCAATCTGGAAAGGGGGGGGGGCGGAGTTAGCGGTGCGGTACAGATGTGTCACTTCATATATCTATTACCTTTCCATACAAAGCTTATTTCAGAAGAGCTTTCATCTCTACCTATATAACATATATCAAAATCCTTAATAACACCAACGAATTTCAATTAACATTTTAAATCATATAGAAAAAAAATACATGAAATGGACCAGTATCCATCGTAAACAGAATTAGAAAATTAATAACTCCTTTCATACTTAAGCATTGTTAATTAATCAAATAGGAAATCAACTTACCATATTACGATAATGCCCCCGGAAGCTGCATTGACCTGCATGAGAAAAAAAATACATTTAATAATCTCTCTCTTTTATCATTTCTAATTTTTTTTTTTCTTTCTTTCTCTTTTACTTTTACTGCTAAAATTTCTTCATTTCTCTAATTTTCCTCTTTCATTCTACAAACACACGCTAGCTTATACAGATACACACATGCATACATATATATACTAATACAGATATCAATATATCGATATCCAGACAGCATATATCTTTATCTGACTTTTTATGTACAATTGTATGAATATTCGTACATACATACATACATACATAAGTGTGTGTGTGTGTGTGTGTGTGTGTGTGTGTGTGTGTGTGTGTGTGTGTGTGTGTGTATGTGTATGTGTGTGTGTATGTGTGTGTGTGCGTGTATAAACCATTGCTTAACGTGCCTATTAACTCTGAATATTTGACACTGTTCAAGAGAACTGGTTAAACTGGTATGCGCTAAACAAAGAACCACCTCACTATAAGCGTTCCCTTAGAAACAGTAAAAAAAAAAAAAAAAAAAAAGTTATCGTCCACTCCTTAAAACAACATATACTGTGGTAGGAGATGCAATACACCAGCAGGGCCCAATAGGATCGTTGAGAGCCTTATTATGCTTATGGTTCATTTCTGGTTAACCGAAAGATTCACTGATAATTCAAATTAACTAGGATTATTAAATGTTGAACATTGACCTTAGTATTCTATTTTGGAGTGAGCTTGTTCCATCGGAGTGGGTCAATGTTTTCTACCTCCCATAGTTCGTAACTCAGTCCACAATGCAGTTTCAATTGAGTACCTAACATTGCAATATCCCAACAGGTTCTTCTCAAGTGTTGTGTCAACTGGGATAACATTTCCCTGATGTTGATAATATTCACTGGAACATACGTCTTTCTGAGTTTTCTGAATGATTCTCATATCAAAGATTTCTGAGAAAAGTGTGCCACCCAAGACCAAGTCACTTGTGAAGGATAAGAAATTGTTTAACGATGATAACAAGCTTGCTTATCATGAAAAGTTCATGACCTTTTGATTACTTTATTCTTTGGCTGCGGCCAGGATTCTAGTGTTGGTGCTATTGACTTCAGTGCTGTTTTATTTAGTTAACCACAAGCCCATCTTGTATAAGCTTGGATCCTTACTTGGCATTTGAGAAATATTTTATGCATATCGTCATCTGTTGCACGAAAGTTAGATGTCCTTCGAATATATAATGATACATATAAATATGACACCACGGTTACAAGATAATTTTCATCTTTTATTCTACCTAAGAACTTTTTATTCTATTCAGTCTAATAAGTCTTCAATGGCCAGGTCCAGGCATCTGCTATACAGCCCAAAAGGACCTTAGACTCCAGTAATTTCTTATGATCTTGTCCTACTTCTTTTCCTAGATGCCGATCATTTTTCACGGTGCCTCTTTGTAGTGCTCGCATTGTGCTTGCCTCCTTGTACTCATAACCATTTTAAAAACATTAGCGTATGATACCATTAATAGAATAATGTGTCCAAATGCCAAACTCATAGGGCCTCAAACCGTGTCTGAAATAGTAAAGGATCCCAACGCTTATTACTGGAATCAATGATGGCGCATCCCCTAGGACGTGGTTTGCCCTATCCAAGGAAATAGGAAATGGCAGTCCGGGGAGCAGCGCCCGAAGCCCGTCTCGATTAGGATGGAGTCCAGTCTTTGCTCCCTTAACAGCTCCCTTAACACCAAATCCCGCAATACCAGGGCCTTAAAGACACGTAGCTTGGTCCGCCCTGTACCACAGATACCAACATATTCTCTTGGCGGGAGAGTTCATGATTCCTGGAGCCAGGCTGATTTATCTGTTGACTTCTAGAGTCATGAACGACACTATCATGATACATAAACTCCCCGATGTCATCGCCGCAAGCACGTACCCAATGAGCAGGTTCTCCAAGCAGATCCCCCATTAGAGCCAAAGGGCTTTGCCTCAGTGTTAAATGGACCAAGATCCGCCACTAGAGTCTCCGAGTACTCAGTTAAGAAAATGTGTGTGTGTGTGTGTGTGTGTGTGTGTGTGTGTGTGTGTGTGTGTGTGTGTGTGTGTGTGTGTGTGTGTGTGTGTGTGTGTGTGTGTGTTCCTGGGAACCCTTAAATCGGATTACCTTCAAGACTTCTCGGCTTCTCCTGGATTCAGAAAACCAATGGTAGGGCATTCAGAAAGATTGCTTTTACCTCAGTATCAACATTTTCTAAATCTCATGTGTCAATCCTTTATTCCCTGCTTCCGAAGATCAATTATCAATTGTCAAAAAGAGGCCTGTTATACCCATCTGATATCATTTAATTGTACGATCTAAAGCATAAAACGTTAAAACTTGCAACTGCCGATCATTATTTCTTTTTAGATTATTATTTTTCTTTTCTTGGTACATATCTCAGATTGTTTGAATTTGGTATACGTTTTAAATATACAATATCCACAGGTTATTACAATATCTTGGAAGATTATTGTCAGCCTGCAAGCATTATCTAACCTTTTTTTAAATTTTACTAGATACTTAACTGAATTCAATTGCAGATTTTGAACTGTTTTGTTGTTTTCAAGGATGTTGCATTGCTATATAGTTGCTATTACTAGTAATGGGATTTTTTGTTCTCATCGTACTACTGCTCACCGAGAGACTTTACATAATACTGATTCAATAGAAGCAGGTTAGATTAATATGTCAAATGCGATACATCTTATTTTCCTTATCAATCACCGTTTTTCTAACTATTAAGTACTTCTTGTATTTTTTTTACTGACGCAGACACACACACACACACGAACAAGGACACTTTGCCTGTCGAATATCATTAAGTTTGCAAACTCTCTCTCGCTCCACTCCCCCTCCCCCTCCCCCTCCCCCTCCGCCTCCGCCTCGCTCTCTCGCTCCCCTCCCCCTCCCCCTACCCCTTCCTCTTTCCCCTCCCCTTCCCCCTTCCCCCTTCCTCCTTCCCCTCCCCTTCCCCTTCCCCTCCCCTTCCCCTTCCCCTTCCCCTTCCAATCCCCCTCCCAGTCTCCCTCTCTCTCGGGCAGTGACAATAACAATCTACTGCTTTCTGGGCATGTCCATGAACCTTCAGTGATCTTTTTCTCATCATATATATCTACAAAATCCAGACTATTCCAAGCCAAAAAAAACACCAATTATAAAAACAGATATAGTACCATAAATGGACGAAGAAAAATGTCATTGACCCATATAAGGTTCGACTTCTTAAGGAACTAATGTAATTCATGATTTAACTTTCTTTTCCATTTGGGAGATGCTATCACGTCCGGAACATGTTATGGGTTCTCTGGGTCGGCTATCTTTCTATCTATCTATCTATTCTTTGATTTTTTTTTTCTCTTATAATTGTTTTTTTCTGCGTTTGAGTCTTCATTTCGTGTTGTTTTTTTCTACTTCTTATTTTCTTCCGTTTTTTTGTTTTATATTGTTAGTCTTCGTTTTTTTCTTCGTTAGTTGCCTTTTCTCTCTTTATCTCTCTCTCTCTCTGTATCTTTTCTCTTTCTCTATCTTTTTCTCTCTTTCTCTCTTCTATCCCTCTGTTCCTCATGCTCTCTCTCTCCCTCGTCTCAACTTCTCTTTTTAACTCCCCTTCCCCTTTTTTTTTTCATAATTTCTTCTCTTCCTTCTCCTTTGCTTTATGGCTCTGGTTCTTTCCCGTTTCTCCTCCTATTCCTTGGCCATCCTCCCAGCAATCTCTCTTCTCTATTTCACTGTCTCATTCTTTTTTCTTTCACTTTCTTTATCTCCCTTTCTCTCGTTTTCCCCTGCCCTGCCCTCTCCTAAGGGCACCAGGTGTAGGGCGGTCAGGTAAGCATGTGGGCGGCAGCAGAGGCATCTCGCTCCGCCCCCGGCCTACTGGGTACTACTCTCCCACAGCCTTCTTTACTTTCACTCGCTGGTGAAATGTGGCGTGCGTGCCGCGCAGAGTTAATACAATTCAGCTTTCCCCTTCTTTCTCGTTTTCCTTTTTTGATTATGTTTATTTTCGATTTTTTTTTAATACAGTTGTTAATGATAATAATACTATGGATGGATAACGTGATATATAGATTATATGTATCATCATGATACCTATTCATCGTTATTCTTTCTCTATCGTTATTATCATTATTATCAACCCTATCATCGTACATTCTCGATCCATCTCTCCAATCATCATCTCGCCGATTCTTCCTTGACATCTTACCTACACACACGCACCCGAAATCAGTGTCTTCGAAAAAGTGTATTTCTTGACATGTCTCAACAACCCTTCCCGATTATCCAAACATGGATTCCTTAAATATTATTTTCAGCAAATTAATAATGGTGTTACAGTTTTGTAGTACAAGTGGCAGTTCAATCATAAACGTGAGAAAATAAGCGTAAAAGTGATCGTAGGAAAAAAGTGAGACCAGAAGCCAGTGCCAGTTCAAGTGTGAGTGCCATTTTAACCTTACACTTCCTGTTGCAAGTTGAAAAGCGGCTTCAAATTGTGATACGAAAGAGATAGATACTTTTCTCTCGCTGAAATGTCTCTTTCCCTCGCTGAAATATCCTTTTCTCTCATAAAACACCTTTTTCACTAAAAAAAAGTCTCTCTGACTACTATGTCTCTCGCTCACTGAAATGTTTCTCTTTCTCATTGAAATGCCTCTCCGTCACTGAAATGCCTCACCATCACTGAAATGCCTCACCATCACTAAAATGCCTCTCCATCACTGAAATGCCTCTCCATCACTGAAATGCCTCTCCATCACTGAAATGCCTCACCCTCACTAAAATGCCTCTCCATCACTAAAATGCCTCTCCATCACTGAAATGCCTCTCCATCACTAAAATGCCTCTCCATCACTGAAATGAATCTCCATCACTGAAATGCCTCTCCATCACTAAAATGCCTCTCCATCACTGAAATGCCTCTCCATCACTGAAATGAATCTCCATCACTGAAATGCCTCTCCTTCACTGAAATGCCTCTCCCTCACTGACCCCCCCCCACCATCACTGAAATGCCTCTCCATCACTGAAATGCCTCACCATCACTGAAATGCCTCACCATCACTGAAATGCCTCTCCCTCACTGAACCCCCCACCATCACTGAAATGCCTCTCCATCACTGAAATGCCTCTCCATCACTGAAATGCCTCACCATCACTGAAATGCCTCTCCCTCACTGAACCCCCCCACCATCACTGAAATGCCTCTCCATCACTGAAATGCCTCTCCATCACTGAAATGCCTCACCATCACTGAAATGCCTCACCATCACTGAAATGCCTCTCCCTCACTGAACCCCCCCACCATCACTGAAATGCCTCACCCTCACTGAAATGCCTCACCATCACTGAAATGCCTCACCATCACTGAAATGCCTCACCCTCACTGAAATGCCTCACCATCACTGAAATGCCTCACCATCACTGAAATGCCTCACCCTCACTGAAATGCCTCACCCTCACTGAAATGCCTCACCATCACTGAAATGCCTCACCATCACTGAAATGCCTCACCATCACTGAAATGCCTCTCCCTCACTGAACCCCCCCACCATCACTGAAATGCCTCACCATCACTGAAATGCCTCACCATCACTGAAATGCCTCTCCCTCACTGAACCCCCCCACCATCACTGAAATGCCTCACCATCACTGAAATGCCTCTCCATCACTGAAATGCCTCACCATCACTGAAATGCCTCTCCCTCACTGAACCCCCCCACCATCACTGAAATGCCTCACCATCACTGAAATGCCTCACCATCACTGAAATGCCTCTCCCTCACTGAACCCCCCCACCATCACTGAAATGCCTCACCATCACTGAAATGCCTCACCATCACTGAAATGCCTCACCATCACTGAAATGCCTCTCCTTCACTGAACCCCCCCACCATCACTGAAATGCCTCTCCTTCACTGAACCCCCCCACCATCACTGAAATGCCTCTCCTTCACTGAACCCCCCCACCATCACTGAAATGCCTCACCATCACTGAAATGCCTCTCCCTCACTGAACCCCCCCACCATCACTGAAATGCCTCACCATCACTGAAATGCCTCACCATCACTGAAATGCCTCACCATCACTGAAATGCCTCACCATCACTGAAATGCCTCACCATCACTGAAATGCCTCTCCCTCACTGAACCCCCCCCACCATCACTGAAATGCCTCACCATCACTGAAATGCCTCTCCATCACTGAAATGCCTCACCATCACTGAAATGCCTCTCCCTCACTGAACCCCCCCACCATCACTGAAATGCCTCACCATCACTGAAATGCCTCACCATCACTGAAATGCCTCTCCCTCACTGAACCCCCCCACCATCACTGAAATGCCTCTCCATCACTGAAATGCCTCTCCATCACTGAAATGCCTCACCATCACTGAAATGCCTCTCCATCACTGAAATGCCTCACCATCACTGAAATGCCTCACCATCACTGAAATGCCTCTCCATCACTGAAATGCCTCTCCATCACTGAAATGCCTCATCATCACTGAAATGCCTCACCATCACTGAAATGCCTCACCATCACTGAAATGCCTCACCATCACTGAAATGCCTCACCCTCACTGAAATGCCTCTCCCTCACGGAAATGCCTCTCCATCACTGAAATGCCTCACCATCACTGAAATGCCTCACCATCCCTGAAATGCCTCACCATCACTGAAATGCCTCACCCTCACTGAAATGCCTCACCCTCACTGAAATGCCTCACCATCACTGAAATGCCTCTCCGTCACTGAAATGCCTCACCATCACTGAAATGCCTCACCATCACTGAAATGCCTCTCCGTCACTGAAATGCCTCACCCTCACTGAAATGCCTCACCCTCACTGAAATGCCTCACCATCACTGAAATGCCTCTCCGTCACTGAAATGCCTCACCCTCACTGAAATGCCTCACCCTCACTGAAATGCCTCACCATCACTGAAATGCCTCTCCGTCACTGAAATGCCTCTCCATCACTGAAATGCCTCTCCATCACTGAAATGCCTCTCCATCACTGAAATGCCTCTCCATCACTGAAATGCCTCTCCATCACTGAAATGCCTCTCCATCACTGAAATGCCTCACCATCACTGAAATGCCTCTCCATCACTGAAATGCCTCACCATCACTGAAATGCCTCACCATCACTGAAATGCCTCACCATCACTGAAATGCCTCACCATCACTGAAATGCCTCACCCTCACTGAAATGCCTCACCATCACTGAAATGCCTCACCATCACTGAAATGCCTCACCATCACTGAAATGCCTCACCATCACTGAAATGCCTCACCATCACTGAAATGCCTCACCCTCACTGAAATGCCTCACCATCACTGAAATGCCTCTCCCTCACTGAACCCCCCTACCATCACTGAAATGCCTCACCATCACTGAAATGCCTCACCATCACTGAAATGCCTCTCCCTCACTGAACCCCCCCCCCCACCATCACTGAAATGCCTCTCCCTCATTGAAATCCCCCCCCCCCCCCCTCTCACTGAAATGCCTCTCCATCACTGAAATGCCTCACCCTCACTGAAATGCCTCCCCCTCACTGAAATGCCTCCCCCTCACTGAAATCCCCCCCCCCCCCTCACAGACCAGAAACTGCCTGTGCACTTACCAGCAGTGTCGCCGGAAACAGCCCTTCCTGCACTCTGCAACGACAAGAGAGAGAACAATTTAATCATTTGCTATCACCAGATTTCACAAAGGATATCGACACTTAGATGATGTTGGCAATAGTAACAATAGCAATAAATCTTAGCAACTGCTATAATGATAGCGCGACTGGAGTAATGGTTGTAGTAATGTGATCAAGATTTCGATGATGATAATGATAGCTGTGGGAGTGATAGAAGATGTGATAATGAAAATAATGATGGTAATGAAGATAATGGTAATGATAGTATTAATGATGCTGATAGTGATAATGTTGACAGTGATAATTAGGATAATCTGATAATGATGATGGAACTATTTTGAGCATCATAGTGATAACAGGACTATTACTTCAATTACTATTACAGCAATTACTATTACTTCTATTACTATTATCATTACTGCTATATTATTATCACTACTACTATAACTGCTAATAGGCCTATTACTACTAACATTACTACTACTATTATTACTACTATTACTTCTACTATTACTATTACTACTACTAATAATGATGATAATAATGATAATGAAAATAATGATAACGATAATGATAACAATAATGATAACAATAATAACAATGATGATGGTGATGGTGATGATGATGATGATAAAATTAAGGAGAAAAAAATGAAAAAGAATGAAAAAATAATTATTATAATCAACACTTTCATAATACTTATAATTATAAACATTATCATGATAATGATAACAACAAACAAAAAAACAGATTAAAAAAATGTAAGAACCGCGGTCACAGTTTCGGTGGCTTTACCTACCAAAACGTAGTATTTCCCTCCGCGCGTTACGTAACAACAGAGACTGACCACAAACACGTTGTTATGAGGCCTAGGCAAAAGTGAGAGTACTAACATGTGTTGTGATGATTGTATGATTCCTGGAGGTGTAATTACTTGAGATATTATCAAGCGTTGGGTTCTTAATGCGTGGGATGGATCAACTTCAAGATGGACAGATTGAGAGACCGCGGGCTAAGAAAGATTTTTTTTTTATTATAAGACTAAAATTCTCGGTGGTATTCAGTGTACGGCAGATATGACTATTATGAATATCCGTTACTTCAAAATATATGCCTTTGCTACAGTCGAATAACTGCTAAAAATTTAGATTATGTTCATGAAAAAAATAGTCTCATCACAGTCGACCGCATGACGAAAGCGCTTCTGAAGTAATAAAAGATTATTAGACCGTTGTTTTGATAACACAATTTACCACACACCCTTTCCCGCAACAATGTGCAACATCATGACAACAACACCTCATAACACGCCTCAGACATACATCACAATATTGCATAAAACTGAAACCTAACTACAAATGCCGTGCATTCGTATACACTTGTTTGCTTACTGTGACGGTCACGCCAACTCATGGTAGAGATTGCAGCAGATGCAGAAGGAAAGTACGACGACATATATGCAAGATAACTTCTATATAGGAGGAGGGTGAAGGGGGAGGTATAGAAGTAAAACAAAGAGAGCATGAGGGAGAATAAACGAAAGAGATGTGGGCGAGAGATAAGATTGAAGGAAGGGAGGGAGGAAGAAAAGAAGGAAAGAAGAGAGGGAGGGGGTAGGGGGAGGAGGGGGAAGGAAGGGAGGAATAAAGGAAAAATGGAGGGAGAGATAGATAGAGGTAAGGGGGGAGGTAGAAAGAAAGAAAGAAAGAAAAGGAAGACTAAAAGAAAGAAGAGGGAGAGAGAGATTTGGGAGGAGGGCGAAACAGCGAGCGAGAGAGAGAGAGAGAGAGAGAGAGAGAGAGAGAGAGAGAGAGAGAGAGAGAGAGAGAGAGAGAGAGAGAGAGAGAGAGAGAGAGAGAGAGAGAGAGAGAGAGAGAGAGAGAGAGAGCGTGCAGAGACACAAAGGCAGACCCATGGAAAGAAAGAGATATTCGTATTAATCAGATATACAATAGTCACAAAAGGCAAACGCTCATTTCTTTAACCGGAACGAATCACGAACGTTCACGACTTTACATATGCAAATAAAAACTGAATGCGTGTTTCAAAGAACTGACAGAATCGTAACAAAAAAACACAAAAAAACGAGATCACGAGGCGACAGTCAGACGGGGCAGTCCTATACAATGACATAGGCCTATCATTAGCACAGACTCCGCGGTAACATCTCCCAAGACGCCGGCCGCACTTTCTCTTCTGGAAATCATACGACGAAAACGTGAGATCCGTGAACAGGAGGCGAAGGGTTTAAGGCGCGTTTCGACGGGAGAGGAAGGCCTTTTTGTACGGTAGGCCTAGACGATAATCTTGCACAGGAGTGGAGGTGCGCTTGCGAAAAGGGCGGCGAGTAATGCATTTCTGTTGGAGGAACTGGGTTTAGGCCTATCCTTCTTTCTTGTTTTTTTTTTTTTGCTGTAACGTAGACTTGACTTTTCTAGTAAATGAATAAGTCAATAAATTGATGAAAAACAAAACAGACTTTCTCAGCGTCCTTGAAGAGGGTGAGAGTAAGAAGGTCGAGGACATTTAATCTCTCAAACATTCCGGAAATAGGCCTAGCTAATGTGTAGCCCTACCATCGTGGGTACATACACGGCCTTGGGAGGTCGCCACATGCGGTGAGAGTTTGCCTGAGGGGTTGAGGGGGAAGGGGAAGGGGAAGGGGTGGGGGTGGGGGTGGGGGTGGCGGAGAGTGGCACTTACGCACACTCAGACACACGCACACTCGTAAATACGTACACGAAAAACTACACAAATAAGATATTTGGTACTGTTCTTTTTTCGTTTTTTTTGGTTGCTTTTTATAGTTCTTTCTTTCTCTTTATAGCCTTGGGATTGACACTGTTTGGTGACAAAGCTTTCTCGCCTGCAATAAAATCCTACGGGTTTACATTGTACGTGCCTGCCATCGCAACGCCTGAGAATTATGGTCATTTTGGCGCTAAAAAGTTACGTTCGTCTGGGAGAAAGAGAGAGGGAGACGGCGGGGCTGCTCTACGTCTCATGAAATATGGGAGCATATTTTAGCTGTCGGACTCACTGACAAATCGTGTAAAAAGTGTACTTGTGTAGCTTGTGCGTGTGTGTGTGTATGCGTGCGTGTGTGTGTGTGTGTGTGTGTGTGTGTGTGTGTGTGTGTGTGTGTGTGTGTGTGTGTGTGTGTGTGTGTGTGTGTGTGTGTGTGTGTGTGTGTGTGTGTGTGTGTGTGTGTGTGTGTGTGTGTGTGTGTGTGTGTGTGTGTGTGTGTATGCAGTGTATGCGTGTTTCTGTGAGGGTGTGTGTGTGTTGGGGGGATGGGGGGTCTACGTGCGTGTGTGCGTGTGCGTGTGTGCATGCGTGTGCGTGTGTGCATACGTGTGTGTGTGTGTGTGTGTGTGTGTGTGTGTGTGTGTGTGTGTGTGTGTGTGTGTGTGTGTGTGTGTGTGTGTGTGTGTGTGTGTGTGTGTGTGTGTGTCTGTGTCTGTGTCTGTGTCTGTGTCTGTGTCTGTGTCTGTGTGTGTGTGTGTGTGTGTGTGTGTGTGTGTGTGTGTGTGTGTGTGTGTGTGTGTGTGTGTGTGTGTGTGTCTGTGTCTGTGTCTGTGTCTGTGTCTGTGTCTGTGTCTGTGTCTGTGTCTGTGTCTGTGTCTGTGTCTGTGTCTGTGTGTGTGTTTGTAAACCATCACTGGTGCCGTTTTACTTGCGTTTATGATTACAAATTGCCGTAAGTGATACAGATGTAGGCTTAGTATCATTGAGCCTATGGGCCTGTCATTAAGTGTGTCGCCTAAATGTAACCTACTTTTCACTTATTTAGACTTCTGCCTATAAATATCATCATTATTTTGACACTATTGTGCCCGAGGTAGACTTAAGAATTATCAAGCTTAAGGGCTGGCCATTAACTATGTCACCTGAATGTAACCTATTTTTCAGGTATTTAGATATCGACCTGTGAACATTATCATTACTCTGACACTGTCTCTAGATACTTATTTAAAAGATATAATAGTCTCATTAATAGGGTGAATATATCTGGATATTTCCCGAACCTAATTAACACCGCCATTATCACATGAGCTGTTGTTTCACTTTTGCAAAGGAAATCTAGCTAACACAAAAGACAGAGAAAGTAGCATCAGCATAATAGCGATATGCAAACGAGTTTAGAGAGGTGCTAGAAACCAGAAAGATATACAGCATACTGTGTATACTGTATACTGTAGTAAGTACTGTACATATGGACATCGAAAAAAGTGGAAAATATTATAATTTTTTTGCCTGATCATATTTGATTAAGATATGTGATATTTTTTTTTGCATACGCATATGCCTACACACGCACTCGCACGCGCGCACGCACATGCACAGGTGGTGACCAGTCATCGCCAGGTAAGCAACATACGTTTGGTCTGTTCTCACGATTTCTCCAACTAGTCATGCTAGCTCCCCTCGTCCTCCCCCTCCCCCTCCCCCCTCCCCTTCTACGCCTCCCCCTTTATTCCCCTAAACCTATCTCTCATATACTTTGTTATGTTTACCCTAATAACAAATGTATAACATCTGAGGTGCAGTTCACTCCTTATCCTTACACAAGAAGCCCTAAAACGTATATCAGGATCATATACATACATATATATGTATATATATATATATATATACATACATATATATATATATATGTATATATATATATATATATATATATATATATATATATATATATATATATATATATACAGCATATATATATACATACATACATACACACACACATACACACACACACACACACACACACACACACACACACACACACACACACACACACACACACACACACACACACACACACACACACACACACACACACACACATATATATATATCCATATATGTATGTATATATGTATATATCTATTTATACATATGTATGTATACAAATATATATATACACACACGCGCGTGTGTGTGTAAAGAGAAAGAGAAAGAGAGAGAGATATGCATATTACCTTTGTTTTCTACAAAAAAAAAAGTATTACACAATTCCGACACCACCGCCAACACACCAGTGCTACTCCACCAATACCCCAACACAGGCCCCCCATCAATATCATCCTCCCATCACCGCCTTCCACACGAGACTCAAAAGATGACCAAATAATGGGTCATTTCTTTGGCGCTTTCTTCGGTTCTTCGGGACGGCGAATAGTTTGTTCCGCGAGTCACATGTAAAGTCACGCGACATATTCTGTTTTTTTTTTTTCTCTCTCTCAAATGTTGAGAGATATATCACTGTCAATGTCTTGAATGGTAATAGTGATGGTGATTATGATAATGATGATGATATAATAACAGTATTAATGGTTATTCTTACTAGTATTATTATTATCATAATGAGGATAATGTTGATAATGATAATAAAAAGTATAACATGATGATAGTGTTCATGGTAATGATAATGATAAGAATATATTTCTGAGTATGATAAAACTCATCATCCACTCATCATCCATTTATCATCACATTAATTCCACTTATTCCATACTCGTCATTCATGTACTCATCCTGCAATCACCACTTTCATCACGTATTTGGCACCCACCCATCATCTCTCACTCATCACTCTCTCCCATCAGCCTCACCACACCACCATCGCCCCTCACCACACTCCCTTCATCACACCGACTTCCGCACGAAACCTTTTCCTAAAAACGGAAACCGGAATTAACTTCTACCTTTTTATATATATATATACATGCACATCATCTTTCCCGGAATGTTCTCGAAGAAAGCAGACACGCAGATGTACGC
>NW_028234413.1:33132658-33137658 GCF_977035675.1 Penaeus japonicus | reverse complement strand
AGAGAGAGAGAGAGAGAGAGAGAGGGAGAGAGAGAGAGGGAGAGAGAGAGAGAGAGAGAGAGAGAGAGAGAGAGAGGGAGGGGGGGGAAGAGAGAGAGAAAGAGAGAGAGAGAGAGAGGGAGGGGAGAGAGAGAGAGAGAGGAGAGAGAGAGAGAGAGAGAGGGGAGAGAGAGAGAGAGAGAGAGAGGGGGAGAGAGAGAGAGAGAGAGAGGGGGGGGGAGAGAGAGAGAGGGGGGGGGAGAGAGAGAGAGAGAGGGAGGGAGGGGGAGAGAGGGAGGGGAGAGAGAGAGAGAGGGAGGGGGAGAGAGAGAGAGAGAGAGGGAGGGAGGGGGAGAGAGAGAGAGAGAGAGAGAGAGAGAGAGAGAGAGAGAGTATGGTATATTGACACCGCGTGGTCACTGGTCAGCGGTGTCATATGAGGAGGCTGGTGTCAGGTTAAGTGCCATGTGGTTGCCGTACTTCCCTTCGTTCTCTCTCTCTATCTATCTATCTATCTATCTGTCTGTTGATTTCCCAGATCACAAACTTTTTATGGTTCTATGAGGAAGAGAGACAGAAAAAGAGAGAGAGAGAGAGAGAGAGAGAGAGAGAGAGAGAGAGAGAGAGAGAGAGAGAGAGAGAGAGAGAGAGAGAGAGAGAGAGAGAGAGAGAGAGAGATAGAGAAAGGGGGAAGGGGGAGGAGGGGATGGGTTGTCCTGCCTAATCGAACAGACAAGACTTTCTCCTTTTACCCCCCCTAACCCTCCCCCTCCATGCATCTCCCTCTTACCCGGAACCGCAGATCATCCCGCCGATATCTTCTCTTTGTCCTTTCATTTTTTTTTTATTCTCGATTAGCTTTTGTCAGTCTTGTTCATTGTTGTGACCTGTTTTGCATTTCCTTTCGCGTCCTTCGATATATACGCTTTTCGCTGACTCGTTCGTCCTTTTCCCATTCCTTTTCCTTCTTTTCTCCTTTTTATTTCTCTTCTTTCTTCTCCTTTTTCTTCTTTTCTCCTATATTATTTCCTACTTTCTTCTCCTTCTTATTCCTCTTTCCTTCCTTCTGCTTATTTTATCTTTCCTTCTTTTTTCTCTCCCTTTTGTCTTCCTTCCTTCTTTTTCTCCTACCCTTCATTTTTCCTTTGCTCTTCTTTCTTCTCCGTTTCTCTTTCCTTCTCCTTCATCTCCTTCTTTCTATCCCTTCTCTTCTTTCTCCTTTTCCTCTTCCTCTTTCTTATCTTCCTCATTTTCCTCTTTCTTCTCCTTATCTTCCTCTTCCTTCTCCTCCCTTCTTCCTATCCTTTTTCTCTTCTTTCTTATCCCGAACACAAAAGCACTGAAAGCAAGGCACTGACCTTCCCTGACCTGTGACCACCTACGCGAAAGGTGAGAGCGTGGATGACCCGAAGATGACGACCTTTGACCCAAAGATTTTTCTGGTCTTTTTGCTTCGCCTTCTCCGAGTTTGATATTTCTTTACCTCGCAATTTCTTTTCCTTTTGAGTCTATTACTATTTATATGTTTTGTGCTATGCGTTGATATGTGTATTTGGCTATTTCCTTTTATTTTTGTCTCTTTCGGTATATCTCTCTCCTTTCGTCGTCTTACTTACTTTATTTATCGTATTCATCTCTCTCTCTCTCTCTCTCTCTCTCTCTCTCTATCGTATTCATCTCTCTCTCTCTCTCTCTCTCTCTCTCTCTATCGTATTCATCTCTCTCTCTCTCTCTCTCTCTCTCTCTTGTATTCACTCTCTCTCTCTCTCTCGGACAAGATGGACAACTTTCATTTTGTTTTTCTGCGAAGTTTCATTTTCCCTTTTACGATCGCCGGAAACATGTCAAGACTTAGGAATGTCACAAAATGATTCCTCAGGTTATGACGTCATTTTGACTTATGTCGTCACGGATCAATAAGAACTCTGAATATCAACATTCCGCTATCAGTGTGTGCGTGTGTGTGTGTGTGTGTGTGTGTGTGTGTGTGTGTGTGTGTGTGTGTGTGTGTGTGTGTGTGTGTGCGTATGTATGTGTGTGTGTGTATGTATATGTGTGTGTGTGTGTGTGTGTCTGTGTGTGTGTGTGTGTGTGTGTGTGTGTGTGTGTCTGTGTGTGTGCGCTCATACCTAACCCCTATTGTAACGAGGATCACTGTTTCTACGGTGACGTCACGGCTTGGCAAGAGACCTCAAGTTGACGCGCTTGCGCCTCGACTTTCCTTTTTCAAATTTGGTTTCTCTCCAAGCAGCTCTTCCGCCTGCGTGGGTTTTTCCTCCTTCGCTCTCCTTCATTCCACCGATTACATTTTCTAATCTCTCGTCTTTGATGGAACATCGATTTTTTTTTTTTTTTTTTTTTTTTTACAATCTTTCTCGCTGGTGTTCTCTTTGTGTTTTCTTCTTATTTAGGGACAATTGCGTGATCTAAATGCTAATGGAATTCCACAGTTCTGATATTAAAGTTTTGTGAAAATTACAGCCTTGTATTTAGCTGAAATACACAGGATGACTAGTGCCATTCCTATTAAAAGCATACTTAACTTTTTTTGTCTTCCTGGTCTTGTCAACATTGCAATAAGGACAATCTGACTTTTCAATTTTAAGCTGTTTTTACCAAGTTCATGATGACTGACAACTGCATGTTGACGATGGCGCACACGGTAAGCTACAGGCAGGGACATTTATAACGTAGGTTCATATTTAAATTAATATCATAATTGGTGTACAAATCTAGTGTCAGTTTGTCTATGTCCCGTCCATGCACATCTGCCTCTATGTCCTTTAAATTTTCACACCTTTTTTTTCCACTCTTCCCACCTTTATCAAGATATATTTCACTATTCCTAAGTTAATCCTCTTCCCTTACTTTTCCTTCAGATTTATATCTTCCCTCTTTCTCACTTTTATTTTCCTTTTCTTTATCGTCTCTTAATTTGGACATGAACCCCGTACCAGAAGCCCTCCCCCTCTCCCTCCCCCTCCCCCTCCCCCACTCCGAAGAAAGGGTGTGGAGGTGGGTGGGAGTGGAAGGGGGTTCAGTAGAGGGAGCAAGTGACCTGAGCTTCCTAACGCTCCTCCCTTCCTCTTCTTCTACCCTCCCCTCTCCCCCTTTCCCTGGACCAATGACCCTTGACCCCTTCTACCCGTAGGTGCTTTCTCCCCCTTGTCTCGACCTGCTCTGACCTGTTTTTGTAGGTTTCTTTGTTACCGATTTTTTCGGTTTCCAAAATCGTCATATCGCTTCTTGTGCGGTGTAGGTGTAGGATGGCTTGTTCTTACTATCCTCTTCACTTTATCTTTTTTTCTTTCTTTCTCTCCCTTTCTCCCTCCCTCTTTATCTTCCTTTTTTCTTTATGTTTCTCATTTTCACTCTCATTCTCACGCTTATTCTCACTTTATTCTTACTTTTATTCTCTCTCTCTTTACCGTATCTTTCCTTTCTTTTCTTTATATCTCCTTCTCTCCCCACCTCCCTCTCTTTTTACACTTACCCCCCTTATCCTCTCTTCCCTTTCCATTTTCCTCTTTCTCCATCAACTCTCACGGGAAACCGAGAAAGGAAGAGGGCGGAGAAAGGTCGAGAGAGTCATCTGTAAAACCGGCCAATTAGCAAGCGTAATTAACGCATACTAATCATCTCTATATCATTTACTACTTTGACTTTGCGTTTCCGAGCCCTTTCTTTTTTATCTTTCTTTCTCTTTTCTCTCTCTCTTTTATACTTTCTCTCTCTTTCACACTTTCTTTTTCATCACACTCCTTTTCACTCACTATCTTTCTCTCTATCTCTCACTCTCACTCTCTCTTTCTTTGTGTCCGTCTCTCTCAATTCCCTTTGTTTTCACCGTTGTTATCTTTCCCAGTTCCGGCTCGGACTGCGACGAGACTGGCTAAGGTGGTTTGGTTTCTTGTTTCTTTTTATGTTCTTTTTGTCATTTTACCCCCTCCTTCGATCACTTCTCTTATCTTTATTATTTTTTTTTTTTTGTTTTCTTTTTTATGATTTCGTTTTTTTCTCTTATTTTTCTGTCTGGTTTGTTCTTATTTTCTTCCTCTTACCTTTCCCTTTTTTCTCTTTTTTCCTTTCTTTCTTTTTCTTTTCTCCCTTTTCATTCCCTTCTTCATTTCGTCGTATTTTCGCTCTCATTCTTCTCCATCTCTCTATCTTGCTCTCTTTGATTGTTGTCTGCGTCCACATCCCACCGTCTACGTCGTGTGTGTGTGTGTATGTATGTATGTATGTATGTATGTATGTATATATGTATGCATGCATGTATGCATGTATGCATTATATGCAATTATACATACACACACATATATATATATGTATATGTGTATATGTGTGTGTGTGTGTGTGAGTATGTGTGTGTATACATATATACATATAATATATATATATATATATATATATATATATATATATATATATATATATATATATATATATATATATATATATATATATAATATATATATACATATAAATATAATATATATATAAATACGTATATATATACATATATATACATATATATACATATACACACATATACATACAAATATACAGAGAAAAGGGGTGTGGAAACAAACAGGCAGTCAGAGGCAGGATCAAAGGCAGAGGCAGAGAGTGAGAACCAGAGACGGAGACAAACGGATAGGATTACATTCAGAGACAATAAGAGTAAAGTTGAATGACCTCATCTCCGGGTCCCGTCAAAACAAGGTCATTAAACCTTGGTTCACGGTCAGGTAAGGTCCCCCACTTAGAGCCCCGGGGCAAAAAGGAAGGGTCAAGTGAAAGGGAAAGAGACCGAGTGTAATGTCTCTCTTACGCTGATTTCCCTATTCTCTTCGTTTTCCACCTCTTCGCTCCTTCATTTTCTCGCTTTTGTTCTTACCCTTCGGCTTTATCGCGCCCATTCCAATTACCATAAAGCTTCTCAACCGTCAACTCAGCTAAATGGGACGTCACTACTCTACTGTAAAGCTGTGACGCTCTTGTGACATCTTTCCCGCCAG
>NW_028234413.1:33125158-33127658 GCF_977035675.1 Penaeus japonicus | reverse complement strand
TCTTGGGGTCTCTTTTCGGTTGTGGTTCCTTTCGATGTTTCCTTCTTTCGCGTGTTCTTGAGTTTTGGAAGGGGTTTGTATATTCTGTGGATTTTTTTTCTCTCTCTTTTTCCGTGGGTTTTCGTTTTCCTTTTGTCTTTGTCAAATAGGCATCTTCTCTCTATCTTCCTCTCTTCATCTTGCTTTCCCTCTCCTTTTCCTTCTCCTACTCTCTCCCTCTCTTTCTCTCTTAAAGTCTCCCTTTATCACTCTCTCCTTCGCCCATATCAGAAACGCTACTCCATTTGCCTTTAAAAAAACCTTTCTTTTTGACGCCTCTATTATTCATAATTTACCCTCCTTCTTTCAAAGCCTCCACCTCTTCCAGCAGATTCGGAATGTGGACACTATCCCCTTATACATTTTGGCTGTCCATCCATCATTCACTATTCATCTATCAGTCTGTCTGTTTTTTATCTGTCGGTCTATCCATCCACCCATCCATCCATTCACCCATTTATCCTTCCTTCCACCTATCCGTGCGTCCGTCCGTTCGTCTGAGCGACCGCCCGTCCGTCCGTCCGTGCGTTCGTCCGTGCGACCGTCCGTCGTCCGTCCGTCCGTTCGTTCGTCTGAGCGACCGTCCGTCCGTTCGTCCGTCCGTGCGACCGTCCGTCGTCCATCCGTCCGTCCGTTCGTCTGAGCGACCGTCCGTCCGTGCGACCGTCCGTCCGGCCGTCCGTCCGTTCGTCTGAGCGACCGTCCGTCCGTTCGTCTGAGCGACCGTCCGTCCGTTCGTCCGTCCGTGCGACCGTCCGTCGTCCGTCCGTTCATCCGTGCGAGCGACCGTCCGTCCGTTCGTCCGTCCGTCCGTCCGTTCGTCCGTCCGTCCGTGCGACCGTCCGTTCATCCGTCCGTCCGTCCGTCCGTCCGTTCGTCCGTCCGTGCGACCGTCCGTTCATCCGTCCGTCCGTTCGTCTGAGCGACCGTCCGTCCGTTCGTCCGTCCGTCCGTTCGTCCGTCCGTTCGTCTGAGCGACCGTCCGTCCGTTCGTCTGAGCGACCGTCCGTCCGTTCGTCCGTCCGTTCGTCCGTCCGTGCGACCGTCCGTCGTCCGTCCGTTCATCCGTGCGAGCGACCGTCCGTCCGTTCGTCCGTTCGTCTGAGCGACCGTCCGTCCGTTCGTCCGTCCGTGCGACCGTCCGTCCGTCCGTTCGTCCGTCCGTCCGTGCGACCGTCCGTCCGTTCGTCCGTTCGTCTGAGCGACCGTCCGTCCGTTCGTCCGTTCGTCTGAGCGACCGTCCGTCCGTCCGTTCATCCGTGCGACCGTCCGTGCGACCGTCCGTCCGTTCGTCTGAGCGACCGTCCGTCCGTTCGTTTGAGCGACCGTCCGTCCGTCCGTTCATTCGTGCGACCGTCCGTCCGTCCGTTCATTCGTGCGACCGTCCGTCCGTTCGTCTGAGCGACCGTCCGTCCGTTCATCCGTCCGTCCGTCGTCCGTTCGTCTGAGCGACCGTCCGTCCGTTCGTCCGGCCGTGCGACCGTCCGTCCGTTCGTCTAAGCGACCGTCCGTCCGTGCGACCGTCCAGCCGTTCGTCCGTCCGTGCGACCGTCCGTCCGTTCGTGCGTCCGTGCGTCCGTCCGTTCATCCGTCCGTCCGTTCGTCTGAGCGACCGTCCGTCCGTTCGTCCGTCCGTCCGTTCGTCCGTCCGTCCGTTCGTCCGTCCCTGCGACCATCCGTCCGTTCGTCCGTCCGTCCAAACTCACCTCCTACCTTTCTTTCTACCTTAGCCTCTTTCCTAGGTTGACTACCCTCGCTGCCCCCGCTCGCTGGACCTCCACCCCCTCCCCCGGGCAAGTCCCTCCTCCCATCACCCCCCCCCCCTTCCTTCAAAGAACAACATAAGGTAAGCGATGGTAACCATTCCCCCTTTGGCTGTAGTATCTTACCTGTTTTTCTTCTTCTTACCTTTTCTTCTTGGTATTATTTGCGTTCTCTCTTTTCCTTTTTTTTCTTTTTTTCTTCCTTTCTTTTTTACCTTTTTTTCATATACCTTTTTTTTCATCTTTCTTCCCTTTTTTTTTATCTTCGTTTTTTTTCTTTCCCTTTCTTAAGCTTTTTCCTTCTTCGTTTTTTCTGTCTTTTATCTAGTTTTTTAGTTTTTCCTTTTTCTTTCATTTTTTTTATGCGAACGTTAATTACGAAAGCGTTGCGTGTGTGCGTGTGCTTCACGGCGCTCGATTCCTCATCCGTTTTTTTTTCTTTCTTTCTTTCTTTCTTTTCTTATAAGAAGTATAGTGGGGAAGTGGAGGGAGAGGCCGGGGAGGGGACGTGGAAGGGGGGAAGGAGGAGGAGGAGGAGGAGGAGGAGGAGGAGGAGGAGGAGGAGGAGGGGAGGGGAAGGAGGAGGAGGGGGAGCAGGAGGTGAATGTTTAGGTGAAAGGCTAGGTAGGAGGAGGGAGGGGTAGGGGGGGGGGCGAGGGGAGGGGCGAAGAGAAAGATGGAGGAAGAAGTGGGAGGGG